>NC_142490.1:47155072-47478925 GCF_965113065.1 Corylus avellana | reverse complement strand
GAGCACATAAATGTGTAATAGTTGTCTAATGAGTACAGAGCTGAGAGTAGCCGCCCAACGGCTGAAAAATCTCAAATTTTTATAGCCGTTTAATCGAGCGGGGCGTGGTTTTAATGTGTCAAATACCATCATGTTCATTCCCTTATAAATAAAATGAAATCATTGAAATAAAAGAATGTTGGAAATGGGCATGTATGTAACCTAGAAAATATCATTTTCCTTGATGATTGTGCATCTAACTTTTTTGTGCTTTTATAATTTTGATATGGAAGCAAAGCAGATTCTGAAGCACTTATAGGGCTCTAGCAATAGAGAAGGGGTGATGAGTAGGTTTCTTTAGTTCAATCTCAATCCTGCAATTTGCAACTTTAGCATACTTGTTAACTTTTATGTACTGTTGATGTAATTGAAGATAGAAGAAAGTGGGCCACCCACAAGTTGCTCTTTCTATAAAGTTAAAAAAATAAATAAAAAGAAGGAAAGCACCAATTTTCTCCTTTCCTTAAATTCCTTATCAACATCATTATCAGATCTCACTTGCCTCAATACCAGTGGGCAACCACAATGAAGAGCTAGGAAATAATAATAATAATATCTATAATTTGTTTTTATGATCAAGAAATTCCAAATGAGTGAACATGCTTTCGAACACATGACGACAACGTGATCCATTTTTAAATTAGGCGTATACGAGAGTTAACACGTCTTAAAATCTTGAAAGCAGTTTGAAAAGTAGATACTAATGAAGGTCGACGGTGACGGGAGCACACAACCAATTTGTGAAAAATGTGGCCTTTGTTGATTGCCATAAAAGTTAAAAGGGAGTCCCCTTCAAGCTGGATGGAGGGGTAGCCATGTGAGTTGGCTAAACAGGACTGCCTAAGCCTTCCCACATAGGCCCTAGCATGAGGCAAATTTTTCCTCTTGGTGGGAGGATGGGGTTTACTTTTGGTAAACGTGTGTCCATATAATTCACCGTCCAGCTAAAGTCAGTTGGTAATATCATATTTGCATATTTATGGTCCAACTTTGAAATTGAAATAAACCTAAAACCATTGACTAGACCAATGAAGTAGCCATCAATATGTTTGTTTTGACATAATATATAAATGGGCAGACCCACAGCAGGGGTTGGGGACGAAATGTCCCCCAAAATTTTATAATTTTTCATAAATTTCCTTTAAATATATTAATTTTATAAATTTATTCCCTCAAAAATGATATATTTATCCCCCAAAATATTATTTGTGTCCCTTTTTAATTTTTTTTTTTTGTGTCCCTTTTAATTATTATTTTTTAGTTTTGCACCCCCCATTTTTTTTTTTTTTTAAACTTGTGTCCCCTTTTAATTTTTATTTCTTTATTTATTTTTAACTTTGCCCCATCTTTCAACATTAAAATAAAAAATAAAAAAAATAAATAAATAAATAAATAAAAACCCACCTAAAATACCCAATTCATTTAGTTTGCCTCTATATTCTAGTTCACTTCTAATCAAAAACTTAATTTGGTTTGAGACTCTCATTGAATATGTGAAAATAACGGTTATATGGTTTGGGTTCTTTGAATGGCTTCTAACCAACAATCAGTTTTTTGAGTGATTATTTTGCCGTAATTTACATTTACAATATTTGTTTTGACATCACAAGTTAAATGGTTTAATCATTTATGATTGTAAAATTGCTTGCTCGACTCTTAGCATTACTGCTATTTAGGGCTCTGGGTGATTGTTAGGAAAATAAATTCGCACTCAAAGATACATTTTGGCCTTTTCTTAGATCTTATAGATGGTGTTTAGTCTTCCTTTTTTTTTCTTTTTTTTTTTTGAAGCTATTTTGCTTATTGTTTATACTATTGTGTATTTGTGATGATATGAGACTAAATGTAATTAAGACTTCTATGCTTTATATTATATAAACATGCACAAACATGTATAAAGCGAATATATATATCTATGTGGTTTTGTATTTATATAAGTCGGTCCATCTCCCCTACCAAATAAAAAAAAAAAAAATCGTCCCCCCACATTACAAATTCTAGTTCTGCCCACATGTATATATTATTAAAAATACTCTATTGTAGTATTGTTTGGCTTGAATCCTAAAAAATGATCTTAAAACATTTACCACGGTTTTAATTGTACTAAAAACATAGGACGGAGATGAGAATTGTAGAGGATTTGCTGAAAATAGGTTGTTGAAGCTAACGCCATACTTGATGGGGGTGATGATAGCAATGAGTGAGAAAGCTGACGATGAAAAATGGGTCATCACGACCTAAATAGTATGGACTAACATGCCACCAAGATGACTTTATAAGAGTGGTAGGTCTTGCATAGTTTTCCATTGATGACCAATGTTTTGTATAAAGCTTTCCGACATCTATTCTTAAAGAGTTCATGATTATCATAAACATTTTTTTACAAATAAGAGTAAATACTTTTAATAATACCAAAATCTTGAAAGAATTGAAATTCCTTACAATTAGAAACGTCGAACAAACTTCTCAAGATAGGACATTGTAAGTAGCCTCAATGAAACCCTACCTTTCCCGAACAAAGACAGAAAATATTCATCACCTAATAATCGTAAATAAATAAAGTATATTATATATCTTGCATTTATCTCATTATATTGCAGAGCCTAATAATCATTAAGTATATTGTTTACTAATCCAAAGCTTATTAAATCAAACACATCAGCATAATAAAATAATAAAATTATGGTGGTATATAATATTTGTGATAAATAAAAAGTAAAACAAAAAAGTAATAAAGTGACGTGTTACGCGCTCTGCCACCCCGTCTTAGAAGCTCACCTATATTATTTAACGTACCAAGTTGGGGGACCATTTATTCTATAGAAATGTATAAAGTATAAACTATAAAGCCACGGTTTCATTGAACGACGATTAATCCACGCGGCATGGTCTGTGATTCCTACTCGGACAGGTGAATGGTGGCCATGTGTCCCACGAAACACGACGGAAGTCGGAAAGGCCACTCTCTCAGGTCCCACGTTATCGCCTTGGTCCACCTACCATCCGATTGATCCCATTTGGAAGGAAGGAGGCCCATGATTCCCATGTCACCCGAAAATTGTTTTTTAAAATGTTGGGTGAGTCAGCTATTTCGGGGAATGTGAGTGCGTCGATCTTCCTGGTAGAAGCCCTGGTCATCAAATTGCCCCGGACTTGTTGCTCTATTTACGGAAATGCATTTTGACGACTCGAAAGAAAACGTGTCTTTACAGCCCATGGTTTTTGCTTTACTACAGGGAGCTTTGGCGGTTAAAGACAGCTGACTGTAATTTGCAGTTTTCCACCACTGCTTGTCTGAAGATTCTGATACTCTCTGTCTCTGTCTCTCTCGTTTTTTTTTTTTTTTTTAAAAAAGAAACCAACTACAAGGAAAAGAAAACAAAAGAGAATTTAGATGAAGGTATTTTTCACTATAGATATTAGATAGGGATGAAAAATCAAAGAAAGCAGCAAGAGAAAGGTTTGGTTGCGGCTTAATTTGTTGTATAGTAGATATAAAAGTTTGCACTTCGATTGATATTTCGAACTTTCTAAGTAGAGGAGGCAGGAATGATGGAGAGGATAAAATCAATGGTAAAAAAAATACGTCAATCTTGATTGAGATTCGGTTGCTGAATAGCAAGAACAACAATAAGAAAATCTATTTTCATAATAAAATGAGACAAACTCATAATGTCTGCAAGATTGGCAATTGAGAGACCCGCCAAAGCTTCACCAGTAGTAGAATGACACGGAGGGCTAATAAAATATTGACCTTTGATGATGCATCTGAAAGAGTGGTGGCATATGGCTGCTTGGACAAAGAAAAAGTCTCTAATGGTTGTGTCATAATTGATCTAGAGGAAAAGGGGTGAGGAAGATGTTAAGCTTTTGGAGAGGAAGGAGAGAGCCGCGAAATGTTCCAAAGAGAGCTTATTGATAGTCTTAATTGGAAATATATAGGGTATTAGAAACAAGATCTTCATGACAAGCTTTGTTACATACAAATATGTTGCATAATTTTTTTTAAAAAAACCTTTTTCTATACTTATTTATTGTGCTTATTTTATATCCATTAACACAACGTGTTTTAAATGACCATTAATATCAGCTATTTAAGATAAAATTGGAAAATATACCCTTTTTTTTTTTTTTTTTTGCAATTTTAATCCAATCATGCATTTATCTATGTTCTAGTGGTACCATAAAATGAGTTTTGAAAGTACACCTTTTTAAAAAATAATAATAATTTTGGTCTTATCTATTCACCTAAACCTTTTGACTTTTTAATATTAGGGGTGCAATTGAGTTCGATAATGTTGAAACTTTTATTCTAATAGCATATGCGGCACTGACCTCGTGCCTTAAATAAAAAGTAAATAAAAAAATGTTGAAACTTGATTATAAATATTAATTTTAAATGATTAAATTTATCGATTTAAGTTTGAGATACCATATAACTTATTTAACATAATATCAAAATAAAGATTTTAAATTTAAATATTATTTCCATCATTTACTTTCAATATAAAGTAAATAATACTAGACATCTCAATACTTTTTTTTTTTTTTTCAAATAATCTGATTCATTCAATAAATAAATAGATTTATATATTTTTTTTCTTAAATGAACGTGGAGTTGAGATTATTTGAAAAAGGAAATTTAAGAAAAAATATTTCATAAAAACTTTATGTCCAGTATGTACAGACAAAGGCTTTCATACGTCTTAGTTCTCTGAAGTCACCATCCTTCTTTACTTGTTTTTTTGCTATAACTAAAAGACACCAGCAAGAATTCAAAGGGTTGAAGATGATTCATTTTGTTGCATCCAAAGGGTTGAAGAAACGTAATCCAAACACCCAGCAAGAATTCAACCAGGCTTGCGAAACTGCGTGGAGGTTAGTTGTTCAAGAAGGTTCTTAAGTGAATTTTTGGTTTTAGTTTTTTTCTTGACTACTGTATCCATTTAAAGTCTACAAAGTAGAGTGGTCAACTTTAACCGTGTAGAAGAATATTCTATTCTCCTAACCACAAGTTGTGAATAAAGAAGGGTCACCTTCCCAATAACATAGCAAACTTCGCAAAATTCCAAGCGCTTCCGTGCTGATAGTGGCAATATTGTCATTAGAGCATCATTTGAGGGCACTTGTTGTGTAGATATTGCTATATTAACTCATTCCAAACCCCACAATTGCATTTCAGGAGAAGACAGAACGTTAATTCTGTGGTATTCACTGGGGAATCTTAAGAGGGGCAGTAAGAGATATCTTGAGCTGAGAGTTCTTCTTCTTAAGGTATGCTTAAGGACTAAACCACTTATTGATTTGTGATTAATTTCCCAGAAGATTTCTGGTTTGAGTATGGGTTTTGGGTAATTCATTAATTTATTGATATTTTAGTGTTTTGGGTGGCGAGAGATTGCTCTGGGTCATTGTTGGGTTCTTGTTGATGTGAATTATTGTTATTTGATACTTTGTATTAGTTTTGAGGTTTTGTGTATGTGAATTTGTGTTTGAATTTGTAAAAGGTGATTTTTTTCCCCCTTTTCTGTTGGTTTGAATTCTAATTTGGCATCTGAAAATGGAATTTGTATTTATTTCCCCATTTCTTTGTTTCTTTATTTTGATTGAGAGTGAAAATTTAATTCCTTATTGAAAATCTTCTCATAGCTATTCAAGGATGCTTATTATACATTAATCATGGAATTACAGGCTTTAGTGCGTAGAGAATGCTTGGTTTTTTGAGGAGTTTGTTATTGTTCTGGGATTGTTTGATTTCTCAGAAAAAAAATGAAATGTTTTGGTTCACAAATGAGGTCGATCTAGCGATTGATTCATTGTTGGACTCGAATAGGGGCAAAAAAAAAAAAAAAAACGTCTTTTTTACAAATTTGATTAATTTGCACTGGCTAACTGAAGGATGGTCCTTTCTTTTTGTAGGTGGCATATAGGATTTACTTCCTCTTTCCAAGTAACTCTTTAGCGTATAAAGTGCCTTTTTCTCTGTAGTTAATGACTTTATATCTTTTCACAAGATGGAGGGCTGACGTAGATTAAGATTGCTATGGTGAATTTTAGATTCCTTTACAGTAAGTGCACAAACTTACCGACAAACACAGACACGCTCACACACAAAATAAACAATAATTCATTGTTTATTGTTGAGTGGAAAAGGCTAAATTCTTCATCAACACTCATCTGATATTGAGTGAACAGGGTAGATTTAATTAGAGTAATGGGCTCTATTGTTTGGTTTTCTATTCTGCATGTTTCTGAAGTAGGTGTATAACATATAGGTTGTAGGTTCCGTTTATGGTTGTAAGTTAGTGATTGGGACCTGCTGGGCCTTGTTGCATTGTGTTATAAAATTCGACACATTTCTATTGGATCTGCACAAGTTTCTTTTTAATCAAAGCTCTTAAGAAGTACTTTGCATAGTGTGTTGGAAACAACTTACTGCAGTTTAGAGGGGAAGGGAGATTTGGGATTGTTAAAGTTTGCGCAGTTGTAGGTTGTGGCTCAGTTGTAGGAAATTTTTATGGGTACGTCTTACCTTTTCTTTGATCTATTTACCTTATAATATTCTATTGAGTAGGTGCTAGTTAGTCTTGTGTACAGCAAATGCTTTCTAAGTTGTTTGTAAAGATGTACCACAAATCTAAAGCCACATTTTTCATATTTTTCTTCAGTATTTTCATCACTTTTCAGTTTTCTGCTCATTATTGTGAAAGTCAATCATCTACTCTATCTGAGCCAGTCCCAATTATCTATATTGATTGACCAACTCCTTGGTCAAATGTTTTGGTTGCTCTTAGCATCTCCTTGGGAAATATAAGACTGCACAGCCAAGTAGTCAAAAAGAAACAAGGTGAAGGAAAGTTGCCATTTTATACTTTTATTGGATTTTGGTTTGTGTGTTGTTCATATGCATACAAGACACAAGTTGGGGGTGCCACGCATCCCCAATTACTGATGTGGCACCCTAGCTTGCATCTTATGCGCACAGGACACAAGCCTTACCCTTTTTATTGATGTTGGCAGCAAAAGTTTAAACAACCTGCTATCAATGTCATCCAATGGCCATGATTATGAATGGGGGCTTAAACTCTTAGGAAGGGCTCGGCCAGGGCAAGATTGTCATGGGGCTGAAAGTTTAGGGCGGGCCTGGGCGCCAAGGCAACTATTGCCTGAGCAGCAAATGAGAGCTAAGAGGTCATGGTACAAGAGCATTTATACATATGGCCCTTAAATGGATCTATCGTGATGGTCACTCCTGATGAAGAGTGAAGAAGAATTTGTTGAATGGTCTCTGTAGAAAGTTAGTACAAGAATTATCTTTTGCGTTCTGTATCTATTTCGATTGTGAACTTGAAGGTATCAGGAATAAACCTGCAGGAAAAGTATACCCCTAGGGTAGTTCACTACTTGAGTTTGGAGAAGCTAGTTATATGTTTTATTCCGAGTTTTCTGTATCCCTTTCTTTTGTGAATTTGAAGGTATTGGGACTAAATCTGTGGGAAAAATCTGCCCCTAGCATAGTTTGCGACTTGGGCTGGAGAGGCTAGTTATATATATTTTTTTTTGAGTTGTAAATGCTGAATCAAATTAAAGTTGAACTGTAATCTTGTCTGTCATTTCTTAATTCATTCGTTTTTTTTTTTCTTTTTAACTCTGTGATTGTCTTTTCATAGCATTTGCATGGAGTCAACTATAGTATGCTTTTGAGGTGACTATACATGATATTGCCTGTTAGGGGACCTTTTACCTATAAAAGCTTTATTGAATCAATGTATAGAATTAAGAGAGCTATGTGTTGCATGCAGCTCTATCCTACAAGGCACATGGATATTCCAATTGAGTCAGTGTTGTACTCTTCAGTAATTCAGATAGGACTTCCACAGAAAAAAGTGAATAGAAAGTTCATTGAATATGACCTTTTCTCCTCATTTTCTGGGTAGGATTACACAAATGTCATTATGTTTGATATTATACAGTCAATGAAACCACCATCTTCCACCATGTGTATCCTGAATCACTGCCAAGTTGGCATTAATGCATCTTAGTTGTTAGTTTAGGACTCCTTGACACAACAATGATTGGTTGAGTTAGTTGATTACACGTGTCATAATTTTCTTTATGGTATTATGACCTTGCTGTTCTTGTGATCCTTGCATGCTCTTGCTCAATCTTCTTTTTTTGTTCTTTTTTTCTTCAACATTGATATTGCAATCATATCTAATCTTTTTTTGTTCTTTTGGCAGATTATATTGCTTTGAAAATTTACTTCTTGCTGATAGCAGAGGGATTCCATGACTGAGGCAATTGCTGACAAACAAAACATCTTGCTGTTTTTTGAGCTTGATGTGTACTGGACTGCTTTTCAAGACTCACTTTACAATTGTATGCCGTCTTGCTTTGACAAATGAGTGATTTAACCAAGTCCTGGGAACACTTGTAGTGCCACCAGCAATTCTTCTTTTTGTTTCTTGGCCAAGTTAATAATTTCTTATTCTAGATGCAAACATCTCAGGAACACCATGGTTCGGCCAGTTTCCATGGGCTGTACAACCAGCCTTTGCAAGAAATTGATCCCATTTATTTGTCTCAGTTCCAGATTTTAGAAAACAATGCCGACCCAGTTATTGGCAACCAAGGAACAAGTGTTTCCTTCGAACACTCTAAGGGACAATACTTCACCCTGGAATCATCCCCAGCAACTGCTGGTTATATTTTCTGCGATTCCCCTTCTATAACTAGTGGCTTGTCTAACAGAAGTCCCTTTTCGCCCCAAGTTTCTCCATCTTGCATTTCAGATCCACATCATTCCTCTGATAACACCTATGGATCTCCAGTAAGTGGCTCTTCTGTTGCTGATAATGGCAATGAATTGAAGCACTTTCTCAAGGAAGTGGAAGTTTTATTGCTGGGTTCTGAATCAGATACTGTCAACAGTTGCTCTAACTGTCTCAATAGTGGGATCCCCCAAGCCACCTCCATGTCGAGGTGGGATTGGAATCAACTAGTCAGGTTAGATCTGAGTCAGATGCTCCTTTGCTGTGCAGAGGCGGTATCCCGTAATGATGTCTCAACAGCATTTAATTTAATGGAAGTGTTGGGGAAGATGGTGTCGATCTCTGGGGAGCCAATACAACGAGTGGGTACTTACATGTTGGAAGGGCTTAGAGCAAAGTTAGAGCATTCGGGAACTGTTATCTACAGATCCCTGAAGAAGTGCGAAGAACCAACAAGCTCAGAGCTAATGTCATACATGTCTATCATTTATCAGATTGGCCCTTATTGGAAGTTTGCTTACATGTCTGCAAATGTTGTCATTGGGGAAGTTATGGCAAATGAACCCAGAATCCACATCATTGATTTCCAGATTGCACAGGGCAGTCAGTGGATGCTTCTCATGCAGGCTCTTGCAAATCGGCCTGGTGGGCCCCCCCTTGTCCGCATCACTGGTGTTGACGATTCCCAATCAATTCATGCTCGAGGTGGAGGACTTCATATTGTAGGGCAGAAGCTGTCGCAGTATGCGGAGTCATGCAAAGTACCATTTGAATTTCATGCTGCCCCCATGTCTGGTTGTGAGGTTGAGCTAGAAAATCTGAGTATTCGACCTGGGGAAGCCCTGGCTGTTAATTTCCCATACGTGTTGCACCACATGCCAGATGAGAGTGTGAGCACACAGAATCATAGAGATAGACTGTTGAGGCTGGTTAAGAGTTTGTCTCCCAAAGTTGTGACCATTGTTGAACAAGAATCCAACACCAACACTTCCCCATTCCTCTCGAGGTTCAAGGAGACACTGGAATATTATACAGCCATGTTTGAATCAATTGATGCGGGTTCACACCATGCGGCTCTCCCAAGAGATGACAAGCAGCGGATCCGTACAGAAGAGAACTGTGTGGCTCGCGACATAGTAAACATGATAGCTTGTGAGGATGCTGAGAGGGTGGAACGGCATGAACTTCTAGGAAAGTGGAGGTCAAGACTTTCAATGGCAGGGTTTGCTCCATATCCGTTGAGTTCCTCTGTGACTCACGTTGTTAAGGATCTGTTGAAGGACTATAATGAGAATTTTAGACTTGAAAGGAGGGATGGGGCTCTGTACCTGCACTGGAAGAACAGATCTATGGCAACCTCTTCCGCTTGGAGGTGAAAATGGTTGCTCTGCAAAACTCTGTAAATCTTTTTTTTTTCCCCTTTCTTTTTATGACTTCTAGAGATTGAGAGACACTGTTATCTGTAGTTCTGTAGAATTGAGAGTAGCACTGTTTCCAGACACACCTATTGTAGAGCATATATCTGAATCTCCAAATTCCCTGTACATGTCTGCCTAAAAATGACTATTTCCATTTTTAAATTTAAATTGACTATTAACTATATAGTATGTATTAGAATTGACTATTTTCATTTCTTTGGAGAAGTTACTATAGACATAGCTCAGTGGAATTTAAATTTGCACCAACTAGATATATTTTGTGGAATTAGCTGAGTGTTACCATTTAGAATTGTTGCAGCTTGAATGAGCTATTGCTACTCTACTCAGGGGGCTCAAATTAACGGATTAGGATTACCTGCAATTGGTTGTCGGAACTCCGAAGCTATGGGTGGAATTTCACAGAACATGTTTTTATACTACTTTCAATGTGTTTCATGTCCATCAACTGCATCATTTGATTTTACACAAGAAATGCATTACCAAGAGAAAATAATATTAGCATGTCCTATTTTTCATGTCTTTGTGGTGCCATAAATCATGAGTGATAGAAGACCCAAAAGACATGGCATAATCACCCATTTTCTTGGATCTTCGAGCACCAACTGCATCCACATGACCAACCTCCAACAAATTTTCTTTGCGTGACACAGAAAAAACAACCCAAAAATAAGCACCTAGAGTAACAAACAAATAAGAGAAACTAGAAAAGGAGGTTATCTTTTTTGGATTCTAATTTTATACGACTAGGTTTTATTTCTTTGTTATTATTATTATTATTTGCAAAATACAACACCACAAAACAGAAAACCAAGAGTAAAAGACGATAAAAATATATATATATATATATATATATACAAAAAAAAAAAAAAAAAAAAAAAAAAAAAAAAAAAAAAAACCTACAAAACAAAACTGGAGAAACAGGAAACCATAGAGGAAGATTACAACAAGAAGAGGGAGGGAAGTCATGGAAATGCTTCCAGCAATAAAAGTGAAACCATTGAAGCCCGAAGGGCGATAGTAGCTTCAAAAAAAGAAAGAAAAAAAAGGGGATAACTTTATTGAAGACCACTAAACTTTCACTTGGGCTCCATTTACTTCAACGTAAAATGGTTTCCAGAAAATGATTTTCGCATTTTACGATGTTTATTTCGACGTAAAATAGTGGTCAACGAAAAATATTTTTCTTTTGATCGAAAATTTTTCTTTAATTTTCGGAAAATGGTTTACTGTTTTGAAAACCGTAAACCATTTTTCGACTATGAGCATCTCATTCTTAAATCGATGAACCTTGCCAAGACCCGCCTAGAACTTCGCTAGGACTTGATCGGGACCTAACTGGGACTTGCCCGGGACCTGCCCTGTTCCTGACCGGGACCTTACCGAGATTTGACCAGGACCCGCCCAGGATCCCGCCGGGACCTGCCTGGGACTTGATCGGGACCCACTCGGGAACTGACCGGGACTTGACCGAGACCTACCCGGGGCTTGACCGAAACCTGACTGGGACTTGATTAGGACTTGACCAAGACCCACCCGGGACCTGCCTAGAACCCGCCCTGGACTTGCCTGGGACCCCGCCGAGACTTGCCCAAGACTTGACTGAACCTGCCCAAGACCTGCCTGGGACTTGCCCGGTCGAGTCTCGGTCAAGTCTCGTTAGGGTCCCGGTCAAGTCCCAAGCAGGTCCCGGCAGGGTCCCGAGCAAGTCCTGGGTAGGTCCCAGTCAAGTCTCGGTGGGCCCTGAGTGGGTTCCAATCAAGTCCTGGCGGGGTCCTGGGTAAGTCTCCGGAGGGTCTAGGGCAAGTCTCAGGCGGGTCCCGCCGGGGTCCCGGTCAAGTCCTGGGCGGGTCTCAGTCAAGCGCCTGGCAAGTCCTGAGCAAGTCCTAGTTAGGTCCTGGTCAAGTCCCAGTCAAGTCCTGGGCGGGTCCCAACGAGGTTTCGAGCAAGTCCCGGACGAGTCCCGGTCAAGTCTTGGGAAGGTCCCAGCGAGGTCCCAGACAAGTCTCGATTAAGTTCCGACGAGGTCCAGTGCAAGTCCCGACGAGGACCATATTGGAAAAAATATATATATAAAAAAAAAAAATTCTGTGTGCAAGGTAAACGCCATAAAATGTTTTCGAAAGAAAATATTTTTCGACGGAAACTATTTTACGTCGAAGTAAACAGAGCCATGATTTGACAAAATCCCTCCAAACTTCAAAATTTTTCAATTTAGTCCCCTGAACTTTCAATTGCTCTCAATTTGAACCTCTCTATCAAATTTAGCTGTTAGAAATACCAAAAAAGACCAAAATATTCCTAATTTTCATTTTTTTATTAAAAAAAAAAAGGTTTTGGAATTAAGGGTAAAGTTGAAATTTTATAAAAAAGTCAGAGGTATAAACGTCATTTAATGTTTAAAATCTGATTAAATGGTCCAAATTAATTACAATTGAAAGTTCAGAGGACTAAATTTAGAAATTTAGAAATTTGGAGGAGGGGTTTATCAAATCGGATGGAAGTTCAGGAATTTTCAATGAAACTACCCAAAAAAAAATGTTATTAATCAAACTCTTAAATAATTTTTTTGTAAGATTTTCTTATCTCGGTATTTATCATCTCTAGAGAGTAGAGAGTAGAGATAACTATTTTGTTTTTAAATAAATTAACTATATCCTACTAAATTATATTTTAAGATATTACAATTTGAATGAATTGAATTAAAAATAATAAACTCTTCATAATTATCTTAAAATTTAAAAAATCTATTTTTTTTATAAAAAAAGATTTACACAACTAATTACAGAATTATATTGTATTAACGCATTATTAAACTATAATAACTCTATAAGCACTTGAATTCTCTCGCGTCCAAACCCCAGTCGGGTAAAACAACACAAACCGGACCCGATTCTGTTGGAAGGAAAAGCACTTAAAATGGCACACGGGGTAACGGGTTCCCCCTTAAATCAGACCCAAAATTGGGTGTCGATCAGTGATTAGGCGAAAATCGCTGACGAAACGGTTACAAAGGTCCGCGAAACACAAACACACACGCACGCACGCGGTGTGTTGTTCGATGACATTCGTCGTTCGCCGACAACCAAAGGCCACCACTACTCGGACTAGTCGGAGGTACGACACTAATCTCTTCCCAATCCCCAAAATATTTGTATCGCAGAATGGAACTATTGTTAAGCTGAAATTATTTCATTATTGATTGTTAATTTTATGGGAAAAAGAAATCAGTCTTCTTTTTAAAAAATAAAAATTTAGCGTGGGTTTTTCTTTTTGATTGACGTTTGCTTATGGGTTTGAGCGCGAATGACTTCAGAACTTTGGTAGATGGTGAATCGTAGGTAGGTCTGTTGCAAAAATTGCTTCTTTGATTATGATTTTTTTTTTGAGAAAATGAGTTGCTTATGATAATACCCTTCACATTAGCGAATTTTTGTTGTTATTTGATGTGTATCTTAAGAATGTGCGTGTTAAATATTGTGGGGAATATTAATCGGTAACAAGAATATTGTGTTTTGGGCTTGTAGAAATGAATTAAGAAAATGAATCCCTTTTAATTATGTATTTATATTCTTGGGTTGCTATAATTTTTACCATGTTTAAGGTTTTGCACGCGTGTGAGTTATCTGTTTGGTGTTGGAGTTTCAGTGGAATTTAGGAAATAATAACTTTTTGTGTTTGTGTGTGGTTTATACAGTAGCTGAATGTGAGGTGAGTTTGTCGATCTTTTTGAGTGTTGAGAAGGGTTTTGAATTGAGTATGGAAGACGTATCAGAGAGATCAGAGATGCGTAGACTGCAAAGGGAGCAAGAAAGAGAAAGGCGCCGAATGCGTGACAGGGAAAGAAGACAGTCAATGACTCTTGAGCAGAGGGAGAAACATCTTGCTAGGCGTCGTAGAAACTATCAATTGAGAAGACTAAGAGCTGAAGGTGCGAGATCAGGTTCTCAAACCGGACAAACAAGTATGGTGACTGTAGGTGAAACTATCACCGGCGATGACCATCAAGCAGTAACTTCTGTTTCAGGACTTAGTGTCAATTGTAATGGTGTTACTCACGTTGGAATTAATCAAGGCGAAGAAAAATTAAATGTGGAATGTGTAGAGTCTGAGGGTAAGTGTTTAGTCCTTATATATATATATGGAGCTTGATTTTGCGTGGAAATGATTATGTACTCACAATACTTTTCCAACCACTTCTATAGTTTTGCAAGCTTTGGTCCACAAATCAAATAATTTCCCGGCAAGGTTACGTCTAAGTCATATAAGACATCTTGCAAGATCATTAAATCATTCTATAGGAGGGCTTGCTGACAATTACCAAATGGTGGCAGCACTCATAACGAAAGAGGATGCTGCTAGTAACTGTAAGTTGTTTCTTTTTAACTTTGCATATCGATTATTTAAAGAATTTTAAGTTCATGTGCATATAGTTAGCTGAGTTCTGAGTAAAATGTGAATTGTGGTGGTAATTACTGGGATTGTAAAAGAACTTCCTTATATGTAGTTCCTTTTCCATTTGATAGGTTTGCAAGTTGGAGACTCTGATTCTTGTAGATCACCGCAGAGTTTACGTTTAAATCGTGTTAAGCGCCTTGCTCGTACATTAAACAATTCAGCAAATTCTTCTATGAAAGAGGCTACTGATCAAAACCAGCGAAGTGGGAAAGAAGGTATGGAATAACCTATGTAAGTTTTCTATAATTGCAACTATATTACAGACTCAGAGATATATTTTTCCGGCAAAACGTGTTTGTTCTCTATTAAATTGCTTCTAAGCATGGTGGTTTTACTCCAGCAGAGCAGAAACTGCTGTGGGGAGAGCCGGGGCTGATATGTAATGATAACCTGAAACTTGTATGACCATCTAGGATGTTATGAGTAATGCTAGAAACCAGTAGTTGATGTTTATGACGCATTATCTGTTGGTATTTTGACAAGAAAATTTTGAATGGAAGATTTCAATAAGTTTTTGTTATCACATTTCAGGATGAACATCTGTAATTGGCTATTGAAGAGAGGGAATTAACCTTTAACTTGGTCACATGTGAGAAATGAAGTTTGCTTACCTTTTCTTAGGAGGTTCAAGATTGAAGATACGTAAGTTATTACTAAAAGACCTTCAATTTTTTGTTGGCCATCATGTCTACCAAACACCATCCATGTAATTTTTCTTTAAAACAATGAAATGGCATCTTATCCTTATTACTTGGTGCATTTGTAGAAAATGGCGTCTTCTTGGCATCTTACCTTTCATTATCCATTGCATCTTCATTAAAATGGGTTTTCATTTGGAATGAGAGTGGGATGGGAGATGTAGTATATAGCATTACTCTTTATTTCTTTTGACAAAATTTGTGTTAATTAGATTGCTGGCTACAATTTTATGGAAGATGAAAATTCTTTCAATAATGGTACAAATTATATTTTTATCCCATAATGCTGACATGACAATCTCAACCAAACTTTGGATTTTTTTTTTTAAAAAAAAAAAAAAAAAAAGGAGTAGAATTGATTCAAGATTAGGTTGGGGCTGCCACGTCAGTAAAAAAAAAAAAAAAAAAAAAAAAAAAGAGTAGAATTGATTCAAGATTAGGTTGGGGCTGCCACGTCAGTATTGTAGGATAAAAATGTGGTATGTAGCATCACTCAAATTCTTTTATTCTCTTTAATTCATTGTAGAAAACAGATTTAATTTACATGCACGTTGAAATTTAGACACGCTAGTTCCTCCCACTGGGGAAGCGAAGAATGTGGGTTGAGTTGATGGACATGACATCTATGAATGAGTAATGCTATAAACTATACTTTTATCTCACTCTGCTAATGTGGCAGTGCCAATCAACCCCTTGATCAGCCTTTGTTAAAAATAACAAATAAAAATCAAGTGGTTGATTGGCACTACCATATCAACATGGTGGGATAAAAGTGTGGTTTTTAGCTTTACTCGTTGAGTAATGGTGCTCTTCTCTTCACCTGATAAAGAACCCCCCCCCTCCCCCCCCCCAAAAAAAAAGAAAGAATGATGACATTGATGACGTACTGTGTTTAACATCTAAACTCTGAAGCACTAGCTAGTATTGTTATATCAATTATGCATAAATTCTATAAATTTACTTAAACTCACTCCAAGGATGTTCCTGATAGTTGTTGACTTGTTTGTTATTTTCTATTGCCGCAGGACGGAGAAAACAAAAGGGAATTACTTCATGGGCATGGATTAATTGTTGGACAAGGCTGTGTGATGTTTAGAATTACTTGACTGTAGAAATAACCAGAGACTGAAGCTGCTGAATTGTGTCGGCGCCTTTCAATTAACAATTCTTTTAGGATTTTTCCAAAGTATTGATTACACATATATACTTGTATGCAAATGTTTAATTGGTTGGGTTAGTTCTTGCTTGTTGATTTGCTGTAAGTTTAATTGGTATGAAGTTTGAGTTTGATACTATTTCGGAAAATGTTCAATTGGTTTTTGGTAAACAATTAATATATTCCACATAAACAGTTTAGTAGGCATGAAGAAAATTGCAGGATTAATGCCACGTAAACAGTTTTGATACTATTCAGGCAAATGTTTAATTGGTTTTTGGTAAATCGATATTATATTCTCACACTTATACATATGGTTGTGCAAGCCACCACTTTTTTGGGAGTGGCCACTCCATTTGTTTGGATTAGCCGCATGTGCCACTCTTTTTGTTTGGTGTGGTCGCACGAGTCACCTCTCTATTGGAGTATCGTTGCTCTGAGTCACCTTACTATTTTTGTGTTTGGCCAAAAAGCACAAAAAGTAAAAGACCCATAAAAGAACTCATTAAAGATGCAAATAGAGAGAACACAATCTATCAAAAGAACTCTCCGACAACACTAATCGTCAATTGAAACATTATCGGAGGTTCAAAGACATCTAAAACAAATGACGCGGATCACCATTCTTAACTATCAATAACCCTGAATAAATCCAATAGTTAAAGATTCACCCACTTCCATCTCATTCGGAAAACACAAACCTCACCAACTATATAACCCCACCAATCCCCTTCAAACCCTACCTCACATATTCAACCGAACAAAGAAAATCCCTAATTCAAAGTCCTCTCCTCAAGGATTATTTTGTAGCAAGTAATATTATTCTTCACACTTATTTCACACTGTGTCATGTTTTAACTAGCTTTTCATGTCAAACACTTCAAAAAGTCACTTAAAATATACCAAATCAATCAATGTAAAATTAATATAGAGAGCAGCGTTACTCTTTTGTATTATAGACATTTTTTACAAACAGTGTCTTTTTTTTTTTTCTTATAAAAAGAACAGGTTGAAAGGATGTGTGCCACCGCAAATAATGCCTTAAACGGATTGGACTCATCTATTAGAATTAGCCCCAAGAGGTAGCTCAATCATTGGGACCACGCTTAATGAAGCGAAGATCACTAGTTCGAGTTCCCTTTCCCCCTCTTGTGCGGACATGTAAAAAAAAAAAAAAAAAATAGCCCAATTAGATAAAATTGCAAGGATACATACCAAAGTACATAAGATGTAATATGAATATATAGGATTCCTAATTGCATTAGCAAACCCTCGTCTCCTTATTTATTTATTTCCTGTCCTTATTTTTCCCCGGACTTGCACTACCATTCCTAATCCTACCAAGATTAGTACTTCGTAACCCTAATAATCCTACCAACACTTTCTGTTTGGGGTGGTCGCACGAGTCACCCCTCTATTGGAGTATCGTTGCTCGAGTCACCCCACTATTTTTGTGTTTGGCCGAAAAGCACAAAAAATAAAAAGCCCATAAAAGAACTCATTAAAGATGCAAATAGAGAGAACACAATCTACCAAAAGAACTCTCTGGCAACACTAATCGTCAATTGAAACATTTTCAGAGGTTCAAACACATCTAAAACAAATGACGCAGATCACCATTCTTAATTGTCAATAACCCTTAATAAATCCAATAGTTATAGATTCACCCACTTCCATCTCATTCGGAAAACACAAACCTCACCAACTATATAATCCGACCAATCCCCCTCAAACCCTACCTCACATATTCAACCGAACAAAGAAAATCCCTAATTCAAAATCCTCTCCTCAAGGATTATTTTGTAACAAGTAATATTATTTTTTACGCTCATTTCACACTATGTCATGTTTTAACTAGCTTTTCATTTCAAACACTTCAAAAAGTCACTTAAAATATACTAAATCAATCAATGTAAAATTAATATAGAGAACAGCATTGTCTCCAAGATGTAGTTCAATCGTCTGGGACCACGCCTAATAAAGCGGAAGTTACTAGTTCGAATCCCGCTCTCTTCTCTTGTGCGGACATATATATATATATATATATATATATATATATAGAGAGAGAGAGAGAGAGAGAGAGAGAGCAGTAGCATTACTCTTTTGTATTATATACATTTTTTACAACCGGTGTTTTTTATATATATATATATATATATATATATATAGAGAGAGAGAGAGAGAGAGAGAGAAAGAGAGCAGTAGCATTACTCTTTTGTATTATATACATTTTTTACAACCGGTGTTTTTTTTTTTTTTTTTAATAATCCCTTAAACGGATTGGACTCATCTATATTAAAATTAGCCCAATTAGATAAAATTGCAAGGATACGTACCATAGTACATCAGATGTAATATGAACATATAGGATTCCTAATTGTATTAGAAAACACTCCCAAATTTAGAGTCTGTTTGGGATGGCGCTTTTAATAAGTTCGATTTTAAAAATTGCGTTTTAGAAATCGCTACTTATTAAAATCGTAAAGGCGTTTGGTAAAATATGTTAAAAAATAATTTTTTTTTATCAAATATTTGTTATGCAAAGTTATGATTTTTGTTTAAATTTACGCTTTTTCAAATAAACACCCCTAACCTACTTATAGAAATCACATATTTTTTTTCTATTTTAAATTAAATACTTTTTAAATCGCAGTGCCGATGACCAAGGAAATGCTCTTTCAGAAAGAAACTTTGGGTTCGGGGTTCACCACTACGGCTGCTAAGCAAGAGAGAATCACTTTGTCGTACTACAAAGCAAGGGATCGCAAGCGCTCCTTTAAATTGGCTGACCTCAACCCGCCAGGATGGTTTATATTAATAAGATATGAAAATTTTGATTGTAGGAGTCAAATTTATCTCTTAACATTTACCAAACCATTTTGAGATTAACCTGAGACCACTGAACCACCACCTTTAATGGTGCAGTGTATGAATTTGATTGCATTGCAAAGTAGTTTATAATTTTCCTTGAATAATTGCATGAATAATCATAAAAGAATGAGATAATCAAACAAATTAACATGCTACAATTGTCTGGGGGTGGTTCGCACTCATCGTTTTCTCTTTATAAAATCAGGGTGTCGCACAAAACAAGTAATTTTTCTATTTAAAGCTGAAGAAGATGAACAAGGAGGAGACTGGCTTGAGCTAGGGTTAGGGTTAGGGTTTGGAACAGCAGCTTGCAGGAAAGTGGAAGAAGAAAATCATCATCAGCATAGATCAAACGACCCAGTTTCAGTTTGCCTTTCCTCTTCAGTACCCTTGCAAACCAACCAGGAGTTAGGTTTAGGGTTAGGGTTAGGGTCACTAAAAATGCTCTTAATTACAGTGAGTTTGTAAATTGCAACCAAATTCGCCTTCAAAAATTCATATTGTTGATTTATTTTAAGTCTCTCTCTAAGGTTTTCTCTCGAACAAACATTACGGCTGAGAGTTCTAGTCTTCTACCGTTTTGCGGGAGAGAAGGTAAGTGGAGGACATACGGTTTCGATACTAGGATGCGACTTAAGTAGGCCACGTTTGGTTATACTTTTTTGGTCTTTCGGTTTTCTGAAAGACTTTTGTGGTAGACTAGAAATGTACGTACTTGAGCTGGGCCAAGTTGAATTTGGGCCTAGATTGGACCCAAGAGTTTATATATGGATTCAATTTCGGCTCGAACATGAAAATATAAGCACACGTCTACTTATTTATTTATTTATTTCCTGTCCTTATTTCCCCAGGACTTGCACTACCATTCCTAATCCTACCAAGATTAGTACTTCATAACCCTGATAATCAAACAGGAATTGTTATAAATAAACAGGCTTCGAAAGCCTATTATTGCTAAGGTCTTTCTTTCTTGGGATTTCTAATTGTTGCTCTGTTTCTTGCTACGCACTCAAGCTTTTCATGGAAGACTCAACTGATAGTAAGTGTAACAACGTTGACGGTCTCTCTTTCAATTTTCAAAATCTTCAAGTTAGCAGTACGGCCGGTACAGTTGAGAATTCCCAAGAGTTCGGCGACGAAGAATCCTTGCCTTCTTCTTCTTCCAATTCGTATTTGACTCAACCCCGAATCTTAGAGGCTGATATTCTTCCATTCTATCCACAAAACTTCAATGGAAGTACTGGTAATCATATTGATATCTGCATTGTATTTTTAATAGGATTAATTAATAGACTGAATTCCATAACTGGGTTAATTTTATTTTATTTTTCTTTTTTTCTCAAATCTGCAAAACCTTACCAAAATCTATAGGAGTCCTAGTTGTTATATATAAACTTCAGCATAAAAAGCGTTTTCATAGTAAGTTCTTTTTATTGTGATTCTAATTCTTGTTTAATTACTGGTTCAAGCTTTGCAACTTTCATAAAGAACTGAACAATATGTAAGACTTTATTGTGTGGACGCCCTACCATTCAGATTACAGGGGCCGTTGATTTTTTTTTTTTTTTTTTTTTTTTCTAATCACTGGTACTTGGATTGAGCTTAATATTGTGTCAAATTCTCCAATTAAATGTTTAAATTCTAACAATTAATATTCTCAATATTTAATAACTAAAATACAAGATTATTTAGATTAGGAATTGAGCTTAGAGTGGAGAAAAGAAAATGATTTTTTTTTTTTTTAAAAAAAAAAAAATTTAAAAAATTTTAAATTTTAAATTTTAAAAAAATAATTTTTTTTAAATTTTTTTTTTTTTAAAAAAAAAAAAAATTTGGGGTGCCATATATGCTGAACCACATTAATATCTTGTATCTCTTTCTCTTCTCTTGTTTATTATTTCGCATTAGGGGCGGAACTACCCTGGGCGGTTCCAGCCCCCAAGGCAAGGGGTGGTCCCAATTTTTTTTTTTTTTTTTTTAAAAAAAAATTTTGCCCCCAAACTAAATATTCTAACTCCGCCCCTGTTCGCATTCTATACTCATCACATTACAAGTTCTTATGAGCATCAATGGATATATTGATATGCATACACGTGTATATATAGACATGCATATATAAATATCAGTAGTTTTCATCGTTTGTTCTAAATAAATGGTTGTTTTTGTAGGAAATCATATGGGAGATTGGCGTCACGGTGACAATCGACGACGGATGCTTGGAAACCTGATAAGACCAAATTCTGGTTTTGGTGAAGCATCCACATCTATTTGGGCCAACCAAAATAACCCAATCGGATTTAATGCAGCCAGAGGAGGGAGAGTTAACGGAATGAGTGCTGAAAATCTGAACTTGAACTGTTGTGGTGTTGGTGGTGAAAATTATTGTGGTGGCTGCTACCAAAATTCCAGGTTTCCTGGTGTTTTGTGGATTCCTGATGGCATAAATAATTATCAAGATTACTTGAACTGGTTACAGAATACGTTGAGTTCAAGGGACCAAGTGACTATAAATATGGTAGTTGAAGGAGTTATTGATACGATATTATTGCTGATGACTGATAGACATGGCCATCAATTCTTCAATAAGCTAATGGAGTCAGTCAACGAGTATCAGTTGCAGCTGATTGTAGCCAAGATAACCTCGCAACCTGAATTGCTTATCAATGTGTCACTTACTACCTATGGGTAATTTGTTTTAAACTAAACTTCTTTAGGATTAAAGATCTTGTAATTAACCTATCTATGATATATATATTTATGCTTGTAATTAATATATATTACAGATCTTGGTTGTTGCAGTTGTAACTTGTTTTTATTGATTAATTACTGAATGAATTGATAACCTGGCTAATTCATTTGGGTATGCAGCTCAAAATCTGTTAAGAAGCTCCTCAAAAAGCTTGGAAAAATGCCCTTGACTTCTGAGGTGATATCAGCTCTATCTAGTGGATTCTATAATTTGATGATAGATCTAACAGGATCTTCAGTTATATTAAGGTGTTTGGATTTGGCTGATACTTGGCAAAATGAGGTAAATCATTACCAATTATTTCTTTTCTTTAAGAAAACAAAATGGAAATTTCCACTGCAGAATGCTCTGTATGTGATGAACAGGTGAAATGTGTTTGGAACTTGGCTTTAATGATTAATCAGTTCCCTTACCCATAATTCAATCATTAATTAAACTCATTTTTCACATGTTATATATGTCTTATGATGTCTTCTAGTGTACGTACTAATTCTGCAACAATGTGCCTTGTCTTCTCTCATCAGTCACTATACATACAAGCCCTAAGGAACTGTCTCAACCTGGCCAAACATGAAAAAGGATGCATATCTTTCAACAAGTTCATCACATCCAGCCAAGGCCTAGGCAGAAAATATCTCCTAACTTTAATTGCTTCACACTCGGTGCACCTCTCTCAAGATCCCTCAGGGTATCTTTTTCTTCCCATCCTATATATATATATATATATATATATATATATATATAACTCATAGTTTTTTGTAAATGCTTTGTGTCATCTTTGGTTGTTTAATTTATTGAGTGTATGTTTCCAGGAACTATGTTCTGCAGCATGTCTTAGGACTCCATGATCCTGTCTGTACTGAGAGTATATGCTTTCTTTTGAGGGGCAGCTATGTACTTTTATCTTCACAGAAAGGTGGTAGCCATGTGGTAGAGAAATGCTTAAACTCTCCTTGGATGGATTACGCGATTCTGGATTTTTTAAAGTGGAACAGACTCTCGCAACTTGCTCGTGATCGATATGGGAACTATGTAATCCAAACAGCATTGAAAGCCACAAAGGTATACTTTTTGAACTCCATAGCCTTTGAGATTACCAGATTTTGTGGGAAAATGCTATTTTCTTCACTGCTTCATTCTTCAGGACAAGCAATCCCATTTTACACATAAAAAAAAGCAATGCATAATTAGTAGTCATCAAATACATTTTTCCTTTCCTTCCACATTGAGCGAGGATCGGGATCCCCTACAATTTGCAATTCGGACAATTCAGGCACCCCAATTGCGGGGGGGTCTTGATTGTTTAATTGAACTGAAAACTTGTTCTTGAGCATTAATTAATGCATTATATATATAGCTTAGCTTCCATATTAAAATCCTCTTTTTTGTCAATTTTCTTTCTTCCAGCGTGCAAATAGTCCACTTTATGAAAGGCTTCTACACATATTGCAAGGGCATTTTGATGCTCTCCAATCTGGATATGGAAGGAATGTCATCAATTTGATTCTCAAGGGGGTTCCACTCGACTGAGCCCAACCAATATTTCGGACTGTGAAAATAGTGTTTTATGTTGGACATCCTGAACGTTGTCTGTTTTCTATGAATAGCTCTTATGTTTTTTCTTTGTAGTTATCTGGACCAAGTGTAATGACTAAGGTTCAATCTGTGTCGTGAATAGAAGAAATTGTAAGGATTATATCGTTACAATGTAGGTTATGTTTCTTTATGTGTTTTAAGAGGTATTTTTTTGTTTGAAAATTATAGTGTTATCATTCGACATTAAAGTGACAATAATTATTGTGCTTTGAGAAGTGTTTTATGTTTTGAATTATTTGTTAATATCTTTGACTTAATTCAAAAAAAAAAAAAAAAAACAACAAAAACAAAATATTTAACAACTTGGGCATGTTTCAATTTCCAAATCACTATATGGGTTCAAAATTGATCAAATTGCTTTAATCTTTTATGAAATTATTCATTTCATCTTATCTCCATTAAATTTTCTAACAAAATGTCATATCGTATCCAATAGTATGACGAAACGCGTATACACTGCATAGTCAACTTCACCATGTTAGTCCCATGCCATTAAACATGTCACATCATAAAAAGGTCATGTTGTTAAAAAAAAATAGAATAAGAAGTAAAAAGGAATTTTTGTGGGCGGGGAGGCAGCGCGGCCCCTCTCTATTAGCAAACTCTCATTTTTTTTAAAAAAAATCTTGTTGATGTAGCATTTTTAATGATGTGACATTTTTAATGAAATAGACCAAGTGTTGTACGATACACGTGCAACAATACAAGTGGCATTTTGTCGTTGAATTTAACAGAAGTAGGATGGAATTATTGATTTGATAACATAGTCTTAAGAATCCATATTGAGTTTTGAACTTAAAAAAGTGATTTGATAAAAGCTAGTATTTTTCCCTTTCCCAATATTCGAAAGTATTTTGAGGACAAATATAAATTTTCTTAGGTTGAAGATCTTAGGGTCTATTTCGGTTTGTTACATCTAACGATAACTATGTATATAGTGTTATATTATTTTGAATTTTAAATAATATGGCAATATATTCTGCTTATTGTAATATATACACTATTAAAATAAAATATAATGAAAAGAAAATCCAATATATTCCCATAATTTAAATCTTCCGTATATTGCAATGCCATGATCTTGGAAAGGAAAATATATGATTATAAAACTTTTTGGTCCGTTGAGGCCCATATATGTCTCGAAGAAGTTGGGCGTCCTTCGAAGATGGACACTTTGTGGGCCTACGCCCATTAGCCGAGTTGATGACGTGTAATCCAAAAATAAAACCCTAATTTCCCTTGGCGGCGACAAAGGAGCCCCTCTAAACTATTCGTCATTCTCAGCCGTCCGATCTACATCCAACGACACAGATCAACCCCGACAACCCTATAAATAACCCTCTTCAACCACAATCCATCTCAATTTGGGGCTTAGGGTTTCTCTCTCCTCCTCCTCGCCGTCTTCTAGGTTTATTTACGTTCTTTGTTGTGTAGTTTAGATAGCAGTATCTTAGAACTGTGTTTTTGAAATGGGTTATTGACTTTAATCTTCGATTTTGTTTTCTTCTAACGTGTTTTGGATCGATTAGACTAAATGTGACAGGGGATTATTGATCAAATCCCTTACTTGATAAGGAGCAAACTTTACTGCTGTGTTTGCAAATTCCTATGTTAATGTCACAAAGGAAATCCTGTCGACGTTGACTGTCCTCCCCAATGGGAGCTGCTTTCGTTGACGGGTGGTGCTCATATTCCATATCTTGTTGGAGCAGCGTCGTTGCCATTGCCAAATTAGGCTTGCCATGAGACCTACATTCATTGATGCTTGATTTGCTTTTGTTTTTTGTTTTTGTTTTTGTTTTGAATGTCGCCGGTGATGATATCACACACCAAATTACCATCTTTCGGGACTGAATGGCTTTAAAGCCTTGCTGTGATTTTGCAATTCTGAGGCGTTCATACCAAAACAATGTTTTCCTTCGCAATTTGGTTTTTGTTATTGCTGGGTCTTATTTTCTTTGTTTTGGTTTTAGCTGTGTTTTTTGGTTGATATTTAAAGGTTCTTTCTTTTTTACATATATCTTGTGGTTTTGAAAATTTTCACCCACATTTTTATCTTGAAGTAGTTGAAAGTGTTAGTTTTACTGTTTTAATTCTATTAAAGAGCAAGCACAACGGCTAAAAAAGTTCGCTTTTTTTCTCTTTTGGTTTATTTTGGTGTAATTTCAAGATTTCAGGGAGTTTTGTGCTGTTTAATTTTAGATTACCCACTCCATCTAGGGTAGGTAAGTTTTAGATCTGTTAATCCATCCTCTGCTATTGATGATCCATTTGCAGGATACCCAGAAGGCTACACATGTAATATTGATGATCCGTTTGCAGAATACCTAGAAGGCTACACATGTAATTTGGAATAATGGAAATTACTTGTGTATGCCTGAATTAATTAGCTTCTGTTGTGAAGCTGCTTGATGCAGAAAAGCTCTGTTGTAAATCATCTTGTAGCTGTAAATCAAAAGATGTTTTGCAAGTTTTGGATTTGTTCGACATTGTTGTTAATTGTGTTGTGTGGAAAGTTTTGTTGTGTTCTCAGAGTCATCTCAACTTGACACACATGGCTGAAATCCCAATTTCATCAATCAATGGCAGCATATTTACTTAGGAATAGGATTCTCTCCATTTCAAAATCTCTCCATTTTCTCCATTTAGTGCATTTTAAAGGGTATTGCATTTATTGCACTGCCATCATTAAAACTTTTGGACAACACTACTTTTCAAAATGCACTAAATGGAGGAAATTGAGAGATTTTGAAATGGAGAGGATCCTTTTCCATTTATACTTTTTATGTTTGCATTTATATTTATTGACCACAATATAACTAATAATTTCTGTTCTTAGACCAGTAGAATGATTCTAGATTGATTACTTCTGGTGGTGTTTGTGGTTATCAGCTTGCATCACAAATCTTATTTCTCTCTTTAATCAAACACAATTTGGGTCTTAGGGTTAATTCTTATTTGGTGTTATTTCACTAGTGTAAACACCAAGGCACTTTCAATTAACCTTTTAATTAATTTATCAAGTAAAAAACTATGTTTTTCTTTTGTACACTTGCTCTTGGCTCTATAAAATATTAGCGTACATAGTTGCCCATTCTATTTTAGTGCAACCAGCACTCTTCAAAATAAGTAAATATTGGCGAAGGGGGAGAGCAAGGATAAAGCCTAAAGGAGAGCTTCTCTCTAGTAGAAGAAAGAAACTCATTAAAGGAAAACATGTAAAAAGGAAGGAGGGGAGGAGGGAAGAACCAGAGACCTGGCTGGAGAGAAAGGGAGAGAAAAAAAAAAAAAATTCATGGCAAAGAGTTACATTTTGTTTATTGACATATAAATATTCTCGCTCAGTATTAACGACATAATAATTTGGAAAAAATATATTTTACCCTCTCAAAGTTTAAAAAAAAATATATATATATATATATATATATGTGTGTGTGTGTGTGTGTCTGAGGGATTCGAATTAATAAGTGTGGTCCTATCCGATTGAACCAGTTACCTATCCATTAATAATTTACGGAAATTATTAAAAATACTTAATTAAAAGACCTAATTGTCCCTATATTTAATTGTGGACATTTTTGAAATTCTCTAAAAAAATATGGGACAATTTTGAAAAGTTTAAACCAAAAAACTTACATGAGCAATTTTCCATCAAATTAGACAAAAATGGTTAACGGAGTGGCTATATTGCAAATTTATGATACTTTGTTGAGGTATATTGTCAACTTTTAAACATTTAATGCCAAATTAAAAATGAGGTTAAACTTTGATGGGGCAAAGTGTATTTTTTCCTAATAATTTATAGGATATGCTTTATTCAAAGAACCCGTTACATAATAATAATAACATTAATATTAATGATTTTATCTCTAATAATAATAGTTATTATTTTTTTGAAAAAATATTATATTACTATCATTACTTCATCAAGAAATCATATTTAGATTGTTCGGACAAAATCACATCACCTACATAGGGGTGTTTCTTCCGATCAAACTTGATCTATGATAAACTTAACGGCAGCCTTAACTAATCCATGTGCCACAGTATTTACAACTCTACTAATATGATTAATATGTAAACTAGGAAAGAGTAACACTATAAGTCTTCTTAGAGTCATCCAAAATGTGATGTAGTTTTTAAAATCAGCAATAGATCAAAAGTCAATAAATCACATTCAAATTCAACGGTGATTTTAAAAGTTATATCGCATTTGAAATGACTCTAGGAGGACTCTATAAAGACTTATATAGCATTACTCAACTAGGAAATAAAGCAATTAATTACTATCGTTACTTTTTCCAATTTTCTTGGTTTGTTATACATTATGATTAACATTGTGATTTTTTTTAAAAAAATTTTATTTAAGATAAACAAGAATTTAAAGAATAGTAGGTCTCTAATCATTTTCCCTAGATATCTATTAATTGACTTTTTTTTCCGAAACTTTTTAAAGATTATCTAAAAGCGAAAATTCGAAACAATAAGATAATCATGATCACAACAAAATGTAATATGGTTTATATATACGAGCAAGAAATCCTCCTCTAACTGCCCAATCTCCAATGATTTCTTTCCCTTATCAAATTCCATTTAAGAGTTTGCATCCAAATCAAAACCAATTACTATTTCTACGGAATATTGAAGAAACCCCATTCCTTTTATTATAAGAACTGGTATTTGACAACCTTCAAATCTTTCCAAAAGCTTCACCTCGTATATCTATATATATATAAACTCTCCTTGTTCTTCTGTTCTTCTCGCCGACATGTTTTGTCAGTACAGCTTATATCTGAAGGAAGCTCGCACTGCGTACTTCTTAGTGATTTGTTCCGCCTCCGTTTTCATTTGATGATCTGTCGTCCGTCCACCCTTTTCCTCGTTTTCTTCGTTTCCATTGCTTGATTTCGATTCCCCATCTGGGGTTTCTTGTAGGTGTTTGTCGGCGTACGTATGTGTCAATTTCTTGACAATCGATCAAACATGCTGTATCTGAATTCAGACCTGTCTGATAAGGATGTTGAGCCGTTCGTCGAGGTTTCTCCGACGGGACGGTACGGTATGTACGGTGACATGCTTGGCGCCGGAGCGGTGAAGAGGGTGTATCGAGCTTTTGATCAAGAAGAGGGTAGAGAGGTTGCTTGGAATCAGGTTTCCTTGAAAAGATTTCTGGATGACGAGGCAATGATGGATAGATTGTACTCGGAGGTTGGGTTGTTGAGAAATTTGGAGAACGAAAACATCATCACCTCGTTCGGATCGTGGACGGATCATGAGCACAAGACGTTGAACTTCATCACTGAAGTTTGCACCTCCGGGACTCTGAGGGAGTATAGGAGGAAGCACCGGCACGTGTCAATCAAGGCCATGAAGAATTGGCTGAGACAGATATTGAGGGGTTTAGAGTACCTTCATTCGCATGAGCCTTGCATAATTCATAGGGATCTTAACTGTAGTAACGTGTTTATCAATGGCAATCTTGGCAAGGTTAAGATCGGAGATTTTGGGTTGGCGGAAAAGGTGGGGAAGAACCACGTGGCACATTCGATTGTGGGGACGCCGGAGTTCATGGCGCCGGAGCTGTACGACGAGAACTACACGGAGACGGTGGATATTTATGCGTTTGGGATGTGTGTGCTTGAGCTGGTGACACTGGAAATACCATACAGTGAATGTGGTTGTGTGGCCAAGATATACAAGAAGGTGTCCTCTGGGGCGAAGCCCCGGGCACTGAACAAGGTGAAAGATTTGGAGGTGAAAGGATTCATTGAGAAGTGCATTGCGCCGCCGTCTGAGAGATCGTCTGCCTCTCAACTTCTCAAGGATCCCTTCTTTGATGGACTTGATGATGAAGACAAATATGATACTGGTTTAGATTGTTTTTTGCTTTCAGAAATATGTAGGCAAACTTGCTAGCTAGCTGTTCAATTCCCCTGTGCAGTTGATGCATTAATTGTAAATAAAGAATCGATATATAGTTTCTTTTTAAGTAACAATGTTGCAAATTAAGTAACACCCACTGCACCTCAACCCTCCTGTATTACTCCAGACTCCAGTGCAGCACGAAGCTGCCGACACCAAGTTGGCTCCTATGCCGCTAGCTATTCCCTGCTTGATCTCCTGGCACGGTGGAGGTTCCGTCATGAGTACCGGGTGAAAGGGCGTTGAGTAACTCAAGCGAACCGCCCTACCTTACTTCAAAGGAAACCAAAGTGCATGGCAAGACTTGGAAATTTGCTTATTTCATTTGGTTGATTGGATCGGAATCTACTGCCTAAAATGACTATTATCTCGCTTTATTGGATTGAAGAGTACAGAATTTCACAGCCAAGAGCAAATATGTACAATAGTTTTGACATTTGCAGACCTGTAACATGATTTTAGTTTTCACATTTGTACGCCAATTGATGACAATGAATAATACATCATGCTTATTTTACAGCACAATCTAAACAGCCACATTCGTTCCTATGCAAAAGTTATTTTGTAATAAGCACAGATAGGAACTGCATTCCCTGCTACGCTGTCAGTCTGAGTTTCTCTAGAAAAGAAAAGAATCAAGCGACAGATTTTTATTTTTATTTTTTATTTTTTTCAATACAAACAACCCAGCCTCAGCACCAAGTTCCAATCTTGAAGACGCTTCCATGCTCCATGATAAGGACTTCAAAATTTGTTCTTACCAACTAGCAGGAAAACTCTGAAACAAATGAAAAAGGAAAAGGATGAAGACATTATCGCCCAAATTCGTAAAAGTCCCCGAGTACCACAGCCACAACTTCCATAAGGCTTTTCAGACATAATACAAGACTACCCAAAATCTTAAAGAGTGGTGGGAAAAATTAACTCCATAATTCGATAATCAGATGATTGCAAAAATCCAATTTTTCATCCCAACTTGAAACTTATTGAACGAGTATTTATTCAAACTAACAACACAATTTAGAACTATGCATGAACTGCTAACTTCCAACACATTATTGTAGGATACTAGAATTGTATTATGAAGCAAGAACAATTGAGCTTCTAAATCTAAATAAGCCAATACATGAAATACATCAGTAAAGTAGTTGTCATAAAGGTAAAAGTTTTGATCACCTCAAGTTTGATTATGATTGGTTCTCCTTTGACATAGACGTCATGCAGTGAAACCTTCTGCCTTGGCAAAAGCAGTACTCAGATGAGCTGCTACAGAACAGCTAGCCAACTTTTTCCAGCTTACCAACTCAAAATCCAATCGGCAGGTAAAACCTGTCCAAACAAATTAAATGCATTCAAATCAAGCTCTAGAATACCCCCTCTTTTTGGGGTTAGTCTGGAATGCCCGTTTCCCCCAAATAACATCACGACCAAAATTGTCACCTTCTGCCATTTCTGATTACCATTAGTAAAATTGCACCCGGAGAGCACACATTTGCATCCAAACAATTGAAGCGACTAGTGACCACCAATCTGAACAGGGGGTCCAAATAGCTCAAAGGATGTGCATTCCAAAAATATTCAAAAGCGAGAATCAAAGGTTAATCAGCATAGATTTGTATGAGAATAGAAGATAAGTGTAAATGTCAACTAAAACTCTTTCTGAAGCTTAACTCAAGAGACCAAATGAACTGATAATTTTCTGTGAGAAAAACTTCTTCTAGAAGCTAAAACTGCATTGAGGAAAAGATCTGACTCTCCTTGGCACTTGCTTTAACAAAATTGGTGACCAATAAATACCAAGTCGTGTTGTTAGGTATGAAGCCATTGTCCACACCCTTATGTAGAAGTAAACAGGCATTATCAAACATACCCTCTTTGCAGTGCCAACTGATTAAAGTGTTATAAGTAATAGCATCAGGATGGACTCCTTCAATTTGTAATCTGTCAAAGAGATTTAAAGCCTCCCGAAGATGGCCCATCTTGCATAAACCATTTATCAGGCTGTTATAAGTGACTATGTCTGGTGTCAAACCCCGATGAATCATATCCCTTAGAAAATCGAGTGCATTATGTACTTTTCCAACTTTACAAAGACCATTGATCAAAATATTGCACGAGATATTATTGATATTCAGTCCCTTGCTCATCATTTCTTCAAACAATCCCAATCCTTTCTCAACTGCCCCAACTTTACAGAACGCGCTTATAAGGCCATTATAGGTGATTGCGTCAAGGGGGCATCCTCTAAATAACATTTCATTTACAAGCTTAAGTGCTTCTTGGATCGCATCTCTCCTCAGGAAAGCATGAATCAAAGTGTTGTAAGTTACAGTGTTGGCAATTACACCCTCCAGAAACATATCACGATAGACTCCCAAGGCCTCTTCCATCTTATTGACCTTGCACAGTCCAAATATTACTGAATTAAATGTAAATACATCGGGCTGACATCCTTTCTGAGACATTTCACCTATCATATCCAAAGCTTCATCAACTTTTTCATTCTTGCACAAAGCACATATGAGGCAATTGTATCCCACAGTATTCAGGCTAAGCCCCTTAGCTGACATCTCATTTAAAACATCACCAGCTTCCTCTAGTTGGTTTTGTTTGCAGAATCCATCTATCAATGTTGTGTACGTTACCACATTAGGCTCACAACCCCTAGCCACCATCTCATTAACCAAGTCACAAGCTGAAGTCAAACAACCCTTCTTGCAAAGGCCACGAACCAGTATGTTAAACGTAAAAACATCAGGGACACAGCCGGATTGTAGCATGAAATTATAAATAACGGCCCTGGCTTCATCAAACTGTCCGCTGGTCACATACCCATTAATTAAGGTATTGAAAAGCACAACATTTGGAGCAGGCACTTTGATCAGCAATGCCCTTGCTTCATCAACTTTCCCCATTCTACACAACCCATGCATTAAAAATCCATAAGTTATATTATCAGGAGAGAAACCCCGAAGAAGCATCCGATCGACCAACTTTGCTGCCTCATGAATCCGATTGAGCTTAACAAAGCCAATGATAACATCATTGAAGGTCTCAACATCAGGTGTACAACCCATAAGAAACATTTCGTCCAAAAGTTTCAATGCTTCATTCGCTCTATTATTCTTAGAGAGTGCATGTATCAGAGTCTGATAGACCACCGAATTGGGCACACACCCATGCTTCATCATGTCTCTAAGAAGAGAGCAGGCAGAATCCACCTCATTAACCATACAAAGTGCTTTCATCACAACCCCAAATGTGTGGACAGTGGGAGAAACACCCTTACTCAACATGTCATAGAAAACATTAGGTGCAAATTTAGGACAATTCCCAGCCACCAATATCTCCAATACAACATTATAAGATCTAAAAGTTGGTTCACAAGAATAAACATTCCTCATATCCAGAAGCAACCTAGTTGCTTGCCCTGGCAAACCAGCTCTTCCATAATATTTCATAATCAGGAGGAAAATGGACTCTCTGAAAACAATCCTTTCTTCTTTCATCTGCATCAACAACCTATCTATGACCTTAAACTCCCCAGCCGCCCCAAGCTTATCTATCAATGCATTATACACATCAAAAGAATGGCAATAGCCCTTCTGGGCACCCGCCCATTCGAATATCTCCATTGACGTGGGCACGTCAAGTGGGAGCTTAAGCAATTTACATAGCTGATAGGAGCTAATTTGAATAAGCGACTTCCTAAGCTCTTTGAGGTCGAAAGGTTTAATTAACCTTTCCCATTCAGTCTCGGACTCTGACCCATCGTTATCATTCAAGACTGTATCACTAAAATCTCTTCTAGCCCCACTTGAGGAAATTGCAAAATAGTGACCTTTTAACAAAGACTCTAGCTTTTTGCTCACATGGGTTGAAAACTTTGATCTTTTCAACATTACTCTAAATGGGTAGCTAAAAATTTCCACAAACTAACCGAACAATCAGAGATTTGGAGTATCTCTGAAGCAAAATGGCCATGACCCTTCTGCAGATTTGGGTTGTTTTTCAGAAACAAAAAGAATGGTTTTCAATAATTTGAGCTGAAATGAACATGGTACCATCGAGATAGGATATACTGAAACTCTAAGAAGAAGTAGTGACATGTACCTGGGTATAAAGAATGAGGAAACCATGGATTGAAACATTAGGTGGAAGAAATTTCAACAATCAGCAACACGGCTTCAATAGAAATGAGTACTGATCGAACTATCGAAAGGCACTGTAATGGTATATCAGGTTAATGGGCTTTCGGCCTTGGTGTGTTAGAGGGCCTTTGACCTTTGAGTTGTAATGGGTCTTACCATGTTTTAGTTGGTATGATCCATAGGCTTATGATTTTGATTAGTAGTTGTAAGTGTCTACAAACAAGACCCAATAGATGTATTAGGCATTCAAGTTGGAATCAGGTGTGGCTGAGCATGTTATGATTTTAATTGTTCTAATTGTTCGTGATTCGTACTAAGAAAATGCTTTGGTTTATTACAAATTTTATTACCATTTTCTTACAAATTTATATGAAAGTATTATATTTTATGAAAATGAAAATGCGTGTGACATAATTGTCTCGTGACAGTTTACATTTTAGTGGTTGACATATGAATTGCCATGCTAAATTTGTAAGTGTAGTAAGTACCATTTAAAGTTTTAAACTGCCACATAGTGGTCCATATTTTAATGGCAAATTATAATGCATTCTTTGAAGGGTATTTCTTTCTAGAGCGCTGACAAGGTTCTTACAAATTGACGTGGTAATTCATGTTGCATTTACTATGTCAATTACTAGATAATTAAAGTTGATTGACTAATATAACACTTTCACATGAATTGTCATGTCAACTTGTAAGTCCACATGACACTTATCACGCAATTATTAAACAATTAAATTTAACCGTAGTTGTCGTGACGTTACCAAGTCAACTATCACTTCAATTTATCCCAGCTATATGAGTTGGATTGGCTATCTTTCCATAACAATCATCAGTCTCAGTCCAGATTTTGGCGAAGGGAGCAGGATTTTCAGTGCTTTTGGATCAGAAGTGCTGAAACGCAGTTTTGCATCATCTAAAGAAAAAGAACTGAATGACAAGTAGAAGACAGCCTTATTCCCAACCAACTGCAAAGGGTTAATATTTTCATTACCATAAATGAACACAAATCGCAACAATAAATCCAAATTCACAAGAATCTTCTGCCTCCCAGCATGTACATTGATGGTAATCAAAGCGTCTATTGTAAATTCACCACAGAAGCAGATTTGACTATATGTACACTCTTAAAAGGGCCCTATGAGAGAACATTTCTAACACCATTGCAGTTTCACTACCAAGTTGTGAAGACCAACTGAAAGGCCATGGTATTGGTAGGAAAATCCAGATATCCTACCAAGTAGTTAAATTATGCATTTGAGACACACTGAACTTTCTGAGATTCCAGCACGCTCCTTGCAGCTTCCATGACTACTTGTCCACTAACATAGTGCTGCCGACAAACCGGCATGTATACATCAGCCCCGCCGATCAGTTCTGTTTGTATCTCCTCTGTTTTCCTTAAGGTGAAGAAAGCACGATTATGACAAAGTTCGCAGCGAGCAGTTAATTTGGTCACAGAATCAGCAAGGGGAATTATGTCTAGCACAGAACCAAAGCTCCTCCTGTCAACAATATTTAATCCACCATCAAAAGGATCTTGTTACAATTTCCAAGAATTGTAATTTTCTTGATCCAACAAAGAAAAAATCTATATGAATGGTGGAAGATTATCATCAGAGAGGAAAAAAAAAAGTCAAGAACATAGAAAGCTTCATGTAGATGGTGGCCTATATAAATAGTACCTCAAATAGTCACCATCTAGTCCAGCAACTATTACTGTTTTGCCATCATGATCAGCAGCTTCACGACAGAAATCATAAAGGTCCTCAAAGAATTGAGCTTCATCAATACCAATCACATCTAACTGTCACCATATACAGGTTATGACTATCACTCCTAGTGTCCATGAAAAACTGATGAAAGTTAAATGCACTAATCTTACCAAGAAAAGCCATACAAGTATGCCATTTCAAAACGAGATATTTCTCAGCCACGCAAACCACTAACTCATTACTGAGTCGGTGTGCATATACAAAACAATAATCAGTTTATTTTCATACAGATCAGGCTAACAAGTCTGTACTTTTGCACAAGAAAGTATAACTGTTCATAACACGCAGCATCATCAAATTGTGGCATTAAAAAGCACCTGATCATATGCATCAAGGCCAAATTTTTGTCTGAATGATGACAAATTTGGCAAGGCCCAACATGGTAGTTTCACCCCATCATGTGTCACAATCGAATCCAATCCATATCTTGTATCCTTATTTGATTTTACTATTGCCACATTTCTGCATAGCAGACATGCAAAAAAGAGTTAACAATTCATAACAATAATTCCAAATAATACTTTTTGTTAAGAAAGTAGTTGTATATTTGCTGCCCTGAATTGGCATCAGAAAGCTGGGAAATTTTATTCTAACATAACTTTTTGTGTTTCTGAATTTCACATGTGCAATGAGATGCTTCACATTCTTGAAATATCTCATGAAGCAGCAATAGCAATTTTGGTGATTAACAGCTCCCCAAGTTGCAAATTGGCTAAATCCTAAGTTTATGGTTCTGGCCCTGAAACAATATAGGATCCTAAGGTGCTCAAGAAAATAACTAGAGAAAAAGGATATTAGGTTTATGGTTCTGGCCCTGAAACAATATATCCAGCATGTAGTTGTTGTGTCCAAATGTAGTAGAACCGTTAATAATAACAATAACAACAACAATAACAATAATAAAAGTCATGGTACTAACAACGACAATAACAACATTGATGACAAAGACATGTAGTAATAGGTTATCATGCCAACATAATTCGGAAAAGTTTCATACTAATATCCTCACATAAATGCAAAGAAACCAAGTTGAGATCTATAATGTCCATCATAGTTTGTGGAGATTACAATTTTGACGGAAAAACAGATTCTAAGAGAAAATAAAGGTTTGGAGTGATAAGGATCTTGCAAAAATGTCTTTACAGGTGTAGAAGGATAAAGTGGTTTTGGGAGGAGGGGACCATGAATTTACAAGAAGGATGAGGACTGAGGAGGGAAATAACATGGGATTTGATGAGCTCCTGCCTCAATTTGAGGTTTCTTTTATATTACTATTATTCTTTTCTTTTTGGGAACTTGAGGCAGGGGAAGGAGAAAGAAATCCAGGAATAAACAGCTGGATTTCTGATCTAAGCCCCTAGTCTTTAGAAATCATATTCAATCATAAAAAAAATTTATACAATTGTCATTGATCAAGATTGTCTATATATCATCCCAGCAGTACTATTAGACAAACCAAAGCTTGACCTTTATATATCATCACAAAACCTGAACAGCCTGAGCACATAGATACATAAACAAGGTTCAATATGCATTATTCAAATTTCAATTTCAGATCCCAGCTTGAAAAACCACAATTGCACATAATGTCTACAACATAAACAATCCATCAAAGTTCAACACCTGATACAGATGAGAATAGACAATGATAAACCCAAATGAGTTTCAAAAATTGAATTGAATAAACAGCAATAATTTTTCCTCTGCAAGTGAAAGGTAGACCAAATTAATAGTTCAAGGCTTGATATTAATAGTTCAAGGCACACGGGCAAATTAACTCACAGATTCAAAGATGTTAAAGGTAGCCAAGAAATGAGATTGCAAAATCATTTCTGTCTCTCTTGCTTTTAACTAGTGATTTATAGTGCAAGACAAATATGAAAATAAACTCAAAGATCTGAAAATGCTTTTGGCTTGTTGCTTGCCAGTCCTCTAGCAAGTAGAAACTTTTAACCACGAAATTGTTGCCTTGAAAGCTTACTAGATAATATAGGGGCTCTAGGGACTGACTCTAAACGATATGTCTTTAGTGGAGACGGAAAGGCGCATCTAAAGAAGCTTGGAAAGTGGATAGAAGAACTCTGCATGCATGAGGAGCAACCGGTATTGGGTCACTAAGCACGTTCACCTATATGCTTGGACTGGCAGTATTGCTGCTCTACATTGGGTTCATAAATTGAAAGTAAATGGTTTTCTTTCGCACACATCAAAACATTATTTTAAATTACTGAAGAATGTAAGATATATAATGATTGCGATGCCTAATTAGGTAACATTTGGCACATAAGATGACTGGTATGCATTGTGCCTTACCTATTAATGGGTCTTCCAGATTCTTCAATTTCCAGAAAACACTAAGGTTTTAGGTTCACAGCTCTTAAATGTATCAAATAGCCCTGCTTTGCAAGAGAGAGAAATTCACAGGCAGTAAGCGTTTTTCCATAACTTGACTTAGTTATCACTTAAATCAGGAACATAGCCGGCATCCTTTAAAATGCAAGTCATTTCTCTAACCATCTTATATATATCCTGAGACTGTTTATAAGATTTATCACCCTTAAAGAAGACGTGAGCCCCATTTTGAATCTCTATCCTACTATAACCAGGCTCTTTTATGACCCCCGATTCCCTCATCACAGCCCTAACCTCGGCAACGTTGTCCCACAACCCAGAGGAGGCATAAGCATTAGACAAAACCACATACTTTCCAGGATTTTCTGGTTCCAATTCAAAAAATTTCTTTGCTGCAAGCTTTACTAAGTCCATGTCTCCATGAATCCTACAAGCCCCAAGCAAAGCACCCCATATCACTGAGTGCTCCTTACAAGGTGCATTCAGAACAAACTCATACGCCTCTTGTAACCGGCCAGCACGCCCTAAAAGATCAATCATAGCTGCATAATGTTGCCCTCTTGGCTGAATACCATAATCTCTGGACATAGATGAAAAATATGCCCAACCCTCATCAACCAAACCTCCATGGCTACAAGCTGAGAGAACTGCAAGAAAAGTAACATAATTTGGTTTGTAACCTTCATGTTTCATCCTATGAAAGGATTCCAAAACCTCTACAACTTTTCCATGCTGACCATACCCAGATATTAAAGCAGTCCACGTAATAACATTCCTATTTAAAGACTTGTCAAATACCTGATGCCCATCAGATAAACTGCTGCATTTAAAGTACATGTCCATGAGAGCACTATTGACAACTACATTTTCCCTGATTTGGCACTTTATCATGACACCATGGGCCTGCTTCCCATGCTCAATTGTTGCTAGAGTGGCACAGGCTCTAAAGACTGATGCAAAGGTAAACTGGTCTGGTACAAAACCAGTCTGTCTCATCTTGTAATAAAGATTTAACCCCACTTCTTCAAGCCCCCTTTGCACATACCCTGCAATCATTGCATTCCACGAAACCAAGCTCGTCTCGAGCAATTCATTAAACAGAACGTGAGCCATTCCTAAATCCCCTAATTTCACATACAATATCAACAATTTAGTTTTCAAATATTCACTGGGATCATACCCGACAACAACCATTTGTGCATGGATTCTTCTCCCCTTCTGATACTCTTTCCTGAATATGCTTTCCTGCAACAGAAGAGCATAGGTCCCTGGCTCCACTCGCAGTCCTGTAGTGCACAACAGCCCAACAGCTTCCCTCAATCTTCCCGATATACAAAGACCCTTTAATGTTTTATCCAATTGGCGGTGACTTTTGTAAGGCTCAACCTGAAAGCTGGCGATAATCGCATTCCATCAATTGAGCTAATACGTCCCTGACATTTACTCTTCCCATTCCAAAGAATAATATACACATGCCAATTCCCTTAAACGTTGAGCTTTATAACAATCATAATACATACATAAATATGTACACAAAAATGGTAACATTCTATTCAAATAGTCAAACATTCAAATTACACAATCAATATTGGACCTAAAGATCTCGTCTTTGGCACAGAAACAATACTACCCACCAAAAAGAGTAACATTTTATCACAACCCACATAAATTCAAGCTCAAAATTCAACCACGCAACACATAAAAACAAAATTATAAAAGGTCCCAAACCTGCCATTGCTGCTCTCAGACTGAATCCTGCGCAGAAGCGCGGTGGTTTTGCCGGCGAACATGGGGCCGACGATCACGTGAATCTCTCCGGCCGACGACGGTGGAGCCACCTCCGTATGCACTCCACGGTTTTGGATTGAAAGAAATGAGGATTTGGATGAAAAGATTGCAGATTTTAGAGGGACGAAACAGGGGTTTCGGAAAGTCGTGGGGCTGCATGACAATGATTTGGAGGCAAACGAAAACAGCGCCAGAGGAGTAGCTTCGGGGAGGTGAGAAGAGAAGGATGAGAACGTTGGGGTTAAGAGAGACCTCATTCTTGAAATAGTTAGCATGTATTTTGCTCTACAAGCGAGAGAGAGAGAGAGAGAGAGAGAGAGAGAGAGGGGTTTAAGGGTTTTGCTCGTTAGACAGACAGAGCATTTGTCGCGATTTTGTCTGATTTTGTGAGGGCTTTAAAACCTTTACTTGGAGAGAGAGAAGAGAAGGACCAGAGCCGAAAGGAGAAAGTGTTCTCCAACCTGGTTGGAGAAAATTCATATTAAACTGATTTTTGTTTTATAAAACTATTATATGTCTTTATTTTATTTTTTTGAAAAATATTATGTCTTTACAACATTGTAAGAATATTTTTAAATTTTTTTGGCACAAAATAAAAATAGATATTAATTGTTTTTTTCTTAATGCACGTGATAATGCAAATGTTAGTTTAATACATTTAATTGGAAAATTTTCTCCTAATTTAATTTGAAGAAGAATTTTGTCTGAATGCCTCTTCTTCCCGTAAATTATATGCACACTAAATCCTTTTAATTTATCAAAAAAAATTTAGAGAATTTTTAAGAAATCATTAAGAATTTGGTATAAACACTTGAAGAGAGAAGCATAAGAATATTTTGGGAATAATAAATAAATCTTACGGGATGACTAGGAGTAAACCAAACATAAAAATCTTATATTTTTCGAGAATTTTATCAGATACTTAATCTTTCAAGCATGAGAATAGTCACATTCTTATGAATTCAGATTCTCGAACATCACATTCTTGAGAATGTGGATCAAGATCCTTTAATAGTATTTGAGACAACTTTTAATAGTATCAATTAAATTAAAGAGGAAATAGAAAACAAAAAAAATAAATTAAAGAGGACCTTTCGCTGCTTTATTGAGAGGACCGGGTCATTTGATGACCTATTTTTTACTTTTTCTCATATTTTATTATTATTATTATTATTATTTTGTCTGTTGTTGAAGAATCCACGCATTTTTCAGTATTTTAATCACCATAACAATTTCCTTATTTGCTCAAAAAAATAAATAAATAATCTAAGGAGAAACTTCACTGAAAACCCCTGAACTTCCACCCGATTTGATAAATTCTCATAAACTTCAAAATCTCTCAATTTAATCCTCTGAACTTTCAATTGCTCTCAATTTAGACCCCCTCCGTCAGATTTTAAACGTTATATGACGTTTATACCCCCGACTTTGTATAAAATTCCAACTTCCAAAATATATATTTTTTTTTTTAAAAAAAAAAAATCAGGGATATTTTGGTCTTTTTTATATTTTTAACTGCTAAAATTAATGAATGGGTCCAAATTGAGAGGAATTAAAAGTTTATGGGACTAAATTGATAGATTCTGAAGTTTATAGGGTATTTTAAAACAGGTGAAAGTTCGAGGATCTTCAGTAAAGTTTCTCTTACATCTAAAGAAGATAGTGAGCTAAGTGGATAAGTACCCTCTTCATTTACTGATCCATATTACATTTCATTTAAATTTCTAAATGACGTCCCGCTATATACATTATGTGGCATCACCACATACATTGTTAAATACAATAAAAAAAATATTTAGAGTAAAATGAATCATCTTCATTTTGCGCAAAAGTGGACAAATTTTAATAAGGGCTAACCCTAATTTCCACGAGGATGTGACCATTTATGATCACATATCATTTCAATAAAGAAACACGGCATGTATGAGTTCCACTTGCATTGACCTCACGATTCTCTCTCTCTCTCTATATATATATATATACCTCAAAGGGTATTTCCTGGTAACCTCATAATGTTTACTTTTCTAGTTAATACCATTTGAGACATGATCAAATGTTAATCTAGTTTTTTTTATATATATATATATATATATGAGATTAAATCATCAACTTTCCTGTTATAAGTACAGCCGTTGGATTTCCAATTTTGGTGTTTGTACAAAAACATATACACTTTAAATATAAAGGTGATGGGAATCAATGAGACATGTGAACCCCTCCCAAATCATTATTTTGCGCCCATGTGATTCAATCATCCATCCTTTTATGCCTGTCCACTATACATGTCCACCCATGCCAAGTCAATGAAGATCAAACAATCAATTAAGCTTGAGTTATCATCCCATATGTGTGATGCAATATATTTCACTCAAATTCTGATTAATATCTTTATTCAATTAAAAAAAAAAAAAAGAGACTTATGGGAAATTGGTAATATTTGATTAAAATTTTGTTTTATAATTGGCAAGACGGAAATTAAAGAGTTGGACAAATTGTTGTTTTTTTTCTTTGTTTCTAAGGGTATGTTTGGAAATGCATTTTTAAAGAAATAATCCGCATTTTTAAACCAAATCGCAATTTTGAAGTGTTTGAGATTGCGATTTTAAAAACGTGAAAAAATTCGCGATTTCTATAAGCTAACTAGATGATGCTTATTTGAAAAAGTGTGAATTTAAACCAAAATCACGATTTCGCTTAAAAAAATATTTGGGACAGTATTTACTTATTTGGCCATGAAACCGCAATTATATGCTAATGTTATCCAAACACTCAATGGATAAAAAAAAGTATTTTTTAATATATTTTACCAAACGTCTATGCGATTTTAAAAAGAATCGATTTTAAAAACACAATTTTTAAAATTACACTTATTAAAATCGTACTCTTAAACAGACCTTAAACCGGATACAAGGAAATTCTTCAAATACAATTTATGTGCTCATAAAGAGATTGTTCATGTGTCGTATATCTCGTCCTTGCATATATTAATTTCATGAACACCTTTTGCTTTGCCATGACTTGGTGAACTTTTATGGGTACCTAACAAATGGGATAAACTTGACGCCAAGTAGCTTTCATATATATATATATATATATATATATATGCTAGCAAATGTGGGTGACCCACGATAGGCCTTAAGGCTTTCTTGGCAGCTACTGGCCTGCATCTCTCAAACTTGCTGGCCAATGACTGAAAAAGAAAACAACTTTGGCAAACGTCGATTCACACACTTGTTGCGAGCTTAACACAATTAATAGTGATTTGTTTGATTTATATAGTCTTATACTATGTCTCGAGACAACTTAAATTTGACATCCGAACATGAATTATCGCCCATAATAATTGGTCTGTGTTGAAAATCATATGTATCGGCAGTTTAAAAAAAAAAAAAAAAAAAAACTATTTAAGCATGTACGTTAGAAAGGTCAACAACTTTCGTTGTTTTATTCAATCTAAAAGCTGGATCGATCGAACATCATGTGGTAATTTTCGGCAATGTCTAGTGGACGGACACCACAAACTTTAATTTAACTTCACCATTTAAAGAAAAAGAAAAGCTTGCCACCTCATACTCTCTAATTTTCCCACTAATCTATTTTCCCAAACAAATATTTTTTCCAAATTAATCCAACTTTTTTTTAACAAACATTTCTCAAAATTGGGTCAGAAAATTCAGTTTATCAAACAAACATTTTTTTTAAAAAAAAAAAAAAATTAATCTGATCTCATTCATAGAAAAGTCAAGAGCACAAAAACTCTTACAATTAAGATCCAAACCGAAGTTAAAAGATTACACATCATAGAGGGCAATAACAAACATATCTTATATTGAAGTTCAAACTATGACGCCAAACATCTGCTAACCTATGACTAATCTTTAGTTGTAATTGCAGATCTGCTCTAAGCAGACAATCTAATACATAGGTAGCTCTTATTCTTCGACCCTAGAATTAGAAACATTTGTCTTCAAAACAAGTAAATTTCAAATATATATATATATATATATATATATATATATATATATTAATCACATGAATTGGAGAGGATAATATCATGGTGGGATAATAATTGTATAAGATTGAGAATTGAGAGGGGGGGGGGGGGGAGGGGATGATATTATTTATTGGCCAACTATTATTTGAATAAAAAAATGAAGAGGCATTGGTAATGGATATAACGTCATGCATGTGCAGCTTGCACCAGATGTATGATGATGCATCTACCTGTTGTATTCTTTGGATGTGTGGGTGCACAAGCAATCCCTTCTGTCTATCACACATCTTCCACTTTTTGATGGGTTTTTTTTTTTTTTTAATATATATATATTTAAAAGTTATATAGAAAGGCATTTTAGAAATAAGTATCTTATCTATTCAAGCAATTGGCAATCCCCCATATTCATGTGATTTTCCAATTATATCAATTTCAAAAAAAAAAAAAAAAAAAAAAACTCTCTAAAAATGCACTATTTAGTAGATAAATTCATTCAACAAATCTTGACTTGCTTGGAAGAAGGGTCCATCCCTTTCCTCCACATCAAGCAATCAGGGTATGGATGGATTTAGAAGATAATTACTAGAAGTCCACTATAAAAAGCAAAATAATAATAATAATAATAATAATAATAAATAAAGTTCACCTTCAAATTAGGTTGGAGATGATTAACAAAGTATACGATTCTCATGGGGCGAAACTAGTATTTAGAGTTTGGTGGAGGGTAAAACAAAAAAAATTAAAAAAAAAAAAAAAATTGGGGGTGGGGGTAAATTCTAATTTAAAAAAATAAAAATAAAAATTATAAAGGTATTTTAAAATTTTTTGAAAAAACATGGGGCTTGGGGGCTTCTTCTACCCTTGGATTCTCACATGCATTTTTAGAAATATAAGTAAGAATCACGTGTTCTTTTTTTTTTTTTTTTTGTGAACATGTTCATAGTCCGTTCAAGGAGAGGAAAAGAGATGAGAAAGATTTGGACTAATGATTTTTGCTTAATGAGATATGGTCTCTAGCCGATTGAGTTACCTTTTAGGAACAAGAATCATGTGCTATAAAGATAAATGCAACACCCAAATCTCACACTGAAAAGATGAATAGTATACATAAATCGGACAAATTATAAAATAAGCTCATGCATGTTAAGTCTCACATTAATTTTTTACTAAGTAAAATTAGATTTTATAAATGATTTTATTAATTTCTTACCAAGTAAAATTAGATTTTATAAATGATTTTAGCAAGCTTCAATCATGTTTGGTTTGTGAACGAGAATAGAAAAAAAAAATCCATAATTAAGTTGGAAAAAATTTCATATGATCAATTCCATGAACTTATCAAGAGTTTTTCAACAATACTTTTTTTTTTTTTTTTGGTGGTAATTTTTCTAATTTTTTAAACACATAAACGATGTAGTTGATGGAATTCTTTAGGTTTAACAAGCTCTTGGAATTGAGCTCAGAAAGAAAGGAAAAAAGAAAAAAGAACAAAGAAAAAAGTGAATGGAATTGATAAGGTATATTGTTGTTGTATGTTTGAGGTTCTTAAACCAAATTGGGGGTGCCAATCATAAAGGACCTGAAAGTCAATGGCTATAAGTGGAAAAAACACAAAATAAGAGGCAGTACATGTGAGAATAATCAATAATGAGACCCCAAGAAACAATAGACAAAAACGGCAACATTTTTTATATATTTCGAAATCAAAACGTGAACTTGGGGAAGTCACCGTCTTCTATTCCCATCGTCTCTGCCTTGTAAACTTTCTTACAACGAGAGGATAGATAGCCAAACCTCTCGCTCTTTCTCTCTCTCTCTCTCTCTCTCTCTCTCCTATATATATGTATATATAATATATAATATCTATGATATGCCCATGTGAGATGCAAATTCCTTTTCTCATACATATCTCTTCCTGTCTGTCTGAGACGCATAGCTTTGGTTCATTACACATATATATAATCTAATTTGAATCGACCATAATTGAAAGAACAAATAAAGAGAGAGAGGAAAAGAAGAAAAGAAAAAGGAGGGCCTCTCGCCCTCTTCTTCTTATTATGCCTCCTCTCAGATCTTAGATTCTCTCAAACGTTCCATCTGGCTTGTCTTCTTTTGGTGGTAATATTTTCTCTGCAAAATGCTTTGCTTTTCAATTTCTTTTTTCCAAATATAAATTCTGGGTTTTGGATCTTTCGCTCCTTCAATGTTAAACTTATCTCCTATTTGCTTTTGTTTTAAGGAATCCCGGATTGCGGGTCGATCGGTGGATGCTCTGACGTTCCTGGATTCAATCCAACAACACCCATTTCTTATCTAACAATAAGAGCATCCAAGTGTCTGTGAATTCTGTGATGAGGTACAGCTTTTCTCGTTTAATCCGCACTATGCTGTTTGTTACATGTTTTTTTTTTTTTTTTTCGATGTTACATTGATTTCTGTATTCCTTGGAAAGCGACTATTGGATTGTGTTTTACTTGGTTTTCGGTAAATTATGCGTTGCGGATTAGATCCGGTGCGTGTTCTTCTATATCATCCATTTATTGGTTGAATTTAGTTTGGCTGATGCTGATGAAAAAATTGATTTTTTTTAAGTGAATATCCTCATATTGATTCGTTTTGTTTTTGAGTGTTGGGAATTTGATTGATGGGCTTGTGGGAAATGGATGTGCAGGATGGAAATGGAGCCTGGCAAACTTTTCATTGGTGGGATATCTTGGGACACAAATGAAGACCGTCTTAGAGAGTATTTCCAGTCTTTTGGAGTAGTAGTGGAAGCTGTGATAATGAAGGATCGGGCCACGGGCCGTGCCCGTGGTTTTGGTTTTGTTGTTTTTGCAGACCCTGCTGTTGCAGAAAGAGTTGTTATGGAAAAGCATGTGATAGATGGTAGAACTGTAAGTTTGTACGTTTGAATTCACAGTTTATGTATAATTTAATGTTATATCGGTTTTCTCCTGATATTATGAGTTCCACTGCAGATGTTGGTGGCTCTTATCTTCACAATTGGAGAATTTAAAAGCGTATCCCAATTCTCTTATGTGCATCATGATTCAATATTTTTTTTTAAGCAAAATTTTAGAAACAACTTCTTCACATGTACTCTATTGATTGAGAAGATTAAAAATGTAATGTATGTTTTTCTTTTTCTTTTCGAGCCTCATTCACTGTAGATGTTGGGTTTAATTGGCTTTATATCACTATTGAATTCCTCAAAATATGATTTTAGGAATTCCTGTGAAAGCCAAGACAATCAAAGTGTTGTCACCATCAAGTGCCTTTTTGGCAACTTTGGGAACCTTTGGGAAATTGTACAGTCAGTCTTACAATGAATTCTAGAAAGAAGATTACCAGAATAGCAATGCTAGAAAGAAGCCTTTAGACAGAAATGATTGGTGCCAAGAGATATTAAGACGGATTCCATGGAGAGTCAATTTGTTTGGAGGGTGCATTCAGAGAACAGTTATAGCATGGTGCCAATAATAAGGACATTTGCATGAAGATTAAATCTGTTGGTAAATTGAGAGAGGACTGTGGGAGTCTTAAACAAAATTACACCAGGGAGATTGTCTGGTATAAGTACTTGTTATTAAGAAAAAATACTATAGAAGTTTGGTCTAACTAGTCCTTTGACAGTTTAATTTGGGTGGCGACAGTTCAATCTTGCTTGCGGATGTGTATGCTTCATTGTCACTTGCTCATTCAAGGCTCAGTAGATACTATGTGGAGTTACTGAACCATAATTTGGAACCTTAGGAGGATGGGCTTAAGTAATATGAGATAAAAAAAATACATTTAGAAAGTAGTTTTTTTGTCAATATACTTTCTCTGTTACTCCTACGAGCCAAAGCCTAATCTTCATACAGTAAAAGCATCTCTAGTTAGGCAAAATCACAATAATAACCACAAGAAAAAAGTAATGAAGATCAAGATGATTGAATATTTAGATTCTTGATACAATTGATGGCATTTGCAGACCCCAAATTCTTTTCCAATCATACTCTAATTGTGCCTGTTTGAATTAGAGTTTATTATTTCTACATTTCAGGCACTCTTATTTGTATTGCAAAGGAAAAAATTTATTGAGTTCATTTTTTCATCCTCTAGCTTTCCATTCTCAGGTTGAAGCGAAAAAAGCTGTTCCTAGAGATGATCAGAACATTCTTAACAGAAACAATAGCAGCATTCATGGTTCTCCAGGTCCTGCCCGCACTAAGAAGATATTTGTAGGAGGCTTAGCATCCACAGTCACAGAGAGCGATTTTAAGAAGTACTTCGATCAGTTTGGGACAATTACAGATGTGGTGGTGATGTATGACCACAATACACAAAGGCCAAGAGGATTTGGGTTCATTACCTATGATTCAGAGGAAGCAGTAGAGAAAGTGTTGTACAAAACCTTTCATGAACTCAATGGTAAAATGGTTGAAGTTAAACGAGCTGTCCCCAAAGAATTATCTCCAGGGCCAAGCCGGGGCCAATTGGGTGGGTATAACTATGGTCTGAGTAGAGTTAGCAGCTTCCTTAATGGTTACACTCCGGGATATAACCCAAGCTCAGTTGGGGTGTACGGACATAGATTGGAGGGTAGATTTAGTCCAGTTACTGTTGGTCGTAGTGGATTTCCTCCATTCAGTCCTGGATATGGGACAGGACTGAATATTGAGCCTGGATTGAGTCCAAGCTATGGGGGAAATGCAAACCTTAATTCTGACCTTGGCTTTGGACGGGGATTGAACGCTTTATACACTGGAAATTCAAATAGGAATGTTAACCACATCAGCTATGGTGGTGGTAATGGGGGAAATGGTTCAATCTTAAGTTCAGCGAGCCGTAATCTGTGGGGCAATGAGAGTCTTAATTACTCTACTAACTCCTCAAACCCTAGCGCTTTACTGGGCTCTAGAAGTGGAAATTCAGGAATAGGTTCTTTTGCCAATATTGAAGCACTCTGGAGTTCCTCTCCTAACTCGGGTCAAGGCGGAGGTGCTGGTTCTACCTACGGTAGTGGCAATCTTGGTTATGCCAGTGGAGAAGTCAGTTTTGGTTCAGGAGCAGTAGGGTATGGAAGAAACAGTGGAACTGGTGTTGCACCAACCTCATCATATGCATCAAATGGTGGTTACAGTGGGTCTTATGAAGAACTTTATGAAGGTGGTTTGTTTTATGGGGACCAAACTTGGCGATCATCACCTTCAGAGCTAGAGGGGTCTGGTTCATTTGGTCTTGGGCTTGGAAATGCAGCTTCAGATGTTTTAAGTAAGAACTCTGGTGGTTATGGTGGTGTTTACAGTGTTACCAATAGACAATCAAATAGAGGTAACTATTTTATTTATTTTTTATTTTTTTCATTTGAATATTAATACTTCTTCCTCCCCTCCTCTGTCTCACGTTTAAATCTTCTGTTCTTTATCCAGTTTTCCCTGGCACAGTTCCTTGGCACAATATAAATGATACTTGTCTCCTCCTTGCATGAGTCATGGCTTCTAGCAGTGTCATGCACACGAGCACTATTTTATTTATTTCGAACATTTTGGCCAATAGTATAATCCTGTTGATTCAACTACCAGATTTGGGACCATTCTTTATCGTCAATTGGACATATAGAAGTAGGCCATTTGATTTGAGCATTATGCTACGACAACTATTTACTACCCAATCAATTGGATTCTAAATATAGTTCAACCATTTGCTTGCTGGTTGTTTAATCGTGAGTGTACAGCATTTACTTCACATGAAATTTGCTCTACTAATGGAAAATATATATTTTACTCTCTCAGCCATCAATCACATTGCCATCTAATAAATTGGCGTTGACTGCATTCTATGTTCACTGACTGTCAAGCTTTCCTTACCTTCTACAACATTTTTATCAAGTACTTATTATTTTGATCTTGAACAGATTATTTATGCTATGCCATGCAATGCTTCTCTATTGTATTTACATGCTTTCAATCATATTTTGCTTCAGGAATTGCTGCATAGGGAGATTATGATTTGGATGTCCAAAAATTATTGTAGGTGGAGTATAATTGGTGAAGAAGGTGAAGTACTGTGAATCTTCGTACATTTTCATCGTTGAGATACTTCGGTATATGAAAATATGATTAGAGCTAATTGGTTTACCTGTTTTGAAGAACACGTCGTAGAGAGCAGTTACAAGGGATTTCTTATAAGGTCTGAGCTTGAGTTAAATATAGGTTTCTTCCCTGGAATTTGATTGAAATGTATAATCGGATTGCTGGGTATACAGAGATTTGTTGTATCTTGCATCTCTGGTGACATAGCAATACAACAGAAACAAGCAAGACTTTTTCTTCCTCGTTTTTTTTTTTTTTTTTGTAATATCTGGCAAAGTTGCTGGTTCTTGTCAGGCATGTTGTTTTGCTTATATAACCCTTTTTCTGGGGTTTTGGTTTTTGGTAGATTGTACGTAATGTCTGGTTGATTTAAGTGCAATACTCTGATGGGATTGTCATTTGGGTCCCAGAAAAATAATTTACAACATAGTGATTCATCTCCCTTGCAAATTTTTTCTTAGCAGGTATAAGCTTCATTCTTCTGTTATAAATCATTATCTACTGCAGCTACTCTTGCTTCATCATACCATTTTAACAGTTTACTCCATGGAGATCATATTGTTTGGAATTGGTAGGGTGCAAAGTGAAAATTACTAGTTATAGAGGGAGTGTTTTTTCCTTACGGTTTACTATTTTTTACATGATTGGCAAACCAACACAAAATTAGTAAGTTAACATTGAGAGGTTTGATTCATTTAATTAAATTGGTAGGGTTCGATTTGACCTTTATAGTCTTATACTTATAACTCGATACAATTCAAATCCGACATATAAACACGAATTGCTATCCTTACTTTCCTTATCTCTTTGATGCATATGCCGAGATGACCCATATTTGCTGTAATTGTTTTAAGGGGACGCTAAAGGCCATAATGGTTGGGAACATGGTCTTGGGGTCCCCACTCTCCCTGCCCTTTCTGGCCGTGGGAAAGCATTCCCATGCTAGAAATTTAAAATGCCATGAGTGTAGATGAAGTATGAGCATGTGCCTGCTACATGATACAAGACAATTTTATCCTTCTGCACCACCTTTTGCTAACACTCTGTCGCTTGATCGGAAAAAAAGGATTCAAAGAATAACCCTAATATCAAAAGGAATTACTTTTATTGATCATCATCACTTGATACCCATTTGCTTTATTTGTTAAAACACCCTTAATGCAAGCCAGTACACATCAATTGCTTTATTGAAGCACTATAACTTTTACTATAACTCTCTTACAAACTCACATAATTCGTATGAGTATTACATGATACATCATGGTAAAAAGACTAAACAACAAAATTTAACACGTAAATTTAATTATTTGACACGTAATTTTAATTAGTGACTGGTGTGGTAAGTATCATGTGAACTATTACTTATAATAGTAAAAGCTGTAATACTCCTAACAACAGTCTCATTCACATAAAATTGCTTTATTTGTTCCATTGAAACAAAAGTGCAAGCTTTAAATGGATAATAATGAGGGCATTGGATACAAATTTGATCTGAGTCATAGATTATATGAGTATGTGAATGGGACTCGGTTACACCTAAATATGTGGCTGTTTTGACTCTTATCCATTTGAATGGAACTCGATCACACCTAGTTCTTGCTTGAGCTCTCAAATTACTTTTTATGGAAGAGTCTACCCCCCAAATTTTTTTTATCAAATAAAGAACTCCCAAAAATGAATATTGTTATTGGTAATCTATTTTCTCAAATCCATGTTCTGAAAAATGGATTTCTTACTATTGGAGACTCCATGAAATTCTCCTATCCCCTACAATCGGGTAGAGGATTGTGCGAGGCTCTCGATGGGGCCTGTGCATTGTTCGGGCAAATAGGCCCTATTTGAGGGCCTCTCACAATCCCCTGCACTTGGGGCAAGAGATTGTGAGAGATTCTAATCCATTAACTACTTGCTTATTTGACCATATGTAATAGGCATTCTTAATGTGCAAACAACATAATCATTACGAAAAGCCCAACGAAACATGAAGCACGTATCTAATTACCACTTTGCAGATTGTTGATCAACAGATTTTTGAATAGATATAAAGACAAAAACTTTCATTGACAAATCCAACGAAGAGACACTTATCAAAAGCAGAAGTCTAGAGACAGCAAATGTTGTTAGATTTACAGTTCTGACTTGTTTAATTTGTCTTGTCAAGCAGCTTCCCCATCATTATTAGTCTGCTCTCTCCTCCTACCAAACGGCTTGAACCCTTTGCGAAGGGTGTTCTCAATCTGCTCAAGCGGCATACTTTTCGTTTCAGGCACCAACATAAAGATAGCAATAAGGCCAACGAAGGAGAAGGCAGCATAGAAAAGGAAGGTGGCCCAGGAACCCAAAGCCTCTGTCAAAGACAAGAAGGTCATGCTCACAATTAGATTGGAAGACCAGTTGGCCATGGCTGCCACGCCTCCCCCAAAGCCTCTGTATTTGAGCGGATAGATCTCTGCATTAACGATCCACGGCACCGTCCCCATGCCCGGAGCATAAACTATTATGTACAATCCGAGAAGCACGACAGCCAACACTCCCAGTTTACTAGGACAACCCTTGTCGTACCACACACGATTGTTTCTTTTACATACATTTCCAACTTCCTTATCACTAGCTAAGCAAGCCCCAGGTTGAAACTGATCACAGAAAAACAGATAAACAAATGAAGGTGGAAAATGTATAAATTAGGCCAAGCCAATTGCTAGCTAGTGATGTTAAAGTTTTGATCGCAAATTGCTTTTGGGAGTGTGCTTTTAAAAAATGTATCACAAGCAAACCCACTTTAACATAGTTTTCAAAATATCGCACATTTTAAAATCGCAAATCCTAACCCGAGGCCACAAAAGAAATGGCTCTCGAGCAGAGGTCGATAGTTGGTGTTAGAATATTAATTAAATGAACTTACATGGTTGCCTGCGCTAGCGCAGTAGCCACAATCCTGCTTGAGGCAGGTCATGCAGTTCCAAGATGATGGGTTGGGGGCTGATATGTAAGCAGAGCAAGTGCCGTTGAGTACGAGGTGGTTGGAATCAAAGTCGCTAATACGCGGCGCATTCCTAGATGAGGCTAAAAACACCATGGAGAGAGCGACGAGGCCAATGATGATGGAAACCAAAGAAACAAGCATCATTTTTCTTCTCCCAAATCTGTCGACGAAACACATGGCGACTACAGAACCTACGCAATTCAGACCAGATGTAACGAGAGAGAGGCCCAAAGCCACCACCTTGGAGGCAAATCCGGCGAGTTGCATGATAGTCGGGCTGTAATACATGACGGTGTTTATGCCAACAAATTGCTGCACAACTTGGACAGTAATGCCGGCATAAAGAGCCCTTCTCACTACCACATTCTTCATAGCGTTCCTACACTTGGTGATGATGTCGTTCCCTATATCCGCCTCATCATTCTTTTCTGCTTCAACAGATGCCTCCAATAGTTTCATCTCTGTTTCAACGTCTTCGGCAGAGTAGATTCTTTGCAAAATTCTCATTGCCTCTTCCCTCTTGTTCTGGTAAATGAAAGAAAAAACTTCAAATTCATCATCTCATGAATACATATCTTCTGCAGTTTGCTATCTAAATTTTTAACAATTCAAGCAGTAAATATGAGAGGTTGAAAGTGGATTTTATATTATTAGCTCTCTGGCTCACCCGAATTGTTAGCAATTTGATAACACAATGTCTAAAAAAACAGTATTCAAGTCAAATCAGATGCTCACCATTCGGTACAGCCATCTCGGGGACTCCGGAAGTGACAACATGAGGATAAATTGAATAAAAGGCGGGATTGCTGCCACTCCAAGCATGTATCGCCAAGTTCCGTTTACCTTTATATCACATCAAAATGCCTTTTTAAATTTTTTTTTAAAAAAAAAACATATTAAAGCTAGAAATTAAATGATGTATATAAAATAATAATACCTGAGTAAAGCCGAGATTGACAAGGTAGGATAAGAATTGTCCAAATGTGATTAGGATACCATTCATGCTGACAAGTGCGCCCCTGATTCTAGCCGGAGAGGCTTCAGAAATATATAGCGGCGCCGTCATTGAAGCCATTCCAACTCCCAGGCCAACGAAGATCCTTCCAAGAACAATCATCCAAGGAGCCGGAGCAGCAGCCATCACAATCGCACCCACGAAAAACAGAGCGTCTGCCGTTAAAATTGACTTTTTTCTTCCGAGAGCGTCGTTCATCCATGCCCCAATGGCTGCACCTATAATGGCTGCTCCAACCGCCATACTCACTATCAACTCCTGGAACCATGTTTTCCGGTCAACGGAATCAAAGTCTTCACGGATGTATAGCAATGCTCCCGAAATCACACCTGTTTGATTGATTTCAAAACACGACACCAATTTATTCAAATGATTTTCGTACGTTTAAGACAATCTTAATTAAACAAACTTACTTGATTATTATTCTACCATATAAAATAAAAGAAAAAGAAAATACCGGTGTCATAGCCGAAGAGGAGACCACCAATGCCAGCCGTGGCAGCAAGACGCAAAATGTATGGTGTTTTCCATGTGATCCGAAAACATTCAAGAAACTCTGTCTTGTCTGCAGATATGACACCCCCCTCCACCATTGTTCATGCAAAGCAGATTGTTATCTCTCAACCAACGTTCTGCGCGCAGATGAGATAATATATACCCAAGCTTGCCAAGGAGATAAAAGTCTTCCGCTAAAAAAAAACAATTACTAAAAATTCAAAACACTAATTAAGATTAAAGAATTCCAGCACACCTCTAACGGTTAAAAGAGAAGTAAATGAGTACGTCATTAACATTATCTAGGAAGTTTAATTTGGATAAGACGATAATAACTACTACCTAATTAATAAGATCACATGCATGCGTTTACACTTGGATGGACAAGCGTTTACCAAGAAAGAGATGGCTGTAGAGCTGATTGATTGATTGGCTTTGTGGGGGTGCGTCCAAAGGATTATGCTGGGCCTTCACATACTAAATCGGTGCTTGGAAAGTTTTTTACTATTCAAATTTCAAAAGTTAACGTATAGAAGAAATAATCTTTAAAGATTACGTTGATATATATACTTAGGACTTTTATTAGTAATTATCGGATTTATTCAAATTTAATGTTGATTTTAAAAAGTCTCATTATCTTTGAAGAAAGAATAAAAGGAAAATAAACGGAATATGTGACATTAGTTTGTATAGGTAGGGCTAGCAAAATAGGTACATGCCAAATAAAGAGGTACTTGTTTATCCTATGCATCAATGCATGTAACTATTATTTATGAAATTATGACGCTTAGATTAACCTTATTATAAAAAAAAACATGCATAAGTTAAACGGGTCATGTTAGGTATTTGTTTTGCCAGCCCTATGTGTAGGGATAGAGGAAAGGACTGCAATTCCAAGGCACGTTTGTTAGGACCCGAGCCCTCGTAGATAAAAAAAAAATAACAAAAATAAAAATAAAAGAGAGAAGATTTGCATCTTTGATTCTATAAAGAACACAAGCTACACATGGCTTAAAAGACAAAAATACACATGTATTTTTTCAAATATTTATTATAAGAGTTGTAAATTGATATACAATAAGCTCTCTATAAATGGAAAATACACAGCTTAAAAAAGAAAATCTAAATAAATATAATTCCGCAACTATTACTAATTAACAATATTCTAATTGCGGATACTAAAACCTAATAAGCAACTAAATCACTTAAGAAGGAAAATATTACAAAATCTTAAATCTTGAAAGTAAATAAACTAAACTAAAGATGGAAAAATAAAATAACTGGTAAAATCCTAACCTAAAATAGAGAATCAATAAAATTGACTATGGTTGACATGCTACATATCAGTATCTCAACCATATATCTTTTTTTGCAAATCTAATGGATCCACCATTGAATTTGTGGACTCATGTGAGTCCCACAAAATTTCAATGATAAATTCATCAATTCACTATCCGGAGATGGTTGAGAAAATGGTTGAGAAAATGATTTTTATCATTTCTCCAATCAGCGGTGATCATGACAAAATCTTTCCTTCTATACTTCCCGTGCTTGAAAAGAGGTAAAATTCTGATAAAAAGACTTTGCTCCAATATTATTTTTCATTTTTACCAAAAATATAGATAAATATTGTCCTACATCACGCGACTACCTCCTCAGGGGCGGAACTAGCATTTAGAGTTGGAGGACAAAACTAAAAAATAAAAAATTTGGGAGAGTAAGATTTTAATTTTAAAATGTAATTCTGCCGTGATTGGCCACCTTCGTGAGAGTGGCTGGAACAGTACTAATCGGCCACTCCTTAACAAGCTGACCAACCACATTAAAGGGTGATTTTGATACTCCTTTACTTTTTTTAATTTCCATTAAAGATTGATATGACTCAATCTAAGTCCTTCATTTTATTTGAAAAGCCTTTGAAGGGAACGTCAATGAGGTTAAAAATTTAATGTACATTTTAGATGTTTATAGACACTTGGCACTATTTTACATAAATTGGAGGATATCTCCTCTAAACCAGTTTGGAGAAAATTTCTGTCGTATCTTTAATATTAAGTTTCAAGGTACATTCAAACAAGCTGTGAATGAATTGTATTGTAAAAAAAAACGCATGTCATTGACTTAATGTACGTATATTATTATCTTAAGAGAAGTGCTACACATCCCAAATTTTCTTCCCAAATGATGTGTTATCATCATTTGTTGATTCAAGATAAGCTAGTTGGCCATCTCATGAGATTTATTATTTTCATAAATGTGTCACTAACTTATGAGATGGTGACACATCATTTGGGAACCAACTTTTGGAACAGAAATTTGGGATGTTTAGCATTTCTCTTATCTTAATTATCTACCTCTAAAAAAAAGCATTTATGAGGAAACAAAGTCCTTAACCAAATGAAATTCAATATTCTTAAAATATCGAAAAATCCTAGCAAAAGAAATATATATAATTTTACCATCAATTATCAACTGCACGATCAGCTTAATTAGGATGAAAAACAGTGTGGGGAAGCAATTTAAAGTCAATAAGACATTAACTTAAATAACTCAAAACATAAAAAAAATGTTGTCTTTTTTTTTTTCTTTTTTTTTGTTATCATATCAAAATAAATACCTCCTGATGCTTTATGCTCTTCAGATGCCCTTTTCAAAGAAGAAATATTTGTTGATTCAAGAACTTTGAGATCGTATGTTGTGCACTAATGGTGGCAGGAGGGGGTGTTGAATGTTGATGGTTGGACTGGGATCTATCAATTCAAGTAAATCCAACTATTTAAGGCCCTCCAAAACCAATTTAAATACTATTTAGAGAGATAATTATATCCTTTGTTTGAGGCTGAGCACATTTCTCTCTGCCAATTTTCTATTTTCTTCCCGAAACCTTGGCGATTAACCCGCAGCAACAATAATTGAGTAGAAATCCAGCTAATTAATTAACCCCCACGTACATTTGATACTACAAACATGATAGATATAAGGGAATTAAGATAAGCTTCCCAATTCAGGTAAAATGATCTTCCAGAATGAAACAAGAGGATAATGATTAATGAAGGTAAACCTTAACTAAAACACATGGTGATAATGAAGATAAACTTTTGAGTCCAGGGAGTGTTAAAATATAAATTAAAGAGAAACGTTAGTTTTTTCTTCTTCAAGCATATATACTCAGTTGACGTGGGATACTCAATCCACTCTTGAATGTAATTTTCCTTTTTAATTGAGATTTATTAAGAGTAGATTGAGCATGCCACATAACTGAGTATGCTAGGAGAATGCAAAATAGTATTTGTCTAAATTAAAGGAAAAATGTAAAATCAGTCTATGCGGTTTACCTAATTGTAATTAGCAAGATGAACTTAGAAGTCCCTGAGGTATATCAAAAAAATAATTTAGTCTCTACATTCAAATTTTGTCTATTGACTTAACATATTCCGATAACGTGAAGCGTTAGAACCAATAAAATTGTAACATGTGTTATATTTAAGTAAGTGTCATACTATCGGAATCTGTTAAATTAATGGACATAATTTGATTGTAGGGACTTAATTATTTTTTTGGTATACCTTAGGGATTTCTAAGTTTATTTTGACACCACATGGAGCTAATTGTAAATTAGGTAAACCACATGGACTGATTTTGTATTTTTCCCCTAAATTAAAATAATTAAATTAACAATATCCTATCATTTTAAGCTTTTAAGATAAGTGGTGATTTAACATGACTTTCTATTGGAGTAAGCTTTTAGGATAAATAAAAACTAAAAGAAGAAGATAAATATAGGATAGCACATTATTATGAGTAATATATGTTAGAAATAAGACTCATGTCCTCTCAAAATTGATGTGACTTTTAAAACTACTATATATTAAAATCCGATAATTATCTATCAACCAATGATGATTTTAAAAGTCACATCAATTTTGAAATGACAAAGAAAATGATATGATTCTTTCTTCTACCATTACTCCATTATTAGTGCTACTTCCAAAACAATTGCTATTGAAATTGAATTAGTTTTTTTTTTTTTTTTAATAAAAAAAAATGATAAATGGCAGTAGTTGTTAAGTTAGTTAAGAGAAAATGTCAATCTTACCCATGTTATATTTGGATGATCCATCTGTTTACAGATAGTAATTTTACCCACCTTGAAAATTTTCAAGAAACTCAATTTCATAAAACTCCAACAATAAACAATTTGAAGCATTTCAAGCGGATAAGGATAATCTCAATTTCAAGTAAAACAGATGGTCCATATTAGATTTTATAGATTTAATAGTATATATGTTGTCACATAAAACCGAGTTGAACAAGAAAGTAAGTGATACTTAATAAATTGATTAATGGAGAACGTGATTGGCTTAAATACTTTATTTTGTTGTATTTAACGGTATACATAAGACCGCGTCATTTGTATATTGTTAGATTCAACAAAATAATTCATGACCGTTAAATAGATCTTCCTTTCAAGCCTATCACACCCCGCATTAATCAATAAGTATCATTTACTTTCTCGCTCAACCCAATGATTATAATAAGTTACTCTTCAAGTGAAATAAAGAATACTCATTTGTTATCAGAACACGATCATCAACAATTTTGAGGAGCAAGTTTGTCTTTTCATTTTTTGGGGGCAAAAATATCTTTAAAATATAATTAACTGAATACTCTCCAATTCATTTGAACTATTAAATTTCTTATTATCACGGTGTCCACAAAGCCACAAAATTGCTTCCTAAGACTGGGAAAGGCAAGGGACTCATTATATTGTTGTTGACGTTTTGGCTTCACTAGAGCTCCTCAATGTATGGAGTTGGATCAAACTAGAGTTGACTCATAATTGGCTATTCATGATTGCCATGATGTTTACCACAGAGATCTTCAATGAAAGTTAAAAAAAAAATGTGTTTTTTTGTGTTTTAATTTAGATTTTTTTTTTTTTCACAAAGTGTTTTTAGTGAGATTTATATAAGAGAAAATATTCTTGTAGTGTCAACTTAAGAAAATTGTTCAATAAATTTTTTAGAAAGTGTTTTGTGTTTCTAAATAAATAATAAACACTAATAGTCAAAGAGTTGACTTCTTACTTATAATTTAGATAAATTTTATTAAATATCAATATTTATTTTTAGAAGGGGAGATAGATAAAAACTAAACATTTCTCAACTCTATATTTTAAAAACATATTTCAGTTTAATTGTCTAAAAAAAAAAAAAAATCTCAAACCCAAATTAAAAAAAAAAAAAAAAAAAACAAATTATCCACAAAAAGACACAAAACAAAAGGTTAGTCAAATGTGTGTGATTCGAGCCGGCGTGTGGTTTGGATGCTTGAGTCAGACGACGTCCTCCTCCGCACCTGCTGCCCGTCGCCGTGCCACTGCCCCTGTTGCCCTCCTTCGCCGGTCTCCACCACCCCCTGCTGCACTCCTTCACCGGTAGTTTGCTGAAGATGGTTTTTGTGCTCATTTTCTGTTCTTTTATCTGTTTTTGGGTTTTGGTTTCTCTGTATTTTGTTGTTTTATGTTGTTGAGACCTTTGTTTTTGGAGTGAGTCACTCCTTTTTAACGGATCTATTTCTGGGATTTGCAGTGCTTCCACCCCCTTGCCCTCACAGGGATTGTTTTTGCCGAACAGAGGTTTGGATGAGGTTAAACCTATCTTCTTCTGTTATGCATCCTAAACCGCTTTATGCGGCCCAATCCTTAAGAAGAAAAGCTACCCAATTCTTCGATAACAAAAATCAACTTGATCCTGAAAAGCCAAACATTTCTTGTCAAACACCTTTTACGCCCACAATACAAATTAATTAGCACGCAAATTAAGCTAAAACATACTACCCAGAAGATTGGAAGGGTGGAAAATATTGAACTATCAATAACATTATAAAGATTTTTTTTTTTTCTTTTATAGCTTTATTAATAGGATTAGAATCTGATTTCATCTTAATACTATTAATAGATAACTTAATAAGGAGCAATGAATTAGGCAATAAGACACTAAAAATTTTGAGATTAAAAAAATTAAATCCCTTTAATTAAAGAAAGTTATCCAAAATATTGAAAACTCTTTTTTTTTTTTTTTTTTTGATATGTTCACACAAGAGAAGGGAGAGGGAATTCAAACTAGTGACTTCCGCTTCATGAGGCGTGGTTCACTACTAATTGAGCTACTCTTTGGAGACGAAAACTGTATTCTTGAGTTATTCTAAAACAAATTAGAAAATTATAAGGATTCTGTTTTTTGTTCATTTTAAAACATCACAAGGATTAATTTAATAATTTTAAAAAATAATAAACAATATAATTTTGCTCATGTCACACATTAATGTGCTGAGAAGACTTATTTTAAGTTATTATTTTTATTTTTTGTAATATATATAGTTAGAGTAATTTGTTTTTTTGTTTTTTGTTTTTTTTTTTTGGGTAATAACTTCTCCGACCCAAAAAAAGAAAATAATAATAACAGTAATAAAATCTCTCTCGCTGGCTCGGTGTGCTCGCTTCTTATTCTCCATCAATCCCAAAAGCCCAAAGCCTAATTTTCCAAGAAAATAAATGTTAAAATCCCTAATTTTTTCATTAATCATATAATTTCAATAGCACTTCTCGCTAGATCCTATCTTCAACGGCTACAAATTCGCCTCTGTTTTGATCGGAAATCTGAGAGAAAGAGGGACAGGGATCGGACGGCACTCGATCTCCAGATTCTCTCCGGTATGTCAATCACAATAAACCCTAATTTCCCAATTCTCATATAAATGACGACAAAGAAAGTTCATTTGTTCTTTCTCATAAGGAAGTTTGTGATCGAGTTGGTTTTCAATTAGAATACACGTTTTTTTTAATAGAAAATGAGTTCACTTTGTGATTGATAATGGGATTGTGCAATATTACAGTTTTGATGCTTTTAATTCATTGTTCAAGCTCATCCTAACGTAGAGGTCGATCTTCATTGCCTATAGTTTGAAGGAAGTACTTGCTTATGCTCTGTTGTTGAACACCAATTGGTCAAAACTGTTAGGGTTTTCTGGGTTTTGCCTCCTTGCTTTGGTTTTGCACCTTTAGGTCTACAGGGGCACGATATGTTGAATACCTGATTGGGTTAAACATGATAGCTAGGTCACTGACTACTGATTTGGTTAAATGGTTGTATTGATGATGAAGCTTCTCAGTTTCACTTCAATTCGGCATCAATGTTTTCATCATTCAGCACCATTCTTTGGTATTAGACCTCTTCTTTTTAGTAGTCTCAGAACAGGTTTTCTCCATAGTTGCTCTAGCTGAAGCATTAAATAACTTGTATCTGGAATATACTAAATGTTGAGAGAATAAATAACCGGCGAGTCTCAATATGCCAGGTCTCCACCTTTAAGCCAATGGGTTTCAACTCAGCAATGTTAGATCAACCGCTCACTATTCCGTTACACGTGAAACTCCAATATTAAATCTTCAAGTAGCTCTTTTGGGGAACCTTTTGTGTACATATCAATAAAATCTCTTATTGCTTATCTGAAAGAAAAGGGGGACATACTAAATGCTGTTGAAAACCTGTTGAGAAGATTAGATCTTTTTACCTTTGATGCTATAATCTGATTTCACATGGGAATTCTGATTTAGTCAAAGTAAAGTATCTAGGATTTTTTTTTTAATCATGCAAGAATACCTCCTCTTCAGTCTTCATACAATCTTTTTGGCACAGATGATCTAACCCACTATCATTGATTCTGTGGTTGAGCTTAGAAGCAGCAACAGGGAGCTGAGCGAGGAGACCTATATCAAGATACAACTAGTGATCGTAGTTTCTCCTGTATAAGAGACTAAAGTGCCTTTTTTTACAGCAAGCAGCCCTAATGCTTTTACATACATACTTTCTGCTCCTTTTCTTCTTCTTCTTGCTTTGAAAAGACAATTATCATTACTTTGCTTCAACACATTGAGCTTCTGGCTGTCAGTCCGCATGATCACTGCACAGTGCTCACCTCGAATAGATAGTAAATATACTGTACATGAGGCACAACCTCCATTTTCTAGCTAACATGATAACTACTGACCTTGAATTGAAAATAGTAACATACTCTACACGAGGCACAACCACAAATTTCTAGCTCAGGAAATGAGCAACAATGATATTAGTTACTTTCATTTTAGGTCTTGTAGATTCTGATGCTTTCTTGACTCTATAGGAACTTTAAAGCTGTTCACTTTTCTTGGAGGGGCATATTGGAATTTTACCTTAAAAAGCTCCATATGGAAGTGGCTAGAAGCTGAGGGTGGATCAGAAGTTCCAAAAATTTTCAGACCCCACCCGATGTGAGCTCCAGAAGATAGGTATTTTCTCAGATTCTGTTTTATGGTGCATTAAAGTCAATAATTAGCTGCAGCTTTTGTGCTTTATATTCCTGCCTTCCTACCTAGGTTTTTTCTTCTTCTTTATTCTCTTATTCCATTTCCTCGTCATGATGAATAGGGGGGAGGTCTTATATTTATTAGGCAATATTGTTATCCCTGAAAAGACCCAAAACCCAGAAGGCTACTCATATAAATATGGCTTTATAAAGTGACAATCTCTCAAGGTTGGAAGATGGCCTTTTATTCTGAAGAAGAAAAATCTGAGGATTACCTCTTCAAGATTGTTTTAATTGGTGATTCAGCTGTTGGAAAATCAAACTTGCTTGCAAGATTTGCTAGAGATGAGTTCTACCCTAATTCAAAGTCAACAATAGGAGTGGAGTTCCAAACCCAAAAGATGGATATCAATGGAAAGGAAATCAAGGCTCAGATCTGGGACACAGCAGGTCAAGAGCGATTCAGGGCTGTTACATCTGCATATTATAGAGGTGCAGTTGGAGCTCTTCTTGTGTATGACATCAGTAGACGCCAGACATTTGATAACATTGCCAGATGGCTTAATGAACTTCAAAGTAAGAGGCACTCTCTCTCTCTCTCTCTCTCTCTCTCTCTCTCTCTCATGTTTAAATAAAGAGGGTAATCATTGTGGTGCTTTCTGCTGAAATGTTTTTGTTACTAATTTTGGTAGATAATTTTATATGAATCCTTGGCGGAAGGTTACATTGACAATACATTGGACATTTTCTGTTAATGAATAATTTCTTTATGATTTTCATAATATTTGACTGTCCATTTCAATGGTTCTGTCTTTATTTTCTAGTGCATTTGTATGGGCCAACACTTTATTGAACCATTTTATATTGAAGTAATTTTTAAGTGAGTTTAAATGTTGTAGTGATATTCTTGATGCCTAATGAAGCTGTTTTTTTATCACAACCCTGGATGTTAAATGCTGTGAACCTTCATTTCATTATTTTATTCTCTTTTCCTATGATGTCTGTTTGCACCTCATAGCCTATCAGTTTCAGAATTGATCGAGGTTGATGGTCTGTCATGTTGATTCATTTCCCTTGCAGTTTTCCTGTCAATACATTTGATTTTTTTTTTTTTTCACTCTGGTGGCTATAATAGATTAACTTACATTTATCCTTTTTAAATTTGATAAACTGAGGATTGATTGGGTGGTTCTACTGAACAGCGCACTCCGACATGAATGTTGTCACGATACTTGTTGGCAATAAGTCTGATCTCAAGGATGCGAGGGAGGTATCGACTGCTGAAGGCAAGGACTTGGCAGAAGCACAGGGTTTGTTTTTTATGGAAACATCTGCTCTTGATTCCTCCAATGTAGCCGCCGCTTTTCAGACAGTTGTGACAGAGATCTACCATATATTAAGCCGAAAAGTGATGATATCTCAAGAGCTCAAGAAACAAGATCCTACCTGGATGGGAAATGGAAAAACTGTGGTGGTTTTGCAGGGAGGGAACCAAGAAGCAGCTGTAGAGCCTAGAAAAGGTTGGTGTTGCTCATCTTGAAGCTACACGCCATGTCTCTCATCTTTTTGCTGGTCTCCCAAGCCTAAATTTTCTAGTCAATCTCCACACTTTTCTTCTTCATCTGATCAAATTTTTTTATTTTATTTAAAATGTCAATTTAAACATCACTTGTTCTGAGTCAATGATGGCTGAATAGAAATTGGGGGTAGAGTAAGTGACTTGTAATGGGATTAAGAAAATTATATTTTACAATGTTCAAATTTCATATCTAGTCATTATGTTTTTATTTATTTCACCTTGACTCCTTCCGCATTCTCTTTCTTTTTCTTTGGGGAGTAGGTTTGGAACCTCTTTATCAGTTGTTTATGTTGTGAGCCACATGCACGTGTTTCTGCCATCCTTAAAAGGCTGGCAGAAAACATTGGGAAAAATGACCAAAAAATTTGCTCAGTCAATGTTTTTTTCAGAGATTTTTTTTTTTTTTTTAATTTGTTTTTAGGGATAACAAACTCAAAATCATCCACAAAATAATAATAATAATAATAATAATAACAAACTAAAAAACAAAACGATGTCATTTTTGGTGGTTTCATTTCATAAAAAGGGAGATTAAATTTAGTTTCTCAGATTTTGCGCAATTTTATTTTATTCTCTAGCTTTTCAATTTTGACAATTAGGTCCTTAGATTTTCTGTTAGTTTCAAATAGGCTCCTCCTCCATTTAGTATGTCACGTCAGACCAAAAAATAAATTCCACATTGCTCTTGTTTGGAACGTCATATGCCCATTGTACGTGCCAAGTGGAACATTTATTTAAAAAAAAAAAAAAGAGTGGTCAACCACCGCTAAATGATGAGGGAAACCCCCTCATCAGATAATATGACATTAATTAATTAGTTTGACAAGACATATGGTTAATAAATTGGACAAGAAATTGATAAAAGGGACCTATTTGAAGCTAGAAAAAGAAAACTTGAACACATAATTATTGTCTAAATTGCATTAAAACCTAAAGAATAAATAAAATTTAATTTTTTCTCCTAATAATAATACACAACAATCTTTTGGTTTATTATCTGTTGGGAGTTTGGCTCTATACAAAACCTACAAGATTGAACACCCGGCTATATTGCTCTATCTACGTGTTAGAAAATGTAAACCCTTTATATGGAGGAGAGTGAGGAGACCCATACATGGTGCAACTAACAAGCCAACATTCGCAACCGACACATGCATTCGATTCGAAGTCAGCTTCTGAGCCCCTGAGACTGATTTTCTGATTTCAAATCGCGACCAAACAAACATCACGACAAAAAAAACAAATACCTGCTCCGCCAGCCAGCTAATGCACACCATTAATAATGACAACAACGAAAGAAGAAAATACTGAAAATCTGTGGTGGTGGTGGTGGTGGGGTTCACCTGCATCGTCGGCATTGCTGGATTACATGCAAATAGCAAAGATGGCGATAGTAGCCCACATCATATGCCCTACACTTTACAACAAGGAGCAGCAGACAAGGGCCCTACCCAACCCATTTTTCCTCTTACCACCGCCACACTTTTTACACTATCTCTTCAACAGGAATCGCTTTTGTGAATATTTGAAGTGTCTGTTAATTTTTCTGTCAAATAAGTTAACAGAATCAAGTACAAAAACCAGCACAGAGATAGGATAGGTCATAGGTGGCTTGCATTTTGCAACCACCACCCTAAGTGCCGTCATCTCATTGAGGGGGGATGTCCAAAACCAAAAGCAACCTACGCTGGTTTTCTCAAATTAAAAATTGAGATCATAAAGTCACAATGACGAAATTCACAGGAGGAGTTGGAGAAAGCTGTGAAGTAAGATGATAAATAGTTTCACCAGATAAAAATATTGGAAAATAATAGCATAGTCCAAGTCGTTTACATATTCTTGTTGTGTAGGCTACATAAAACCAGAGGATCACAGTAAACCTTTTTTTTTTTTTTTCACAACATTTGGGCCACCCAAACAAAACATAAGGAGAATAACCCAAATCTCATCACCCCAAAAACCCAAAAAGCAAACATGTATTCCACCTCTAGAAAACATAGTCAATGAAATGGAACGAAGAAAATCCAAAAACCTAGTCAAGCTCATACACATCTAAAGGTCAGAACTCTTACTAGCTACCCTCCCTAATTTTCTTCCTTCTACAAATATTCTCCCAAATTTCTCAACCCACTCTGTACAAAACCATCAAAAACCCACAAACATATATATACACCCAACACCGAACCTCTTACTGTAATTACCTCTGCTAAGGAGTAAAATGGCTTCCACTTTGTCTAAGGACTTGAACAGGCTGCCTCTTGTCTTGGTTCTCTCAAATACCCAAGAAGCGTTTCGGCCTGCAAATGCATAACAAACCATGTGATCATTAAAATTGAAGAAAATCATGAACTCCCAAGATCATAATCACTGAAAACACTGCGATCAAACTGATTATAACATGTGGTGAAATCATGCACACTGAATGCAAAATGCCAAAAAGGCAAAACTTCCAGATTCAAGTTCATTAGGCTCCATCATCAAGAAAAGTTACCACATCAACAGTTTGATTGAAGATCAAGACCCATTAGCTCAAAGTTTTTGGGATTTTGACGAATATGGAACTACCCACTTACCTTGTGCTTAGCTCTAACACTAACACACCCAGTCTGTGAGAGCGCCACCAGCGGAGGAATCGCCCCCTCCCTCACCAGCAACCCCCGATTCCTGACGCTGTCTGCACACAGCTGCAACAGCGTGAGCACGGCAAACTCCTTCCCTTTGACTGACCCATCCTCAATAGCCTCCACCAGCACCGCAATCCCACCCTCCTCCACAATGGACTCCCTCCCTTCCTCAATCCCCGCCAGGCTACTCAGCACCACCATCGCCTTCTCCGCCATCCCGCTCCCCTGCTCCGCCACCAGCTCCACCAGCGGCTTCACTGCCCCGGCGCTCACGGCCCTCTCCTTGTTCGGCCTTATCGAGCAGAGCTTATACAACGTCGTTAAAGCGTCCTTCTTCCCCCTACTCGAACCATTCAGCACCAACGACACCAGCGGCGGGATTGCCCCGCAGGCCCCGATCGAGCTTTTGTTCTCCTGTTACAATAAGAATTCAACATCAAATTCTTCTTTCTTCTCAGAAGCTAGATTTTTAAGTTCTCTGCTTTCAGAGTACAGTGGTTCTGAGTTCGAATTCTAACTCTACTTTATCTCTCAATCAATCAAATTTATGATATTAGTTACCTCCAGCAGAGCCAGGCTAAGCAACGCGCACGCTGCGTTCTGCTTGGAGGTCTCGGTGCCGGTCTTGAGAACGTACACTAAGGACTTGATCGCACCGGCGTTTGTGATCAAGGCCTTGTTGCCTTCGAGGAGAGAGAGGTTGAGCAAGGCCGTGACGGCGTGTTCTTGCGTCAAGGGATCGCTGCTGCACCGGAGAAGCGGAATCAGAGCAGGGACTGCACCGGACTCGCCGATCAGAGCCCGGTTATCGGCGCGGTTCTTCGCCAAAAGCCTCAGCTTGGCCGCCGCCGACCGCTTCACGGCAATAGACGGCGATTGGAGCCCGTCCACGCAGATCTTCACCGTCGGCTGGAGATCCTCCGGCGAAATGCTCTCGATTATCTCCGTCGAGAAGTTCTCCCTCTGTAGAAACCCCGAACACGGCTCGGCCGCCTCCGCTACGTCAGCATCCTCGCGGATGTAGTCCAACGACGTCGCGGGCAAGTTCGCTAGCCTCTGTAGCTCCCCGGAGATGTCGCTGCTGCAAACCGACAGGTCGCTGAAGGCCTGGGAAAGATCCAGAAACTCCTTCATCTCCACCATCTCAGACGACGACGTGGACTTCAGCGACTTGCCGTTCCGCATTGCAAGCTCGCTCAGCCGCATGTCGATGCCCGAGTCTGTCAGGTTCTCGGACACACACCCCGATCTCTCGACGACAAATGAGCAGCAACTGCTCTCGTCGTCGTTCCTTTGGTACACGTTGGACCGTATCGTGCGCATCGACCGGCCCATGCTGTGTCGGTGAACTTTCGGCGAATACAAGTTTCGGGATAGAGGGAACCGGTTGGAGCTCGAATGGGAGTCTTCTATAGAAACCATTGTCGCTTTGGTATGAATCAGAGCACGAGCCTCTTTTTTTAGTGTGAAGAATTTGGTAAAGAAGATTTCACCATTGACAGGTACAACAGAGGTTGGGGAAGAAGATGAGGGAATCGATTTTAAGGCTGGTTTCGCTGTGTGTAGTGGCTTTGGTATCCGGGCGAACCTAAAATCACACCTTGGTGAGCTAGTAATGGTCACAGTTCAGGTCTTATCGAGGGTGCTGATCTGACAGGGATCACAGTATACTGTGTGGGGGAATGTGGGACCGTGGGCGACTAAGATGAAGCGACGTCGTCGGTTCCAAAACTTTTTTTACTTTTCACGCTTAAAGATTCTTGATTTGGGATTACGACAAGAGTCACTTACAACTTGGATGCGGGACACGTGTTTGCCAGCCCCTTCACGTAACTTGTCCGTACGATCTACATCGGACGGTGGCGAAAGCAACTCGACAACCGAGCCACTCGTGGCTGGCCGATGGAGACGCTAGTTATGATGATCAAAGTTGAAACGAGGTGAATTTCAAAACCAACGTGCTCACCTAATGTCGGCGTGTTAGGTTAATACTTTCTTAATTTTTACTCCTAGTCTTTTTACCACATAAAAATATTAGGTAGTAAGCTTTCGTAGATAACCCGTAAATAATTAAATAATTAAGATGATATTATGGAATTAATTTTATTGTGTGATTCAACGTGCTTGCTGAGTTGTTTAGCACCCTAAGTGCAGTGGTTAATATATAGATGGAAAAGATTGTGTTTGTCTTGTCCCCATTTAGCAGATTTTGGAGTGTGGTAGGTGTCATTGGTGCAACGCTTGAACACTTTTTCCTCTCTCTCTCTCTCTCTAAAAAAATATATATTAATTAATTAAAACAGAGGTGCTTTGTTTATGTAACTAGGAGCATTAAAAATGAGTTTTTCCTTAGATCGATTGTATTATTTTGTATTAATGTAGCCTATAATCGAGTGCGTGATCAAATAAGTTGCGATTGTGTGATTGACTCACGGAATGGACGAACTATAGGCTACATTAAAACATTTTGGTACTATGTCAGCGTCATGGTAATATGTTATTATCATAAATGTCTTAGATGGTTTAAGCGCAACTTTAACTATGAATGTATGAACTCTTAAACGTCATGCCTTTATAAGCCTGTTTAAATATAAGTTGTATGTAAAATTTATATCAGAATCATATCATAAACTACCCTTTTTAAAAGGTTTTTCTCATGAACTACAAAATACTCACCCATAAGCACTCGTAGTGCCCACAAAAATCATTGAATTTGGAAACAATGATGTTAGTGTTGTTCATGGTTACGCGTATTTGACTGACATATTTACTTGCCACCTGTAGTTAACGTTGCACTAGTTTCTGGACACCCAAAGGACACGTTTTAAATTCCCCAAAAGTGGGAGTTAATAGTTGTATTTTTTTTTTTCTGAGAAGTTAAAGATGTATTATGAAGCCATAAAAGAAGAAGTGTACTCTGTAGGATTAGCCTTTTAATGCCACCATTATTACTCCTAGGATTTGTTTTTACGAGCCTCATCATCGCTACACAGACTTAATGCCAATTCTGGATACGTTTTAGTGCAACAAATTCATTTAAAAGGTCGTACTATGATGTCAGGAATTCGAATAATATTTAATTATTTATAATGGAAGGTTTTTTTTTTTTTTTTTTTATAAAAATAAAAATACTCTTTCAATATAATTAATTATATGGCTCAAATGAAATGAAGAGTATCCTAATTCTTAAAATTCACCTATAAATTTTTAATTTCTTATTTAACTTTTAAAAGAAAATTGATAATCGTCCCTTTAAATTATTACACATTTTCAATTTATTCATTTCATTGAAATTTTCTATTAATTTGGACGCATATAACTCAGCTTTTTCATTATATTTACGGAAAAATGTAAAATTAATCGTTGTGGTTTACTTGATTTATAATTAGCTCTATGTGGTATACAAAGGTACTTAAAGTATGCCAAAAAAAATAATTTAATTCCTACAGTCAAATTTCGTTAACTAATTTAACAGATTCTGTAAGTGTGACATTTACTTAAATATGATAAAGTATCACAATTTTATTGACTCTAACGTTTCATGCAATCATAATATGTCAGTGAACGTAATTTGGTTATAAGGACTAAATTATTTTTTTGACATACTTCAAAGATTTTTGAGTTCATTTTAATACAATAGAAAATTAATTACAAATTAAGTCAATCATATGAACTAATTTTACATTATATATATATATATATATATATATATATATATCTCTCTACAACCATGGTGGTTTAATATATATATATATATTAAACCACCATGGTTGTGGGTCTCTACCACTCCATGGCTAGAGACCTATAGTTTGGTAGTGGATCTTCTTGGGCAAATACTTATATAAAATTATACAGTATGGTGTTAGTCTTTGTTAAATCGTGAGTTTCTTTGACCAAGGATAACTTTTTTTTTTTAAAAAAAAATTATTTAATATAAATGCATAATTGTATTTTCACACATATAATGAAAGGGAAATTGAATTATTTAGTTGCGTGTGGGTCACATAATGCATTTGTTGTTTAAATTAACATAAAATGTTAATGAAGGGCCAAATTAAAAGTGATGGATAATTTGGAGAGTTATGTCACCTTTTAAAATCTTATTCAAAACTCATTTGCACTTCACATGTTATTAAAAAATTGGACACATGTCACTTTTATAGACTAGATTAAAGAAAATTTTTCCAACCCAATTTGGAGGAAAACTTTGTCCAATTCAAGAAATATAATTGCATTATTTCCTCAATAAAATTTCACACAGTCTGTTTAAGAAAAATGATTGGTGTCAATATATTTTTTTTCTCATATTTTTCTCTTCTCATATTACAAATTAACCATTAAATTTGTGGATTTATGTGAACTTCACGTAAGTCAATGTTGAACCCGACAAATCTAATGACTAATCTATTGAATTTATATATAAAAAAAAAGGAAAAATATGAACAAATTAATAACACCAATCATTTCTATCATATTAATAGATGAAGAACAAGGTTAAAAGAACATAGTAGAAATTTCTTGCATAGTTTGATGTTAACATATTTTTCTCTAAGAGATAAAACAAATCTATCCATGGCTATTCTATCTTGTCTAGTAGACGTACTTTTCTTTATCAAGATCAGATTTTTTATTAAATTTATTGTTGAATATGTCGGTCTCAAAAATATCAAAATTAATTTTACATTTATATTATTTCAAAATATTTATTAAAAAAAATACAAAAAAAAAATACTGATATTAACAATCGAAAGCCCTAGATTTGTTGAAAAGAAATATTGAATTATTGAGTTAGTGAAACACCTAGCTCTAGCTGTAACCTTTTGGCCTTTTCAATAAGGCTGATGGTGATCACTCCCCAGTCTCCCCTGCATTTATACACGCCCACTTTTGGTCAAACAATTATGGTGTTTGAAAAAGTTATATATATATATATATATATATATATATATATATAATTTATTTATTTACTTGTGTTTGAAAAGTCTTTTAAACTGCGGGCTTTTGGATTTTGAATAAATCCAAATGTCAAACCCGAATAGAAGGTTTGACGATCAGAAGACAAATAAAAACGAAAAGACTTTTAAAATATTTTAATTTGTCAAACCGTTGAAATGTTAATCTGGGCTTATGTTATCCAATCAGAAGCGGACACTTTTTGACGCGGTCATCTCAATTCTACCACATGGGATCAAGTTGTTGACCCATATTTTTCATTGTAAATATATATATATATATATATATTAGTAACGCTAAATTTTTATTGGCGATTTTTATTAAAAACAAATAAATAATGCGAACAATTATATTTTCTTCTCATAACTAAATTTTAAAAGTCTAGTCTCTCCTTAACTTGATGGGTAAAGAATAGAATAACATATGATAAGTTAATAAAAAAAAATTTCTACTCAATTTGAATGAAAATTTTGTTTATCGGCAATTAAACATGGATATTGAAAATATATTAGCTTTAATCTAAAAAAATAAGTGATGTTTGTAGTTCCATGCATTAATCTTTATCGGCACTATTGTTACTATGCACAATAATTGATGAACAATATAGAATTGGAAAGAGAAAGAGTCGAGACACAGATTTAACGTGGTTCGACAATTTACTTACGTCCACAAAAAGGTGACTATATTTTTCTCTTAATGATTCAGGGTTATAGCATAACATATATATATATATATATATGAAAAATCATAAACCCTACTTGTACGGACGTCGCTATAGCGATGTTCACTCTGCTATCGTCTACTTGACCTTCCACTAGTATTAATATGAGCCATTAGTTTAACATGCAAAGAAAAATCGTAGCGTTTATTATTTTAAAATGTGCAACTAATGAAAATTGTTTTTATATTTTCAAACCGACACTTTCCTTCTACCAAAACCACTTTTTGGGACTCTCTGAAAAGCCCTTTGTTTTTTTTTTTGTTTAAAAAAAAAAGAAAAAAAAAAGATTAGTATGTGGTTATAAGGGTATTAGGGGACAAAAAGCTTTGGGAGGGAAGGGCCACAACAATACGCATGAAGATTGCTGGGCCCAGCCTGATGGGCTCATTTTTGGTGGTGAACAGCGCAACGTTCCCTGAATCTGCCTCCCCCTCTCTGGGACCTACTTTTTTGTAGTATGCGTTTATTAAGAAAAAGCATATCCTTCTCTATTTTTCTCCCTTCTTCTTTTCTTTTCTTTATTTATTTTTTATTTTTTATTTTTATTTATTTTCTGTGAAATCTTTTGTCTGAAGCAATAATTATTCTCACTGCTGTCATGGGTCCATCTCAGGCCTTTCTTAGTTTTATTATTATTATTATTATTATTGTTAATTTGTTATCTTGGACCACCATATATTTGACTATTGAACATCAGTCCACATTGAGCCCTTTGTTTTGAAAGAAACCACACCCCTATATCTTTTTCATTAAATTTAAAGCTGAAAATGTGAGTTCACATCATTCTTAATATATTACAATATAATCATTGCAAAATATAAATATTTTAAACTTAAAAGCATTATAATCCTTAACTTAATCATGCAATAAATTATGTGAAATATATTGAATATGATATAAAGGTCATGTAATTAAGCTTTTTAATTATTAATGAATAAATTTACTTACTTATCAAGACATATTTAATATGGCACGTGGCAAGATGATTAGATACTCGATGGATACGTGGCTACTAAAATGACAGTCTAATTCTTATATGTGGCGTGTCGATACATATGATATGTGGCATCCAACCTAATGCATGGCATAGTGTGGCTTTAGACGTGGTTTGCTGTTGTGGCATGGTGGTCTGGTGTCAGTTGCGATTTGCTGATGTGGCACCAGACCATTATATTGCAGGGTTGACACATGGCATAGTTGTGAGGTTGACTCGTAAGTCGTAACACAATTTTGTGCGTACAATATTGTTTTTAATGCTCAAAACATAAATATTAACAAACCGCTCAAATATAAAACATTCATTAAAAACACAACAACTTCTTTTGCATTGATATCACATAAAAACACAATTTTTTTTTAAAAAAAAAAAAAAAAAATCCAGAACACATTAATAAACACAATGTTTCAATCTCTACTCTCAAAGCATGAACACTGCTACTCCACCAATTAAGAATATGGATAGGAAGTTGAAGTTTGAGAACATTCCCAAGCCAACAACTTCAATTTATTATTGATTCTCAAAACTATTAGAAGCACAGACAGAAACATCAAATTAATAAGCTAGTATATATGTAGAGTAGGACTAGGTACGTACCAGCAGGATAACTATATATATGTTTTTTTTTTTATAAATATATTTAAGTAGGGTTTTTTTTTTGGCCAGGGAGGGAGAAGGAGAGCTTCTGACTAGTGACACTTCCGCTTCATCAACGTGATCGCCAGTCGAATTAACTACCTTGAAATGAGAACTACCTTATTATTGTTCCCCCGCAGGTGTAGGTAACATTGCAAGTATCACTGATACTGAGGGAGATCTCATGCACGGGTCTCATGATGAAGTTAGCGAAGGCTGGCAAGAGATAGAGCACCTCACAGACGCATTGGCTGTCCATCTGCCTCGCCCAACGACAACAATCGTGTTCCCCGGGGCCCGCTTCATGGTGGCTATGGCTATGGTGGTGGTGCCTGCTTTTGTGTCCGTGCTTGTGATGGTGCACCTGATGGTCCTCTCCATCATCATCATCATCATCATCAGGGGGGGAAGGAGGGGTCACCGGCCTCAAGGGGAGCCGGGCGCAGGCGTAGTTGGCGAGCGAAAACTGAGACGCACAAAGCGGGCGGGGAACCGGCATCTGGCCCTCCGACATGGGCACCATAACCATTAGAGCAAAGAAAGTTAAGATAATAATCATGCCTTTTTTTAAGGTTGCTTGTAACTGCTGATTGGCCATTGCCTCTGTTAATTTATATACTTGCATTCATTGGCTCACTGTTTTAGTGTTTACCAAGAGAATGAGGCTTACTTTCTGGTTAGGTTCTGAATGGTTGAGTAAATAGAGGATTACAAAGAGGATGAGGTTTGTTAGGTTAGAGCAGCTTGTCTGCCTCATTCTCTTGGCAATCTTCTATTTTATTCAACTATTTGGAACCCAACCACCAATTATTGGTAACCAGAGACTAATGAATGAGCAACTATTCACAAGCCTATTTCTCCTCCTGCAAATCCTATCTTTGCTTCTCTACACAAAAAAAATAATTACTTTTCATGTGTGTTTTACAATTATAAACTCGCTTTCTTTACTAACCGCCAAGTAAATCCAACTATCGGATGATTAAATTCTTAAATCATATAATTATAATCGTCTAAAAATTAATTAGTCACTATGCAGTTTGAGCTTTGTTCAATCCTCTATATGAACAGCAATGATCTTCCCCTTTTCCCCCGCTCCCACTTTGAATAAAATAAAATAAAAAAAGAAAAAAAGAACAGCAATGATCATCCCCTTTTCCCCCACTCCCACTTTGAATAAAATAAAATAAAAATGAACTGCAATGATCTTAATTGAAGGAAAAAAAAAAAAAAAAAGCCAAAAGATATATTTATTTATTTATTTATATATATTTTATATAAGGCCAAAAGACGGTTTTAGATATCGCGCAAAGAGCATACGTGATCGCCCAAGATCCTGCGGTGTTGTCGTTTTGTGTCAACTGTCAACTGCAGACATTACAAACTCGAAAAAAAAAATATCATAATATTGCGATCAAAATTCAGTATTTTTAATCACGAAACTTCCCGTGCCCAGCTTTTGGTGAAGATTACGAGAGAGAAACGACAACGTTATGCGGCTACACGTGAACACCAATGGCTGCCTGCAGCCTCCATGGGCATTCTTCCAGCCTGCCCTGGAGACTCAACTATAATTTTTTTTATTAGGGGCTTAAAAAATTAATAAATAAATAATTAAGCCTTGTTTTTAATAGAGTTTTTTTTTTTTGTCAATTTAGTGTATCAAATCAACATCTCTTTAAACATTTGAGAATTACATGTTCTATTAAAAATACATGATATAATTAAAAATGCATGTAAGAATCTCTTGTTCTAATGACTTATATAATTCTAATAGACCAAAATTATGTTGATGCGAATTTGACACGAACCAATATGAAATTAACAAGTTAAATTCGAAAAATTTAACTAGTTTAATTAAATGAGTTGAGTTAGGATTAAACCATATAGTCGTATACGACACAACTCAAATCTGACACGCAACGTTTAGGGTTGCCAATTTTTGACAAGGCTAGTAAATCTAATACAAAATTAGTTAATTAGGGTCGAGAAGTCTAACACGTTTAATTAAATTAGTTAAACACTTGAGAAACTGCAAACCGTGTGTATTTCATGAATCATGGGGGTGTAGTTGAGTCTGGCAGAAGCAGGTGTACGATTTCGTGGAAATGGAAGCTCCCCAACAGAAAGGCCTACAGCAAACTCTTATAATAATCACCTCTAATTTCCATTATCCCAACGCATCCTTAACACCTGTTTCTGTTTCATTGCTGCTTAACTTAGTCTCACCATTATTATCCCTGCAGCCTGCATGCAGGCGCGCGAACATGTTCAGGCGTGTGCTTGTAATTTCCTCTCTTCTTTTGTCTCTGTTTCTCTCCTCCTCCTCCTCCTCCTCCTCTGCTCAAACATGTGAGATGTACGGCTTCTCAAGCAACAAGGTCTTCAGCTCCTGCTATAATCTCCCATGTCAGAACTCTTTCCTGCATTGGAACTACAACTCATCCTCTGGAAGCCTCCAAATCGCTTTCAGGCATCTAATGCTGACGTCCAGATGGGCTGCGTGGGCCATCAACCCCAATGGCTTACAGTTACAGACCGCCATGATTGGAGCACAAGCAGTTGTTGCTTACCAGCTAACCAATGGAACCATGAGAGCCTACACTTCCCAGATCAAAAGTTATGCCACCACCATGCCTGAGGGAAATCTGATTTACAATGTCTCTGATTTGACGGCAACTTATGCAACTAATGAGATGATTGTTTATGCCACCTTGGCTCTGCCAATCGATACCACCACTATCAACCAGGCTTGGCAAGAGGGCCCCGTTACAAATGAAAGTCCAGGAGCTCATTCTTTTGAAAATGATAATACTATTTCCTTCGGGACCCTCAACCTTCTTTCCAGGCAGTATGCAAGAGCGGAAAAATTACAAGCCTTCAGCAAAAATGTGAGTAATTGAGTTTCTTTTACAACCAATTCTGGGATTTATAAACATCTAAATCATCAGTTATCCCAAAAGTTTAAGCTAATAGGAAGTTTTTAATAAGTGAGGCCCAATACGTGAAATATTTAATTTAAATAGGGGTGATTTAACGGAGTCAAGATTCGATCCCAAGACCTTTGGCTCTTCGAACCTTGACTCCGATACCATGTTAAATCACCAGCTATTTCTAAGCTGATATGAAGAAATAAATTTATTAACTTAATCATTACTTTAACAGATATGCCGATAGTTATCATGTAAAAGTAAAACCTTTGCATGGATTGCTCAATTTTTTTTTTCTCATCCTCTCTGTTTTATGTTTAAGGTATTTCTATTTGAAATCAAATCTGGCATGACTCTGTTTTGGGATTTCTTGTTTAGAAACTAGAAAGTGTTGTTCATTGCTCTTATTGGAATGAAATTTCAGCTGCATGGAATGGCAAATGCAGTAAGCTGGGGTATCTTGATGCCTGTTGGTGTGATGATAGCAAGATACGCTAAGGTATTCAAATTTGAAGACCCTGCATGGTACAAAATTCATGTCATCTGCCAGAGCTCAGCTTATGTTGTTGGAGTTGCTGGATGGGCAACTGGTGTTAAACTCGGCAGTGACTCTACATGGGTCGAATACAGAGGGCACAGAATACTTGGCATTCTCATTTTCATCCTTGGAACACTTCAGGTACCCAAAAGATCATTCAATGTTATTATTATTATTTTTTATATAGATTTGGTATAAAATTTTGGCTATTTAATTATGTTTAGCTTAACTAAGAGAAAGATTTGCATTGTGTTTAGGTGTTTGCTTTGGTTCTAAGGCCCAAAAAGGATCACAAATACAGATTTCACTGGAAAATATGTCACTATTCAATTGGATATCTTGTTATTCTTCTCGCCATCATTAACATATTCAAAGGATGTAATATTTTGAAGCCCCAGAAGACATATAAGAATGCATACATTGGCTTCATTGTGGCTTTGGCTGTCAGTGCTGTGTGGTTGGAAGTGTTTACTTGGTATGTTTTTTTGAAGAGGAGGTCAGAAAGTACTGCCAAAAAGCCTCAGGGATTCAATGGAGCAAATTGGAGCTAATGGTTAGGTTGTCCGAATTTTGAAAGATAAAAAAAAAAAAAAAACGTACAAAGAGAGTTGCGAAGGCTCACCTACCCGAGCAAATGGGTCTAACATCTTAAGTTGTCCGAAGCAAATGGATCTCGCTGCTGCGCTTCCTCTTCTCTTAAGCTGCATGAATTTTTGTGAAGTTCGAGAACCCAAACATAGTTTAATTAGGCTATTTACATACACTTATTTTATTCATTTTCTTTTTACCTCTATGCTGTTGTACCTTTTTGTAAATTTATGGATGAGGGCATTTAAAGTACCCCATATACGGAGACTAGAGGTGATTATTCATAGAGTTATACAGATACATGTATAAGTTACTTCATATTATATTATTTATTATTACACCTATGTTTTGTCTTGATTTACTGATTATTTCCATCTCATTTCCCTGTTTCATGCTATTTTATATTCAACTTTATGAAATAACTAAGCATTGATTCTTTACAAGTGTAGCAGTTTATATGAACCCCTTCCTGGATTAACAGTTGCATTAAAGTAGTCACAGCTTTTGAGAACCAGTCAAGCCCATTTCAGGTATAGAACATTTTGTAATTCAATAATGAGAAAAAAACGAAGGAAACTTATATAAACTGGATGCAACTATAATGTTAAACCAATAACTCTCATGGTAGACGAAATAATTTAAAGCAAATTTATATAACCAACCATGTGAGCTGTCATATCAACTGATTCCACAAAGAACTTGGCACAGTAAGGCCACATGAGAACTTGAGGAATCACTGAATTTATCAACTATCTCTCAGCAAATGGAACATGAAGGAATTATAAATAGGCAACCATTGATGCCTTTTGGAACATGGGAATCAAACAAAACTAGATTGAAGAAACTGCATTCCAGATTTCATTGATCAATGTGTTTTCTCATTCGGATTGCCGCAAAGCCTCAACAAATGCATCCTTGACGAGAGGGTTTGAAGCTGCTACTCGCTGGGCTGTGATGTCAAAATCTTTACCAGATCTGATGGTAACAACAACCATCAAATGTTAATATAGGTAAAATATTTGAAATTTTCTATAATTGTGAATGCTTCTAAAGTTAAAAGGCAAACATGTTTATCATGGCCTGAAAGTTGTGCACTTTGCTAAACCAACCCATTGCATGTCCAACTCAGGAATTGATATGTGAAAGCTCACAAGATGAAGATCAATGCAAGTTGAAGGTTACAATGGAAGAATGCTGATCCTCTGCAGAACCTTCCATATTCCCTTTATCAAGAAAACAAGAAGAATGCACATTTAAGAATGTTACTTACGGATCATATACAAGGCCTCCAGCTTCTGTTACAATCACAGCACCGCCTGCCACATCCCTGAGTACAAAAGCAGACTATGTCAATCACAAGTCATGCCAAACCTCACTTAAAACACACAATATTAAACCAAGAAGCAGACTATCTAAATCATGGATCACACCAAAGACCTCGCTGAAAAATTACAATATCTTACCAAGGACCCCCAAAGCCGAGTTCAAAAAATAGGTCAAGCCTTCCACATGCAATTCCACAGAGATTTAATGCACAAGAGCCACTCATTCGAAGGGATCTCACCTGATCAAAAGAGAAACTAGTATCCATAACAAACAGCAATGCAATGTTATAAAATTCAATAGCTTCTGAGGAAAGTTTATAATTTTACCTTGGAAAGTAGGCTATTAATCCTATTTGTAGAGGCATCCAATGTTGACTTGTCACGTTTTGTCCCAGCCTGCTCTTTCAGGATAAATTTTGATTAGTGTTGAAATTTTTATGAATTCAATGCAACACAGTGAAATCTGAAATACATTCTGAAAGCATGTATTTCTGAAAGACAAATTTTGATAGCAATGCATGTGCGTGTGTTTCTGAGATGCACGATTTTGGATTTTAGCTTCTCGCCTAATCTAATACAATGGAAAGACGGTACGAAGCAGGTTTTGTACATTCACTTGCTATCAAGCAGGGGCACATTATATGTATGCTCACTGGTGTTCTTCAAAAATAACTAAACAAATAAGTGGCAAGTCAGGTTGTAACATTGAAGTTTTTTATTACCAATACCAAGTTACTACCCAACTAAAGAACACCAGCTAACATAACTGCAAAATTTGTACTTGTGATTCCGCATTATATCCCTATCCATGGACATTGAATGAAAGAAAATGGCAGGGCCACCACATTCTAATATAGCATATTCTTGATGAGTACTATCATAGACATATTTTATTGTTCCTTTTCCCACTTTCTCCCCTTTTTCCTATTATTTTCGGTTTATGGACAAGGATCAGGGCGTACCATAGAATAAACTAGTTCCAAGATTTGGAACTGACTTCAAAAGTTTATGGTGACTTTGGCCAGAGTCTTATTTTGCTTGATCTTTAGCTTAGTGGGACATTAAAAATCTGAAGCGTCGACTCCAGACCCCTTAGACTTTTAAGATTGTTGGCTCATGATATGATGGAAAAGTACTACAATTCCTAAGGCTTAGAAGAAGATGAGATGAGACTTTTAAAAGTACCCCAGTGACAAGCATCGACAACACTTATGATATGATGGAAAAGTACTACAATTCCTAAGGCTTAGAAGAAGATGAAAAGCATAACAACTTTCGTCTAATAGTCTTGCATCAAAGAATCAGTTCCGCTGTATACTCACATACCTCAGTTGCAAGGAGAGACTTCACAAGTTCACTTTGAGATGATGCTGCAACATTGTAAAATATAAGCATGTCGCTGTTAGAGTTTCCTAGGATTAAAGAAAAAAGTGAGAGAGAAATGCGCAAAACCAAATGATTAAGAAAAGCAATCTCGCCTTTTATAGGGTTCCCATTCAGAAAAGCACCTTTTCCATGGATGCCAGTAAAAAGCTACATACCATAAACCCAAATTTACAAATAGTTTAGCCAGTAGTACTTATAGAAACACGTTTATGAACTATCAAATTCAAAGAGAACCACACGTGCCCTGGCAACCAGGTGCTCAAAGAGGCCCAAACACCTAGTCAGCTAAAAAGAAAAGTCAAAATGTCGATCATACGAATCTCTGACCTCCAACAGGTCAACTTGATCAGATCAGAGTATGACGGAGAAAACACTGATATTGCTCACTGACAATTATGTTAAGTGCTCCTCTGTCTGTACATACAACAGTCCGACAGCATAAAGCTGACACACAAATTCAGTGGACATTTTTCACGGGCTAAAGTGGATGCGGCCGTGTATAACTCTATGGCATTGACAGAATGGTCATTGGTTGACCACTTATGTTAAAAATACATGGAGAATTAGAATTCTCACCTCATCCATTATTGGATTGTAAACAACACCAACTGTGGGAACCTTTCCAATTGTAAGCCCAATAGAAACACACACAAAGGGAAACCTACAAATAATTAAGTTGCGACAGTAAAAACAATGAACATGACTGAATATACAAACAAGAAAGGATCACCAACAATCTGAGAAAGTGATATTTACCCATGGACAAAGTTAGTGGTTCCATCCAGAGGGTCAACTATCCATGTTGGTTCATCAGTCAGATCCACAGCACCATAGGCAGCAGAAGTTTCTTCACCAATGAACTAAGAGAACGCCAGTTGGAGCCAGTAAGAAATTATTCAGAAAGAAAGGAAAATTAAAGGTCATTCTTAGGAGGTAAATACTAAATTTTGATCATTAATTGTAACTTTCTTGACGCATAAAGAAGAATAGGTGTTAACCTTATGTGTGGGGTAAAGCTGCTTGAGATGACTGAATATGAGATCTTCACATGCCTTATCAGTTTCGGTAACCAAATCCACCTGCACTCCATAACATACACTTTAAGATTACAAGTTGCTACTTCTCTAAATTCCTTTTTCCATCCTAAATCTTTTTTTTCCCCTAAATAATATCCCTCACTTAGACAATGCCTATTTAACAAACTTATGGTTCAAAGAATCAAAAGGAACCTGTCCACACAATTCTTCATCTTAAACTATCGACACTGTGCTACCATCCACTCACTACTATCTCATCAACACTTGTAATTTAGTTCTAATAATTTACTGGGCATGCTGCATGTGTATCAAACAACATTTATAATTCCATAACTTGTAATGATCAGATAAGAAGCCAAAAGAGAAAAAGAAAAGCATAAGATTTGGCATACCAAGTATAGAAGAAAAAAACTAAATAAAACCTCCAAAACTAAAATCATACCACGCCTTTATGCTCCACATGTTTGGTTTTATAGAACCCATCACGAATTACCTGCAAAATTCAACATTTATGAGTCTCCATAGAAAAAATGATGAGGGAAATGAAAATACATATTTAAAAAGAATTTTTTTTTTTTTTTTTAAAAAAAGGACTTTGAATTAACAAACCTCGCCAGCCCTCTTCGCTGCATCGACAGCAGAGGCGAGGAAGTCTGAGAGCGAATCTGAAACTCATAGAATTTGGAGAAAAAAAAAATAAAAAATTAGTAAATAGATACCAAAGAAAAAGAAATGCATATAGAAAGTGTGTTTGTGTGAGAAAGAGATTGATGGGTCCTACCATTTTGGGCCATTTTTGAAGTGTGTAGAAGAGAGAAAGAGAAAGAGAAAGAAAATGAGGGAAAGTTAGATGAGTCGATGACGATGATATGAAAGGCTTTGCCTTTGTCTCTGATCTTTCACGTAGCACGTTCTCAAGCCTCAAGCAACAAAAACAAGAAGAACCATGTGTCCCATGTGGAATAGGATCGTCGCCATTTCAAAATCCTTTCATTTTTTTTATTTAGTGTATTTTGAAGGGTATTGTATTTAATGCACTACCATCATTAAAAATTTTAGACAACACTACCCTTCAAAATACATTAAATAAAAAAATGGAAGGATTTTGAAATAGAGAAAATCCTTTTCCATCCCATGTGCTTTGCTTATATAGAAAATTAATTTGGAAATTTTTCTTTTATATATATATATATATATATATATATGTTCCTCCAGTTGCTGAGATTCACTGTAAATCTATAATGCCTTGTTCATAATAAAACGTGTCGTTTTAGCTTGTAAGGCATCCTTACTGCTATCATAAAGAACTACGAATATGCTTATTGGATATTCTTACCACCAATTAATAGTCAGTTCCTCCTCTTTAGGACTCTCATCTTCGTTGCTCTTCACAAATTCATTCTTTTGTGACTATCTTAAAGCATGTTTATTGTTTAGTACACAGAATAAACCTCAAAATGAAGTGGTTTTTCTTAAGAAATAATCTTTTTTTTTTTGGATTCTTTAGCATTTTTAAATGTTCATCTCTTAATAATTTCTTTGTTTTTTTTTTTTTAATATTTTTTAAAAAATAAACAGATGTGAATGTGTCATATAAACAATAATGTTAAGAGATAGACACTTGAGAATGTTGAATATTTTTTTTTTTTTTTTTTTTTAGTTGTACACCATTTGTGAGACTGATTATTCTTCTAAAAAATAAAATGAATAACTATTCGTGGAAAATCAAAATGAAGTTTTTCAAAAAAAAAACTCATTATTTTTTTCTCCAAACCCAATTCATGTAAATTGATATAAGGAGCATATAGTAATAGGTGTGGTACGGAAGAAAAAAAAGAAAATAAAATAAAAGGTGAATAGTATTTGAATCCAGAGAAATTGGAAATATGTAGGAAACTTCGAGTTGTACGTGTTAGTTGGGGAATAAAGACAATGTGGACTTGTTGGATTGGTACCCATCTAAAGACTAAAACTGATGCTTTCAGAACAAACGGATGATACCTGTGAAGTGGGTTTTACAAGACGAAGAGGAACATGGTTCCTGAATCCTGCTTCGTATGATTGAGATGATGAGGGCCATCAGGGGGGTGGGGTGGGGAATATGCCAAGATGCTGCTGCCTCGTGAGTTGTGAGGGGGACATTGTCGTATGTTGGGACACGTGTTCCTTTGTCCCTGCTTTGGGCACCTAAGCCAAACCCATCATCAGCAACTCAAACTAACCTAAAGGGTTTATTAAAGGGATTATAAACCCTTTTTTTTTTATAAAAAAAAATTAATATATATATTTTTAATATAAGTAATGCAATCTCATTCAGAAAGTGCATAAGGGTGCAACCTCGATACACCATAAATATACAAGAAAACCCTCTTATCAATAAAAAAAAAGGTTTAAAAAATCAGAAAAACTATTAGAAAGCAAGCTATACTGTACTGCAATCCATGCATATAACACGTAGAATATAATCCTTTTTAGCTTCACTACTTAAGTCTATATCTTCAAAGCTTCGTGTGTTCTACTCTCAATCTCTCACACTTCCCGAAAAGGATCACAAATACAGATTTCATTGGAAGATATGTCACTATCCAATCGGATATTTTGTTATTCTTCTCGCCATCATTAACATATTCAAAGGATGTGATATTTTGAAGCCCCAAAAGACATATAAGAATGCGTACATTGGCTTCATTGTGGCTTTGGCTGTCAATGCTGTGTGGTTGGAAGCGTTTACTTAGTATGTTTTTTTGAAGAGGAGGTCAGAAAGTGCTGCCAAGAAGCCTGAGGGCTTGAATGGAGCAAATTGGAGCTAATTGTTAGGTTGTCCAAATTTTGAAAGAAAAAAAAAATCATACTAGAGAAAGTTGCGAGGGCTCACCTACCCGAGCAAATGGGTCCAACATCTTCAGTTGTTCGAAGCAAATGGATCTCGCTACCTCTTCTCTTAAGCTGCATGAATTTTTGTGAAATTCGAGAGCCCGAACCCAGTTTAATTAGGCTATTGACACTCTTATTTTATTCATTTTCTTTTTACCTCTATGCTATTGTACCTTTTTGTAAATTTATGCATGAGGGCATTTAAAGTACCCCACGTACGGAGACTAGAGGTGATTATTCATAGAGTTATACAGATACATGTATAAGTTACTTCATATTATATTATTTATTATTACACCTATGTTTTGTCTTGATTTATTGATTATTTCCATCTCATTTCCCTGTTTCAAGCTATTTTATATTCAACTTTATGAAATAACTAAGCTTTGATTCTTAACGAGTGTGTTTATATGAACCCCTTCCTGGATTAACAGTTGAATTAAAGTAGTCAGAGCTTTTGAGAACCACTCAAGCCCATTTCAGGTTTAGAACATTTTGTAATTCAATAATGAAAAAAACGAAGGAAACTTATATCAACTGGATGCAACTATAATGTTAAACCAATAACTCTCATGGTCGACGACATAATTTAAAGCAAATTTATATAACCAACCATGTGAGCTGTCATATCAACTGATTCCACAAAGAACTTGGCACAGTAAGGCCACAGGAGACCTTGAGGAATCACTGAATTTATCAACTATCTCTCAGCAAATGGAACATGAAGGAATTATAAATAGGCAACCATTGATGCATTTTGGAACATGGGAATCAAACAAAACTAGATTGAAGAAACTGCATTCCAGATTTCATTGATCAATGTGTTTTCTCATTCGAATTGCCGCAAAGCCTCAACAAATGCATCCTTGACGAGAGGGTTTGAAGCTGCTACTCGCTGGGCTGTGATGTCAAAATCTTTACCAGATCTGATGGTAACAACAACCATCAAATGTTAATATAGGTAAAATATTTGAAATTTTCTATAATTGTGAATGCTTCTAAAGTTAAAAGGCAAACATGTTTATCATGGCCTGAAAGTTGTGCACTTTGCTAAACCAACCCATTGCATGTCCAACTCAGGAATTGATATGTGAAAGCTCACAAGATGAAGATCAATGCAAGTTGAAGGTTACAATGGAAGAATGCTGATCCTCTGCAGAACCTTCCATATTCCCTTTATCAAGAAAACAAGAAGAATGCACATTTAAGAATGTTACTTACGGATCATATACAAGGCCTCCAGCTTCTGTTACAATCACAGCACCGCCTGCCACATCCCTGAGTACAAAAGCAGACTATGTCAATCACAAGTCATGCCAAACCTCACTTAAAACACACAATATTAAACCAAGAAGCAGACTATCTAAATCATGGATCACACCAAAGACCTCTCTGAAAAATTACAATATCTTACCAAGGACCCCCAAAGCCGAGTTCAAAAAATAGGTCAAGCCTTCCACATGCAATTCCACAGAGATTTAATGCACAAGAGCCACTCATTCGAAGGGATCTCACCTGATCAAAAGAGAAACTAGTATCCATAACGCACAGCAATGCAATGTTATAAAATTCAATAGCTTCTGAGGAAAGTTTATAATTTTACCTTGGAAAGTAGGCTATTAATCCTATTTGTAGAGGCATCCAATGTTGACTTGTCACGTTTTGTCCCAGCCTGCTCTTTCAGGATAAATTTTGATTAGTGTTGAAATTTTTATGAATTCAATGCAACACAGTGAAATCTGAAATACATTCTGAAAGCATGTATTTCTGAAAGACAAATTTTGATAGCAATGCATGTGCGTGTGTTTCTGAGATGCACGATTTTGGATTTTAGCTTCTCGCCTAATCTAATACAATGGAAAGACGGTACGAAGCAGGTTTTGTACATTCACTTGCTATCAAGCAGGGGCACATTATATGTATGCTCACTGGTGTTCTTCAAAAATAACTAAACAAATAAGTGGCAAGTCAGGTTGTAACATTGAAGTTTTTTATTACCAATACCAAGTTACTACCCAACTAAAGAACACCAGCTAACATAACTGCAAAATTTGTACTTGTGATTCCGCATTATATCCCTATCCATGGACAGTGAATGAAAGAAAATGGCAGGGCCACCACATTCTAATATAGCATATTCTTGACGAGTACTATCATAGACATATTTTATTGTTCCTTTTCCCACTTTCTCCCCTTTTTCCTATTATTTTCGGTTTATGGACAAGGATCAGGGCGTACCATAGAATAAACTAGTTCCAAGATTTGGAACTGACTTCAAAAGTTTATGGTGACTTTGGCCAGAGTCTTATTTTGCTTGATCTTTAGCTTAGTGGGACATTAAAAATCTGAGGCGTCGACTCCAGACCCCTTAGACTTTTAAGATTGTTGGCTCATGATATGATGGAAAAGTACTACAATTCCTAAGGCTTAGAAGAAGATGAGATGAGACTTTTAAAAGTACCCCAGTGACAAGCATCGACAACACTTATGATATGATGGAAAAGTACTACAATTCCTAAGGCTTAGAAGAAGATGAAAAGCATAACAACTGTCGTCTAATAGTCTTGCATCAAAGAATCAGTTCCGCTGTATACTCACATACCTCAGTTGCAAGGAGAGACTTCACAAGTTCACTTTGAGATGATGCTGCAACATTGTAAAATATAAGCATGTCGCTGTTAGAGTTTCCTAGGATTAAAGAAAAAAGTGAGAGAGAAAAGCGCAAAACCAAATGATTAAGAAAAGCAATCTCGCCTTTTATAGGGTTCCCATTCAGAAAAGCACCTTTTCCATGGATGCCAGTAAAAAGCTACATACCATAAACCCATATTTACAAATAGTTTAGCCAGTAGTACTTATAGAAACACGTTTATGAACTATCAAATTCAAAGAGAACCACACGTGCCCTGGCAACCAGGTGCTCAAAGAGGCCCAAACACCTAGTCAGCTAAAAAGAAAAGTCAAAATGTCGATCATACGAATCTCTGACCTCCAACAGGTCAACTTGATCAGATCAGAGTATGACGGAGAAAACACTGATATTGCTCACTGACAATTATGTTAAGTGCTCCTCTGTCTGTACATACAACAGTCCGACAGCATAAAGCTGACACACAAATTCAGTGGACATTTTTCACGGGCTAAAGTGGATGCGGCCGTGTATAACTCTATGGCATTGACAGAATGGTCATTGGTTGATCACTTATGTTAAAAATACATGGAGAATTAGAATTCTCACCTCATCCATTATTGGATTGTAAACAACACCAACTGTGGGAACCTTTCCAATTGTAAGACCAATAGAAACACACACGAAGGGAAACCTACAAATAATTAAGTTGCGACAGTAAAAACAATGAACATGACTGAATATACAAACAAGAAAGGATCACCAACAATCTGAGAAAGTGATATTTACCCATGGACAAAGTTAGTGGTTCCATCCAGAGGGTCAACTATCCATGTTGGCTCATCAGTCAGATCCACAGCACCATAGGCAGCAGAAGTTTCTTCACCAATGAACTAAGAGAACGCCAGTTGGAGCCAGTAAGAAATTATTCAGAAAGAAAGGAAAATTAAAGGTCATTCTTAGGAGGTAAATACTAAATTTTGATCATTAATTGTAACTTTCTTGACGCATAAAGAAGAATAGGTGTTAACCTTATGTGTGGGGTAAAGCTGCTTGAGATGACTGAATATGAGATCTTCACATGCCTTATCAGTTTCGGTAACCAAATCCACCTGCACTCCATAACATACACTTTAAGATTACAAGTTGCTACTTCTCTAAATTCCTTTTTCCATCCTAAATCTTTTTTTTCCCCTAAATAATATCCCTCACTTAGACAATGCCTATTTAACAAACTTATGGTTCAAAGAATCAAAAGGAACCTGTCCACACAATTCTTCATCTTAAACTATCGACACTGTGCTACCATCCACTCACTACTATCTCATCAACACTTGTAATTTAGTTCTAATAATTTACTGGGCATGCTGCATGTGTATCAAACAACATTTATAATTCCATAACTTGTAATGATCAGATAAGAAGCCAAAAGAGAAAAAGAAAAGCATAAGATTTGGCATACCAAGTATAGAAGAAAAAAACTAAATAAAACCTCCAAAACTAAAATCATACCACGCCTTTATGCTCCACATGTTTGGTTTTATAGAACCCATCACGAATTACCTGCAAAATTCAACATTTATGAGTCTCCATAGAAAAAATGATGAGGGAAATGAAAATACATATTTAAAAATAATTTTTTTTTTTTTTTTTTTAAAAAGGACTTTGAATTAACAAACCTCGCCAGCCCTCTTCGCTGCATCGACAGCAGAGGCGAGGAAGTCTGAGAGCGAATCTGAACCTCATAGAATTTGGAGAAAAAAAAAATAAAAAATTAGTAAATAGATACCAAAGAAAAAGAAATGCATATAGAAAGTGTGTTTGTGTGAGAAAGAGATTGATGGGTCCTACCATTTTGGGCCATTTTTGAAGTGTGTAGAAGAGAGAAAGAGAAAGAGAAAGAAAATGAGGGAAAGTTAGATGAGTCGATGACGATGATATGAAAGGCTTTGCCTTTGTCTCTGATCTTTCACGTAGCACGTTCTCAAGCCTCAAGCAACAAAAACAAGAAGAACCATGTGTCCCATGTGGAATAAGATCCTCTCCATTTCAAAATTTCTCAATTTTTTTCATTTAGTGTATTTTAAAGGGTATTACATTTAATGCATTACTATCATTAAAAATTTTGGACAACACTACCCTTCAAAATACACTAAATAAAAAAAATTGAGAAATTTTAAAATGGAGAGGATCCTTTTCCGTCCCATGTGCTTTGCTTATATAGAAAATTAATTTGGAAATTTTTCTTTTATATATATATATGTTCCTCCAGTTGCTGAGATTCACTGTAAATCTATAATGCCTCGTTCAGAATAAAACGTGTCGTTTTAGCTTGTAAGGCATCCTTACTGCTATCATAAAGAACTATGAATATGCTTATTGGATATTCTTACCACCAATTAATAGTCAGTTCCTCCTCTTTAGGACTCTCATCTTCGTTGCTCTTCACAAATTCATTCTTTTGTGACTATCTTAAAGCATGTTTATTGTTTAGTACACAGAATAAACCTCAAAATGAAGTGGTTTTTCTTAAGAAATAATCTTTTTTTTTTTTGGATTCTTTAGCATTTTTAAATGTTCGTCTCTTACTAATAATTTTTTTTTTTAAGAAAATAAACAGATGTGAATGTGTCACATAAACAATAATGTTAAGAGATAGACACTTGAGAATGTTGAATATCATTTCTTTTTTCTTTTTTGGTTGTACACCATTTGTGAGACTGATTATTCTTCTAAAAAATAAAATGAATAGCTATTCATGGAAAATCAAAATGAAGTTTTTCAAAAAAAAAAAAAAAAAAACCTCATTATTTTTTTCTCCAAACCCAATTCATGTAAATTGATATAAGGAGCATATAGTAATAGGTGTGGTACGGAAGAAAAATAAAATAAAATAAAAGGTGAATAGTATTTGAATCCAGAGAAATTGGAAATATGTAGGAAACTTCGAGTTGTGTAAGTTGGGGAATAAAGACAATGTGGACTAGTTGGATTGGTACCCATCTAAAGACTAAAACTGATGCATTCAGAACAAACGGATGATACCTGTGAAGTGGGATTTACAAGAGGAAGAGGAACATGGTTCCTGAATCCTTCATATGATTGAGATGATGAGGCCCATCAGGGGGGGAATATGCCAAGATGCTGCTGCCTTGTGAGTTGTGAGAGGGACATTGTCGTATGTTGGGACACGTGTTCCTTTGTCCCTGCTTTGGGCACCTAAGCCAAACCCACCATCAGCAACTCAAACTAACCTTTCCCCTTACTCGTTTATTAAAGGGATTATAAACCTTTTTTTTTTTTTAAATGCAATCTCATTCAGAAAGTGCATAAGGGTGCAGCCTCGATAGACCAGAAATATACAAGAAAACTCTCTTATCATAAAAAAAAAAGGTTTAAAAAATCAGAAAAACTATTAGAAAACAAGCTATAATGTACTAGAATTCATGTATATAACGCGTAAAACATAATCCTTTTTTAGCTTCACCACTGAAGTCTATTATCTTCAAAATTCCGTTAGAATTCATGTATATAACGCGTAAAACATAATCCTTTTTTAGCTTCACCACTGAAGTCTATTATCTTCAAAATTCCGTGCATTCCGCTCTCAATCTCCACACTTCCCGAAAATCTTACCATGCTCACGCTCCACCTGGCCCTTCCCAACTCACCAACTCTCTCACATAACCCACTCAACAACACAGAATGAAATAAAAAATAAAAAATAAAACAACACAGAATGAAAAAGGTGGCACACTATAACTTGGTTAAAGGATTCAAACATCTGCATTAGTTTAAGTGCTGCATTAAACTAACTTCGTCGGCTTATTTATCTACCTTTTACAGAAGTATATTTAGATTACAGAGCAGGATCATTAGAAACTAGATGGTATAAATTAAATAGAAAACAAGGTCTCTTGCGTATTGATAGCGTGTCGTGCTGACAGCTGTAAGACTAAAGATTCACAATTGAGTCACAAAGACTCCAATGACTGACATACAACAAAGCTCGCTCATGGGTGGTCTCAAGGCTCTCTAGGTTCCAGGGAAGCAATTTCTCTCACAACTTGAGCTTTGTCAGCCTCAAACTCTTGATCCTCTGCAACAAAAGTTAAAAAACATAAAAATTACTGTAAACATGGTGCCAGCTGCCACACCAACTCTCACATATTGTTAATAATAAGGAAATACTACAGTTTACCCTTCCAAAGTTGATAGCAATTTTCAATTCAAACACTAAAGTTTCAATTTTTACAATCCACTCCCACAAAGTTTCAATTTTTTTTCAATTCGACTAATATTATTCCAAAATTCTCATATTGCCCCTAATTTTTTTTTTTTTAAAAAAAAAAATTTATGAAGAAAATAAAAATTTTGGGAGTGTAAAAATGGCCAGATGGAAATTTTTTTTTAAAAAAAATAAAAAAATAAAAATTAGGGGCAATATGGAAAGCTTTGGATACATTTGGTCAAATTGCAAAAATTTGAAACTTTGGGGGGTGGATTGCAAAAATTGAAACTTTAGTGTTCGAATTGAAAAACGCTGTCAACTTTAGGGCGGTAAACTTTAATTTTCCCTAATAATAATGTGTCTTTCTACCTTTATCAGTTTTGAAATCAGCAAACAGCCTTAGAAGCTTGCTTCTATTTGCAATAAGTATGCCGATGATGTCAGTAGGCTTGTTTTGATTAGCAGCAAATAGCTGAAAAAATGTGAAGATGTAAACATAAATAACTGAAGGAGCACTTGAAAGTTCGTTAGTTCAAAATGCAGCCTAACCCAAAATATGGTACCTTAAACACATGAAAGGCTTCTATTTGAATGCTCTTGCTTGTCTCCTGCAAAAAAAGGGAATCCGCTATATAACACATGAACATTCACTTAAATAAGATAAAACTTTTCTTTTGGGTGGTCAATAAAACTAAGATGAGTACTCTTCCTTTTTCTTTTTTTTTTTTAAGGTAAAATGAGATGAATATTGTTCTTATTTATATATATGTAGTAAAAATAAAATAAATACTCTATTTTTTATTTTGGGCCATCAAATATGACATCAGTAGTTCATCACAGAATCCATAAGGAATATCTTAGTGGTTTGAAACGTGACACTTGTCTAGAAGTGGAGATGGTACCATCTAGGCAAGAGGTACATGGGAAATAAAAAAGTTGACATCTGTGTAAGAGGGCCCATAAAAGATGAAAACATTACCATCTCATTTAAAGAAAAGATGATATATTATTAGGCAAGGGTATCATACTCTGAGAAGATTCATAAGAATCCTCAGGTTGTCCCTTGAGCTCACATATCGTGTCATTACGGCTGAATTTGAACGATCCAATAGTATATCTCCCAAAAGCTGTAACAAATAAAAAAGCCTTTTCAGCAAATAATGTAATGTCAGAGTTACCAGCAGCAGTTCATGAAGACCAACAAGCAACGCAACCTTCTATGGATAAAATTAAAAAAAATAAAAACATGGATTGAAAAAATAAAATCTTTAGGAGGGAAAACAAATCCCTTGGCTCAACCTACACATTTTCTTCCTTTATATTTTATCCTTTTTTTCCTTTTAAATATTTGGGCCAAATGTCACGTATTTGTCATACCTTGATAGCTTGTCTTCTGGTGATGTAATTAGAAGATTCCAGTAGCTTTGAATTATACTCTGCAAAAAACTGAAAACAGCAAAAGAGAATGGAGAATAAGTCATGACCAATCAGACACCTTAAGCTTCCCTACCCTGCCGGGTGACAAATTTGGCTCCAAGAATATTTGGTTAAATGATTAAAATTTACCCTTCCCTATTTATTAGCTAAGACTTTTAGAATAACTGGTAATTTATATAGGTACCAAAGAAGATTGTCCAGAGTTCTTTTTTTTTTTTTTTTTTTTTTTTTTTTTTAATGAATGTCCTAAGTTCAAATGTTGTCTCCACTATATGCTTCCCATTCAAAGTTAAAAATTTCATATGTTGAACCCTGTCCTTAAAGGAAAGACTAGGCCTGTACATAAGGGACGTGTTAAAATATTTAGATAAACCATTAAATCCACACTTATCCATTAGCCAAGATTTTTGGGACAGATTGTAAATTAGCATTCATCAATAGAAGTTCCTAAACTTTCCTCAAATATGAGATCTCTAGGGACAAATGAGCAACAACGAAGAGCCAAGGAATATCAAATCAAATTACTATTCATAAAAAAAATAATAATAATAAATAAAAAAAAAAAAAAAAAAAAAGAATATCAAACCACTAAAACAACCAAGTGGAAGAAATAAGCTCTTCACCTCCATGATACGTATGTATTTTGAGACCAAGGAAAGCAACAATGTTGTCTAAAATGTTGTCTAATATCACAAGATCACGGCCTAGTTGACATTATAAATGTTCTTCCCAATTCTTATTTCCTACATATATAATTAAGCACTCTCGATATGCTCTCTAATGAGTGCACATCACCACATACGCTTCTTGTCATCTCCAAGAGTGTGGTTGTGTATTAACACACAAGAAAAGTGAAACAAAACTTACCCAGTCATAATTCTTAGAAAGAAACTCAGCAACTGTCGATTTATGCCTTGTCAGGAGTTCCTGCAAGAAAAAATGTTACAATAGCATCAGAACAACCCCAGTCCAAGTGTGATGTTGTAAGCACATGACTCAAACAAAAGATACATAACAAGCCCCAATACTGCCAATGACAATTTAAAAAATCTCTTAATTATTATAACAAGCAAACCCATGCAGACTTCTGCAATATAGAGCTTCTATAGAATTATAATATAAGAGAACTATGGGCCAAGAGATGCAATATTTGAAAGAACAACAACACTAAATACAAATACAGAAAAGTATTCAATATGTACAACTCTTTGGAGGAATGGAATGCAACAATTGGGAGACTAGCTAAACCTGCAACATCATCCAGTCCTAACTTCTTAAATAGGATTTTTTTTTTTTTTTTGATAAGTTAACTCATAAATAGGATAATAATTATAAAAGCACAAACCAGACTGCAGAGAAGTAGTTTTCTTAATTTTTTTTTCTTAAAAAAATAAAAATAAAAAAAGAACTCTGAAATCAAAATAGAAACAAAACTGATGATTAATGAGTGGTACTGCCAGTTGGGCTCGACCTTAAAAGTTGCGGCAGCATCTGCAGCAATGTCGAAATTTGGAAGTTGAATATAATCAAAAAACTTCTTCATGTGCTGAGATTCCAAAACATATCTGCAATTAAACCAGAAAGATCCAGTAAGTCATAAAGCTCACGCCAGACAAACATCATCAAGAAATCAGCTTTTAACAATTTGAAAGTTGGCCAAAATAGATAGATCTAACAGGGAAAAATGCATATCAATTACAGCTTCATAACTACATCAATTTGATAGACATGCCAAGAACTTCGTCCAAGAATGATATCTACTGGATACAATTACCAACAATATAATTTTAAGAGTTTATTGATCCAATAGTTCAAAGAGGTAACAAGCAGGTTCCTTTTGCTCACCTTGCAACACTCTGGTGACGTATGCACTCCCTCAGCATTGCACCATAGTGTAGAGCCATGTCTGTGTTTTCATACCTAAAAGAAACAACATTCTACCATTAGAAGATGAAGTCTAACATGGGCCAATTAAAAAAAAAAAAAAAAAGAGTTTAAGAACCCTAAAAAGAAGCCTCAGAAGAACAGATTATAGCAACTCAAAATGATTGTCTAACCTAAATACTTATGAAAGGGCATCATGAATGTAGCATCTAACAGCAGCGTGAGTGCTGATTTTTTTTTTTTTTTTTTTTTTTTTATTATTATTTTTTTTTAAAGATTTGTAAGTTACATGCGCGCCCGATGGGACTTAAACCCACAACCTCACCCTCCACCTTGCTACAAAGGAGGAACTACAATTTGAGATAAAGCTCATTGGTGTGAGCGCCAATAATTAAACTAATTCAATAAATAAAAATAAATAAATAACCCACAGCCATAACACAAAATTTCTCACTTTCCATTCTATTTTTCCAGTGAAATCCCTCCCCTGCCCCCAACATTCCAAATAAGAAAAATGAATCAGAAAAAGAGGCTGAATTTTAACCTATAGGGGTGCTTGGCAAGCCAGAAGCCTTGGTTTGGACAAATTTCGAAAACAGGAACTTGTTCTTAATTTGATGTTTTGTTCTTAAAATTAAAAGCTTAAAATCAAACGATACAAAGACCAGATCCTTGTTTGGTTTGTGAATCTAGCATAGACAAACTGCTTAACACTTTTTTTTTTTTTTGATAACGTAGGAGAACTACTTAACACTTATAACTCAAACCACTTGGAGGTTCAGTTGATTTGTTTTTTTAGGGCAGGGTCATAACCAACTTGAACCAAATCTTTGGTTTGCCAATAGACGAAATTCACATGAACTTGGTCAATCAGGAAGACATTATTAGTTTTCTCTGAAGGTTTAATGGAATCAGCTGACCATGGAGTAATCCAGAGCAAGGATGTGACAATGTCTAGTTCAAATAGGAACACACTATATCATTATCATTACATGGATCTTCAAGACCCAACCAGAAGGACATCATCATGGGATAATAAGCTTAACAATTCCAAACCTCTTATGAGAGTGGCTTACCCTGATATCAAGACATCCATTAGATCTATGTTTGCTTCCAAGTAATCAGATGCAATTAATCTTGATTGAACTTGTTGCCTTTGCAAATTTGCAACAACTTGAGTGGCATCTTTTCGAGCCTACAAAAGGTAATCCTTGTCAAAATTAATACCAAGCAATGCTTAGTAGAGACAAACACGCATTAGCAGTTTTTGACCCTTGAGGATTTGTTGCCAGGGTACTCCACTATATTTTCCTTGCCACAACTCCTCTACTGAGAGCAAATGAATCTGAAGAAAACCTCGCAAACTAAATGTAACAACTCTAGTAGATTGTCAAAATACGAGCTCTCACTATAAGAATCAAGTTATGCTTACCTCCAAATTCAATTTTGGAAGACATAAAATCAGAAGCCGTAGCGTATTCTCTTTGAAAAATTCATCGGTCAGTTTTGCACAAGCTTCTGCAACTGGCTCTGATTCGCTATTGCCATAAAGAATTGACTTTAGCTCCCTGATATTTTTACCCAACTCTGACATCTGCTGAGAAATGCAAAATTGAAAAGCGAGGTAAATTTCACACAATAGCAAATCAGAGTGCATTAAATAGGTCGAGCACTCACCTGAGAACACTTAAAAATATGTGCAAACTATAATTAAAAAGATTCCAAAACTCTAGCACCATATATAATTGTTCTCAAGCACATTTATTCATATTTTCACTATCTCACTTAAATTAAATGATAAATAAATTTCTTATATTAATCACACAGTTTAACTTTAAGCTAATGTCTATACATATCAAACGTTAATGTAAAAATTTCAGCACACACAAACTCGATGGCAGTCAGATTAGCTGAATATTCAGTTAAAGAACTTCAACCCAAGTCATGGTATGGCGCACATATGACCACCAATTACACGATAAGGATCATGCATTAAATTTTCAATGTCTTGCAACCGCAAATTAGATGCAAGCGAAATCATGGCTGACCTATTCTAGGTTTGCACGAAATGGAACCTTAAGATTGAAAAGCTACAAGATTGCTGCATTCCGCAAATCAACAATTTAAGATTCAACTACCCACGCGATAAACAAAACATTAATAACTAAACAAAAAATAAATGAACAAAAAGGTAATGAAAAAGTCAAATTCATTTGAAATTTACCTATACCTAAGCGACTGGTTTTGATGATATTGGCGAAAATAAAACAAGAAAACAAAAGCGAATATCGGTCACGCATAGAAAAATTAAAAGTAGTAAATTGAATTTTTCTAATAAAATGCTCTGACACAGCGAAATTCAGCTTTTGGATTTTACATACTCCATCATCTAGAACCAGAAATTAGAACAAAAACCCAGTAGGTGAGCCAAATTCTACTATCTACCTTGATTGAGGTACAAATTTTTCAACTTTCTATCAAACAAACCAACGCAACATAAAAACAATGTTACGCACTCCATCCTCTAGAGCCAGAAATTAGAACAAAAACACAGTAACTGAGCCAAATTATGCTATTCATCTTGGTTGACGTAAATTTTTTTCGTTCTTAACTCAAAACCAAATCCAAATAAAGATTTCAAAAGGTTCACTTTTTTAACAAATTAACAGCAAAAGATCCTCACAATCCAGCACCTATCCGGATCAGAAAATCCGAACCGGCTTAAATCGGACTCAATCAATATGCGTAGATCCGAATAGCAAAACACGAACCTTCTCCTCGCGTTTGCTCTCGCGGGTATCGGAGGCGCGCTGGACGTAGAGGAGGAGATCGCGGGTCTGCCGTACAACTTCGGCGGGGGTGCGAGGCTTAGACTTGAAGAGGCCCTTCATCTCCGACGGAAGTACCGGCTTCTTCTCTACCGGCTTCTTATCCTTCTGTCGATAGAGACCCTTGGCCTCCGCCGATGGATTCGACGCACAATTTCCTATTTTATCTTTCTATTAGGGTTTCTGCTCTCTGTGTTACTGCCTAACTTTGGTGTCACGGACAAAGATGACGATGCCAATGTCACACAGCTAGAACGAATTCGTGTGCGTGTTTGAGCGTGTCTGTGTGTGTAATGTGTATAATATTTTCCTTCAATTAAAAAATAATAATAATAATAAAATAAAATAAATGAGTCGGTCCCCAATCAGAACGATTTTCCGTTGAGTTGTTTGCTAAATTCTGTAACCTTGTAAAGATCCAGCGGTTTAGCTTTGTGTTCGAGATGGATTCGAAATAGTGACGTGATCCCAACCGATTGAATTATCTCTTGTGTTTGACGCTAACTATAAGATCGTTGTGTTTGTGTTTTGAATAACTTAAAGAAATATAAGAATTTGGAAATTACTTCAATTATCTAAAAAATATAAAGATAATCCACTGATAAATACTAGAAACAATAATTAATGGAATAATAAATGACCTTATCTCAACAAAAAAATAGGAGAAACCCCATTCAAAATATTATTTTATTTTGCCTAATTCACCTTTGTTTAGTATAAACTGTACCATAATGAGATAATGGTACAATAAAAATGTAATTTTGAATATTATTTTTCAAAATATATAATATTTTGTATTATTTTTATAAATTTTTAATAAGATTATTGGTCTGTTTAGCCAAGTGGCTATAGGCTGTAATTGAGGACTAGGTGATGACTCACATATAGCCAAGTAAGATCTCGACCTGAATTATTTAAAAATTAAAAATTAAAAATTAAAAAATTAAAAGAGGTCTACAACTTTTGTGTATTTTAGTGATTGGTCCATTGATATAGACACTTTTGTTTGCGTTAGTGAAAAGGTTCATTATAGGTTTCATAGGGGCATATCATTTTCACACGCTCTTAAAAAAAAAAAAATTAATTAATTTAATTGATTAATCTTAAAAAAATATATATATATCTAACCCAATTTGAATGGAACTCGTTTGCAATTAGGACTTTTCGGACCTACTCCTACAGAATAAACTCTGGTTTCATGCATCGCACTCTTGAAAGTTTTCTTATACAGAACTGGTTAAGTTGCTGGCTTCTTCACCAAGAGAATGGCCCCAATGAATTGATTGCACCTATAAGGTGTTAAACTTTGGACCTTGAAGGAAGTAATATCTCAGGACCAAGGCATTCACCTTTGATAAGTATAGAGAATAAGTTTAACTAGTTCGAAAATAAGTCAAACCTAATTTAGTTGGGTTCTATCCTATCCTCAAAAACAAAATAGAAATGCTATAAGGATTTTTAATAGTACACTTTTTGACCTAACAATCAAAATTACCATTCAATTTTGGATATAATTGTAATTTTTGTTGCCACGTAAGAGAGTAAGCACTTGAAAGTGGGTGTAGCAATTTTTAGAACAAAAATACATAAAATAAATAAATAAAAAATAATCACATTAGCAATTTACAATCTTTTATTATAAATGACAAATTTTCCTCTGAATAGAAAATTTCTCGAATTCTACTAAATTGATATACATTCTTAAAGCACGTGATTCTTATATACATTTAATATGATTAACATAGCATATGATTATATGTCAATTTAATAGGCTGAATTGAAAGAATTTCCTCTAACCTAATTTTTTTAAAAAAAAAAACTTTGTCCTACCTTACCTATATATTCAAATGCATCTTATATGTGCTATATTTTCACTAATTCATAGTCAAACAAAAACAACTAAAGAAATTCAAAAAAATAAAAATAATAGCCCTTTTTATTGTTGCAAGGGTCATCATCTCCATCTCTTTTGTTGGGCATCAACTTGCCCATGCTTCCAGCCAACGCCAACTGCTTTCCACCTTCACATTCAACCCCACATCTTTTTCTTTTAAGCCATTAACTGGTCATCTTCAAACTGTGCCCTTTCAACTAAAATCACCTTTTTGGTCATTGAATTTCCACTTCTGCAAGCCTGCACCAAGATTCGGGTCTTCTTGTAATTATTTTAAGGGAAAATTTCACTAAAGACTCTCGAACTTTCACTCATTTTAAAATACCTCCTTAAACTTTAAAATCTCTCAATTTAATCTCCTGAACTTTCAATTGCTCTCAATTTGGACCCATCCATCAATTTTTGCTGTTAAAAATACAAAAAAAAAAAGAGACCAAAATATCTCTGATTTTTTAAAATAAATAAATAAAAAAACGTTTTGGAAGTTGAAATTTTATACAAAAGTCAGGGGTATAAACGTCATGTAACATTTAAAATATGACGGAGGGGTCTAAATTGAGAGCAATTGAAAGTTCAGGAGACTAAATTGAGAGATTTTGAAGTTTAAGGGGGTATTTCAAAACGGGTAGAAGTTCGGGACTCTTCAGTAAAGTTTCCCCTTACTTTAATTCAGTCTATTTAATTGACATATATCCTTAAAGCATGTGATTCTCACATGTACTTGAGTATAATTAACATATCATTTGTATTCTAAAAAGAATAATTTTAAATGTTCAACTTTAATCATACTTTCATATAACTAAGCTGATATGGCAGTGTCTATCAGTCTTTATATATTGTTTTTCTTTTTTAATAAAAGATTGATCCAATGGTTTATGGACACTACTACATTAATTCAATTGAACGAGAGTTAAATATATAGCACTACTGTCTAAAATAAAACTTTGTTCGCATGTGCCTAGAGTCTCACTTTCTTAACGCTATAATCATTATAAAAAATAAAAAAAACATTAAAAAAAAAAAAAGCCTGTTCATCACCATTAAAATGAACTAAAAATAGGTAGTAATCATCTAACCAAAGAACTATGAACCATCACAATATTAGGTTGTCCTCACAGTTCTTCTAGATTGCCCACCTCTTAAAACAAGGCAAGTAAGAATTATAAAATTAGAAAAAAAATATATATATATACCATATTTTTATCTCACAACTATTTTATAATATTAACGTAATAATCATAATCAATCATAATAATTAATTTAATAATTGTGAAATAAAAATACGTTACTCTAAAATCAAATACCAACCATTCCATAAAAATATGGGTGAAGTCGTGAAAAGCTAGGCAACCTTGGAATAATAGCCATCTAAAAAGAGAAACAATTCATAATGTCGAAGAGCTGTAAAATAACTTGATGTGGTATCCAACAATTTTAATTTTTAGAAAGTCATAATCTTTTGATTGATTGTTCTTTTAGAATAATGTTATAAGTATTCTTAGAGTCGTCCTAAATGTGATGTAGCTTTTAAAATCACTAATAGATAAAAAGTCAATAAATCACATCTCAAATTCAACGGTGATTTTAAAAGTCACATCATATTTGGGATGACTGTAGGAAGACTCTAGAAAGACTTATAGCATTACTCGTTCTTTTAATTTCACATAATATCTTGAAATCTATGATAAGATAAGAAAATTTTAAGACAATGATTGATGGATAAATTAGTCATCAATGCAGGAAACAAGCCATAAAGAGAGGATTTCACTCAGATTTTGCCTTAAATTTTGCCATTTCAAAGAAGAAAAAATGGATAGGTGAATGTATTGATACAAAATAAAACAATTTATGAGATTCTACAAAATTCTCCTCCTTGAAACACTGGTGACCAAAGAGTATTTTAGGAATAATACTATAAGTCTTTTTAGAGTCATCTCAAATGTGATGTAACTTTTAAAATCAGCAATAGATCAAAAGTCAATAAATCATATCTTAAACTCTAAGGTGATTTTAAAAGTCATATCACATTTGGGATGACTCTAAGAGGACTATATGAAGACTTATAACATTACTCGTATTTTAGTACACGATAAAATCTTAGGCATCTTATCCAAATGGCCTGCCGTTTACTATTAAGGTCTTGACACAAAATAAATTTTTTATGTACTCCAATAAGAAAGATGATTCATTAGCGTGGAACAATAAAACTAAATGTTACAAAATTAAACACCAAATGAGGACCTTCTCTATCACTGAAATTTATTTTGATTTCAGGTTCTAAAATGCATATCCTGGAACAAATTTAGAGTAAGTTTTGTCTGTCAATTCACCTATTTGGACGTACAGGTAAACTTTATAAACTATATCACATGATCGATCATGTTAGCAATTCAAACACTAAAAACTGTTAAAAATTCCGACCAGATCGATCATTCTGCCAAAAAGATTGTCTTTTTAAAAAAGTTCCATTTGAAACGGATGTTTGTGGTGCAACTGGAGTTGTCCATATTGACAGTTTTTTAGCACAAACTCAGTGGTTTGAACACAATCTTATATATCCATCAAAAAAATTATAATCATTATTGTGATTTTCATGTTTATAAAAACATTTACTGGGTTTTTAGAAACTGTTGGCAACCACTCCGCCGGGGTAGGGTCGTCCCTGCCGGTGGGTTGCTAATTATACATTTACGCTTTTAATTTCTTATCCACGATATTATATATATATAGCAAGCAAAAGTCGAGAAAATAGAAATCAAATTACCATACAAATCTGACAATTAATAAAAACCTTTGATAACTTCTTAAACTTAATTAATTAATTAATTCTCCAAATCCAGTAAACAAACAAATACCGGCGTTAACATTAATACAGGAAACACACAAAATCACCCACTCCAAAACATCTACGGATGCAGCTAATCTTCATCCAAATTTATATTCCGGCTAACCAAAATAAACTTAGGGCCGGGTGTGAGTGTCCTTAATCTGCTTAAACGAGGTGAGGTTCCTGAAATTCTCCCATGGCTTCTCCCACACAACAGCCTCGTAGTGTTTGGTCACGGACCCGTCCTTGGCCTCCAAGTCGAGCCGGTAGTTCGTTCCGGCGACGACCTGGGTCTCGCCCTTGACCACGCCCACGAACTTCAGGGCGGCCTTGGACGACTTGTTGTACTCTGCCACAGCGAACTCACCGATCTCTTTCACGTGCGGGTCGTTGACGTTCTTTATCGGCTGCCACCCGCCAACGAGAGCACCTCGGCCGCCGACGGCGGAGGCCAACAGGGGAAGGACGAGAAGGGTGAAAAGGTAAAAGCACAGGGCTTGGGCTTTCATTGTAACCGTTGGTTTCTTCTCTGATGGGTTTTGGTAACGAAGTGTGAGCGTGAGAAAGAATGGTTGGTGGGAGACCGTTTATATAGGGGTCGTGGGACGTGGATAACGGGCAACGGCTGCTTATGGAAAAAAGTTGCATTTCTGCGGATGAGATTTGGCCTTGGAGTTTCAGGAAATTACAGTGGGCCCGGAACCGACATACGTTACGTGGAAGAAAATGTGTATGTGTTGGGATGTGGGTCTTGGTGGATTTACAGCCGTCAGATTTTAACAAAGATGGATACCAGTATACACGTGGCAGCTAGAAATAAGGGAGATTGGAGGTCGGGGAAGTTGGGTTGCGAACTTCCGTCGTCCATCCACGTGATGATGTGATGTGTTGGTCTGTTTTGTACGCGGCTGTGATTGGAGAGTGGGTCCCGCTTGATGGATTTGGTTCAGTTGGATTTCGGTGTACCGTTACGGTGTGCAGGGTGCTGTGTGCTATGTTCAGTGTGCTATAGCCTATCTAAGCAATCTCCGGTCCTGTTTGGTAACAGTTTTGAAAATAGTTTTTTGTTTCTAAAACAGTAAAGCGCGTTTTTTGTACTGTTAATGTGCGTTTGACAAACTATTTTAAAAACAAAAACAAGTGAAAATAAAAATACCAAAAAACTAAAATTTAGGGGTGAAGTAAAAGAGTACACGGTGTACATTTTTTTTTTTTTTATAATTAAAAATAAATAAAATTTTTGCACAGGCGTGTGCAGCACGCCGTGTGCTGTGTATCACGACTCAAAATTTAAATATAATTTTTTTTTTTTTTACATGTCCGCATAAAAGGAGGAGAAGACTTCGAACTAGTAACTTCTGTTTCATTAGGCGTGATCCCAGCCGATTGAACTACACGAAATTTAAATATAATTTATACATGTCTTTTAAAACAGTTTTAAGTATTTTCATTTAGGCTTCTTTGTTTTTTTTCTAAATCGAGAGAAATATTGTGCTTATTGTTATTTACTTATATATAATATTAAATAATTTTATAGTTTGTCAAACGTTTTTTTAGCCAAAAAAAAAAAAAAAATTTGTTTTTTGTTTTTGTTCTCCAAAATAGTTTTCATAAACAAAAAACCGTTTTTCTTAAAATTTTGTTAGATGGCTTAGGGTGAGTTACATTAGAGGGAAAAAAAAAAAAAAAAGTGTGGATTCATGCTTAACAATAATAAGAGAAGTTGAATTAGTAAATACTTTTATTTTTTATTTTCGAAAAAAAAAATGCCTTACTTATTGTGCAATAAATGGAATAAAAGGCAATCTGAGACCAAAATAATAATAATAATAAAATTTAAAAAGGACTAAAAGGCAAAAACGAAAAAATCAGGTAAGCCATCCATGGAGCCCGTGACCCTTCCAAGATTGCCAAAGCGGTATCGGTATGATCATGAGTCACTTCCACGCAGATTTTGATTGCGAAATGATAACAAACCTTGTAAATGGTTAGTTTGGATTTCAAAACATACAATTTCATTTGAATAATAATTTTTTATAAAATATATTTTTAAATGATATATTTTTATAATTTTAAATAAAATTACACTTTTGACCGGCAAAATACCAAGCCAGACAGACACTAATAACATGTTTGAGAAATACAGTTTTTAAGTAAAAATAACATATTTTAGTAAAATTTTTATTTTTAAGTTTTTACTAAAAGTGCATTTTAGCAATTTTTGAATTTTTTGGACATTTAAAAGCACTTTTTAATTTTTTTTTTTTTTTTTTTATACCAAACAAGTAGTTTTTGAATACGAACTTCTCAAACGCACGTTCAAACATACCTGAGGTGCAAATTTTATTATAAAGATTTCAGCTAGCTAGCTCTTTTTCCCTCTCCCACTCATAGCAGTTGAGGTATTTCTATCAACCACACGATCAGATTAACTGTGGCCAAAGCACAATAACACCAAATTAGCTCACTATTCTGTTTGATAAGGTCTGGAGATTCATTTTTTTAAAAAAAAAAGAATATAAAAACAACTAAAAATTAAACGAAACAAAAAATTCAAAAAACCAAATTGAGACTAGCTAACTGAAAATAAAGCCACTAATCATATTACTGTTTGGAATTTGTATAATTAATTTTCGGAAAGATTTCTCCCATTAGTGTGGAAATCTTGTGAAGAACAAAAGACCTTAAGAACACACAATCTTAAGTACATAAAATATAGATAGTAGAAATAGTATTTGTATTTTCCTGGAACTATATATATGACTATAGAGTCTCAACTCAACTTTTCACCAAGAGATACAAACCAAGAGTTGTCTCTTGACCGGTTACCTCTACTAGAAGTTATATTGTCTTCATACAATCTGGTTGTATGAAGGTATACAATCTGGTTGTATGAAGGTATAGGTACAACCACATGCACTTCACATTGATCAATTAACATCTAATTAAATTAAAGTTTTGGGTGATGTGTTTATTTATGTATTCCTTAAATTTATTAATTGATCATAAACCACAAGGATAGAGTATAAAGACAAGTGGCTACCTCAGGCATGGAGGCCGCACCCTAAACATAAACCCCTACAAAGAGGGAGAGTATTATTACATGCAACACACACAATGATCACCCACTACAAAGCATAACGCTCTTGAACCGAAAGTCAAGCGAGACTAAACGAGAGAAGCCTCAATATCCCCGAAGCATTCTGTATTATAGCCACGTAGGTGTTGGTCACGCCCCCGTCCTGCACCGTCAGGGTGAGCCGGAAGTTCGTCGTCCTGGGATAGACTTCAATTTGGCAGCCACTAATCACCCCCTCGAACCAAAGGTCCTTCTTAGATGACTCATTGTAATCTGTTACCGCTGTCCACCCGTAGTTTTGAATTACCCGGTCGTTCACGTTCGGAATCGGCGTCCACGCGGCATCGTGCGCCGCTGCCAACATAGGAAGGACGAGAAGAAGAATATGAAGGTAGACGTAGAAGCACTGGGATTTCATTGTAACCGGTACTGGTTTTTCTGTTATGGGTAAATGTATATGATCAAACTGTACCTGAGAGGATGGAAGGTTGGCGGGTGCTTGGTTTTATATAAAGGGGGTCGTGGGACGCCGATAACGGGTACTTTTAGCAATGACGATCATTTGAGGTACACGTGTTACCCAGCATGCTTCCATTGTCTTCTCATTGAACACCTGGGCAGCTAAGGTGTCAAGCTTACTTGACAGCAGGTGGGTAGAGTGCATGTGGGATGACCAGCTTTTACATCTTATAAAGGGGAGCAATTTTCCCCCCATTTACTCACAGCTCAAGTGAGCGTGAGATGAGGGAGAGAACCGGAAGAAGAGAAGAAAGAAAGAGGAAGAAAAGAAAGGAAAGAGAGAGGAGAAAATAAGGAGAGAAGGGAAAAGAGAACAAAAGAAAGAAAAGAAAGAAGAGAAAGAAAAAGGGGGATGAAGAAAAAAATAAATAAATAAATGAGAACTCTCCAAGGTAATATTTTCATATCTTTTATGGTATTTTTAGTATGAAGCTAAACTCTAATTTTGTAGTTGGAATTAAATTGTGGCTTTTAGTGTATAAACACTTGAATTGCTATTTGGAGAAGGTAATTATATTTAGAGTGTTAAATATTGATCATAAATTATTATGGGATCCATAGAAGTTGATGCTTATTGGTTTTAGATACTAATACGTCTTGTGATAATTAGAGTGATTGTTGTAAATGTTTCTAAGGTTTTGATATTAGGAGTAAGTTGCTAAATTAAATGGCTTAGGAGGAGAATAATAGTATGTCTAGATAAACTTCTTGATGATTCTATAGCAATAAGAATATTATAACCTTGGTGTTTTAGTATAAAGCAATTGATTAAATTAAGACCTTAGTGGAGTTGATTCCTAGAATTCTATGTGAGGCATATAAATCAAGCTTGGTAGGGTTGATGTTACTATAATGTTTTTGGCTAAGGATAGATGATGATAGGATAAAGATTAGAGTTAAGATCCTTATCAACTAAAGTGATACATGATTGAGACTTGAAAACGAATTGATGACTAAAGTACTTTTTATCTCCGTTGTAGGAATTGTGAGTTGGATGCGGGTTCAAAATAAGAGCATATATGCAATGCCAGGTAAGGGGACACAACACCAAAAACCCCAACAAATTTTATTATAAATCTTTGAAAAAATGTTGGGGATTTTATAAAGAATTTACTTACATGATTTTCAATTGCACTTCTTTTCATATTTTAATGCCAAGTTTTATTCAATCATATGTCATTGTTTAAGAATTTTACGTGTTACAGTTACCCTACTTCATGATTTATGCATAACTGCAATTATGAATGAAAAGAGCTCTTAAAGTTTATGGCATAGCATACAGTTACGAATGATCTTACAAATCATATGAAATATTATATGTGCATTCATGGTTATAAATATTTAACCCGAGATACAATTATAGTGACGATCGGTACCGCATAGGGTAGCATGGCAAGCACACCAAATGACGGTTACTAGAAGGTGTGTGCTACCAGGTAGTTGACCTTCACCTAGGGAAGTTCTCAACCTGGTAGCTCTCCCCTATGACGACAAGATGAGCATATAGGTCCTTCAGAACAAGCCAACATGCACTGCTTATGGTAAATTTGTGGTGTCGGGTCAAAGGGTAAAACAATTATTTTGAAATGAAAGTAAAAAGAAGTGCTTACTCATTTTGCAACTATCATGCTTATTTTGTTAATTATGTTATTCTGCATAAATTGTTATTGTGCATAACAATTAAAGATTTTGACATAGAAATCTGCATAGCATGTTTTATAACATCTTGGTGTTGTGACTACTTACTAAGTTGTCGAACTCATCCCTTCTCCCTATACATCTTTTTCAGATTGCTCTATATATCGTAGTACTGAGGACATGGGTACCGGTGGGCCTCTTGTTGTTAAAGATCCTATCGCTGCTTTATGAACTAGCAGGAGTAGTAGCAATAGAAGTGTTTGGGACTCCATTCTATAGACTAGACAGTTTTGGATAAGCATAGACGGTGTAACTTTATTGCTTATGAGATTATTGAATACTAGCACATTATGTGTTTGTGATTTTATAATGAGAGATTATAGTACTCTGGCGACGTTATGTCTCTGTGGTGATCTTATATTAGGATAATTATTTTTATTTTGTTTTAATAAGAATATGTTACAATTGCTCTCAATCACTCTACCTCTAGAACTTGGGGCGTTACAAAAAATATAAAAAGGCCCTCCAAATTAACTACCAGTCATTTATGATTTAGCCCCACAATGTTCAAAATGTAATAAAATAGCCTTCAAAACTACCAGTCAGTTGCAATTTGGCCACTTCGTTAGTCAACACCGTTAAATTGGATAGAAAATGCAATATGACGTCCTTTCGAAAAGGTTAAGTTACTTTTTTTTTTTTTTGAAAGAAAAGGTTGAGTTACTAAAATGCCATTTTGAAAAAAAAAAATTCAATTAAAAAAATACCCCTCAAAACGACGTCGTTTGGTAAACCCTAAAAAAAATAAATAATCAATTTTAAAAAAAATTTAGAAGGTGTGGTTTAGGGGTGGGGGTGGCTGCCATAGGCCTGGGGGTGGCTCATCTCTCTCTCTGGTCCTCTATATTCTCCTTCAATGGCCGTATTTTTGTCCCTGGTGCTCCAACCTGAAAGTGTGTCTTTCAAGTTGAACGGCAAAACTCTGAAATTTCATATTATGCAGATGATGAAGATGGGAATCGTAATAAGTATGCTAAAAGGGGTAAGTAGATAGCTTTCCAAAATTGAATTCAAGTTGTTTTTTTCTTCATCAAGACATTTGTTCACAGAAAATATGGCAAACAAAGCCATCCAACTCTAGGACTGAACAGACTTCGTCATCTTCCTGTGGGTTTCTCATTTGTCGGTCCATTTCGACACAAGTTTTTAAGAGCTTTGCTTCCTTTATGGTCAAGTGCATTACCAACTTTACGAGTGACGGCACCCCCACGGAAGGATGCATCAAATGCCAATGATGTCCCTGAAGGTTGTGTGCGACATCAAAGATCATCAAGGATGGATCCCATGGCCTGGGGATGGCTCACTCGGTACCCCACAGCCCTTTTTTTTTAATTAATTTTTTAATTATTATTATTATTATTTTTTTAGGGTTTGCCAAACGACGTCGTTTTGGGAGTATTTTTTAAATTGATTTTTTTTCCCAAAATGCAATTATAGTAACTTAACCTTGCTAAAATGATGTCGTATTGAATTTTCTATCCTATTTGACGGTGATGACTAATGAAGTGGCCAAATTACAACTGATTGGTAGTTTTGAAGGTTACTTTATTACATTTTGAACATTGAGAGGCTAAATCGTAAATGATTGGTAGTTTGGGAGGCTTCTTTTTTTTTTTTTTTTTTTTTTTTTTTTTTTTTTAATGTGAATTAAGGATAAATTTGGAGTTTTATAAAAAAATCAGGGGTATAAAGCTCATTTTGGTCACTTTTAACGTTTAAAATCTGACGAAAGGAAAGTACATTACATCAAATTAAAAGTTCAAGGAGTGAAATTAATAGTTTTTTGAATTAAGAGAATCTTCTCAAAATACGTGGTACTAGTTCATGAGTTTTAAGTGAAATTTCCCCCATTTTTTTTAAAAAATTTTTGTTGCTAACACAATTTAATTTAATTAGGCGTCCATTTTAAATGAAACAACGTACCTTCAAGAAAATTGCATGGGAATAATTTGTTGTTTTTTCTGAATAATTTATTTTATTGACAATAACACCAAATCAGCTAACTATATATTCTGTTTGATAAGGTTTGGAGATTCATTTTAAAAAACAAGAATGTCAAAAATAATATAGAAATATATAAAAACAACTAAAAATTAAACAAACACAAAGTTCCAAAATCCAAATTGATACAACTTATTGAAAATGGTTAACCAGAAAAACAAATTGATCGATACAATATTGATCCAAGTATAATGGAACATATATTGTTAGTACATTATTTTTATTTTTATTTTTTATTTTTTGTGTAATATATTGTCTGCATATTATCTATTGGGACGAAAGTTACGATGAAGGTATAATTTACAAAATATTGGTTAGATTTAAGTTCTAAGGCTGGCAAAATAGGTACCTGGCAGGTACCCGTTTATCCTATGCATGTTTTTTTATAATAAGATTTCAGATAATTCATTCATCTAATCTAAAATCTTATTATAAAAAAGCATGCGTAGAATAAACAGGTATGTGCCAGGTACCTATTTTGCCAGCCTTAGATTTAACGGAAAATTTTAACAAAGGATTTAATTTATCATAAATGTAATACGCAAGGAATAATTTGTTTAAAGTTTATGGTGATATGTTTATTTATTTTTTCCTTGAATTTATTGATAAACCACAAGGATAGAGTATAAAGACAAGAGGCTGCATGCCTCACCCTCAGCCAAGAGCATTATTACATGCAACACACGTACACAATCACCCACTACAAAGCATAACGCTCTCAAACTGAAGGTTAAACGGGAAGAAACGAGAGAAGGCTCAATATTCCCGAAGTAACCTTAGGGCCGGTTGTGAGTGGTCATTAGCTGCTTAAACGAGGTGAGGTTCCTGAACTCCACCCATGCCTTCTCCAACACAACAGCCTCGTAGTAGTTCTTGGTCAAGGACGTGACAGACCCGTCCTTGGCCTCCAAGTCGAGCCGGTAGTTCGCCCCGTCGATGACCTGGGTCTCGCCATTGACCACGCCCACGAACTTCAGGGTGGCATTGGACGACTTGTTGTACTCTGCCACTGCAAACTCACCGATCTCCTTCACGTGCGGGTCGCTGATGTTGACCGGCTGCCACTCGCCGGTGGCGGAGGCCAACAGGGGAAGAACGAGAAGGTAAAAGCACAGGACTTGGGCTTTCATTGTAACCGTTGGTTTCTTCTCTGATGGGTTTTGGTCTGGAAGCGTGAGAGAGAATGGTTGGTGGGGGCTCGGTTATATAGGGGTCGTGGGACGTGGATAACGGGCAACGGCTGCATATGGAAAAAATTTGCATTTTGCGGATGAGATTTGGCCTCAGAGAGGGACTCCTTGTGGTTTGTAGTTGGATTTCGGTGTACCATTTTACGATGTGGAGGGTGCTGTACTGCTGTGTGCAGTGTGAAGTTGGGTTGAGAACTCCCATCGTCCATCCACCTGATGATGTGATGTGTTGGTCTGTGAATGGAGAGTGGGTCCCGCTTGGTGGATTTGGTTCAGTTGGATTTCGCCATTTCGGTGTACCATTTACGATGCGGAGGGTGCTGTACTGCTGTAATGCTGTGTGCAGTACATGTATGAAGTTGGGTTGAGAAGTTACATCGTCCATCCATGTGATGTGTATTGTACGTGTTACACATTTCAAAATTTAGATATTTATTATTTTAAAAAGTGTATTAGCAACTTATAGGATATTGACATATTATTTAGGATAAACTTTATTTTGCCCTTTTGAATTTTCATTAGATTTTATAAACCCTCTAAACTTCAAAATCTCTCATTTTGAACTCTTAAATTTTCAATTACTCTCAATTAGAACTCTTCTATTAATTTTAACCGTTAAAATATAAAAAAAAGACTAAAATGTCATTAATTTCCATTTTTTTTTTTAAATAAAAAAACTTTTTGAAAGTTGAAATTTTATATAAAAGTCATGGGTATAAACGTCATGTAACATTTAAAATCCGACGAAAGGTCAACATTGAGAGTAATTGAAAGTTCATGGGTCCAAAATAAGAGATTTAGAAGTTCGGAGGATTTGTAAAATCGAGTGAAAGTTAATGAGGCCAAAGTAAAATTTTTCCTATTATTTAAGAACCAATTTTTTTTAAAAAAAATTTGAGATATGTATCATTTCTTGTCTTTGTATGTGCAGGGGCTGTGATTAGAGAGTGGGTCCCGCTTGATGGATTTGGCTCAGTTGGATTTCGGTGTACCATTACGATGTGGAGGATGCTGTATGCAGTGTGCTATAGCCTATCTCAGCAAACTCAGGGGCATTTTTGGTAACAGCTTTGAATTAGTGAAAAAACAACAAAAAATTGTTTTTTTTTTTTTTTTTGTTCTCGAAAATAGTTTTCATAAACAAAAAACAGTTTTCTTAAAATTTTGTTAGATGGCTTTGGGTGAGTTACATTAAAAAAATAAATAAATAAAAAAAGGTGTGGATTCATGCTTAACAATAATAAGAGGAGTTGAATTAACAAATACTTTCATTTTTATTTTCGAAAAAAAAAAATGCCTTACTTATTGTGCAATAAATGGAATAAAAGGCAATCTCAGACACACACCCAAAAAAAAAAAAAAAAAAAAAAAAAGGGACTAAAAAGCAAAAATGAAAAAAAATAGGCAAGCCAACCATGGTGCCCGTGACCCTTCCAAGATTTCTAAAGCAGTATCATGAGTCACTTCCATCCGATTAGCTAATGAATTTTTAAAAGTCTCTAATAATTTGACTAGTTATATTTTTATTTTTATATCATTTAAATATTATTAAAAGTGAGAAAAGTTTTTGAAAAAAAGAGAACATGTGAGAGAAAAAGCAGAAAAAAATTTGAAAAAAATAGAAAACAGGTAAGAGAACAATAAAAAATAAAATGGGTCTCTTGAAAAGTGTTTCTACGTTTAGCCTTTTTTTTTTAGCTCTTCCAATCAAATATCTATTTTACATTTTCTTTTGGTTAATCCAATGTACTGGGTTTTTTAAACATTTGAAGAATCATTTTAGATAAAAGTAACATTTGGCTCTTCCATTGGAAATGCTGGAAGAGCCATATTTTTATGTAAAATGGCTTCTCAAAACTCACTTTTATCTAGTTTAGCTAAGCTATTTTTAAATGTCTTTACATCCGATTAGTTATATTTCTATCTATTCTATTAAAATATTATTAAAAGTAAGAAAAATTTTGGGAAAAAGAGAACATGTAAGAGGAAAAATTGGAAAAGTTTTGGGAAAAAGAAAACATGGAGAGAAAAAGTAGGAAAAAATTTGGAAAAAAAGAGAAATCAGGTGAGAAACAATGAAAAATAAAATAGCTCCCTTGAAAAGTGCTGCTACATTTAGTTTTTTTTTTAGCTCTTCCAATCAAATATTTATTTTGTATTTTCTTTTGGCTAATCCAATGCAGAGGGTTTTTTAAACATTTGAAGAGCCATTTTAGATAAAAATAACATTTGGCTCTTCCATTGAGAATGCTCTAACTATTTAAGAGCATTCCCAATGGAGAGCTAAACTGTAGTTTTATCTAAAATGGCTAATCAGATTTGTAAAAAACCTTCAACATTGGATTAACCAAAAAAAAGAGTCCTGCTATGCCAGCTATCAAATTTTGGCAGCCTAGTGTCGGACATATATTAAATTTTTTTTTTTTTTTTGTTAGTTAAATTTCTATGAGTTAATATTTAGTTTCTAATGCATCAAAACCTGTTTTTGAATTCAAAACTAAAACCTAGGGGTAGAAAGTTGATCCTTTAGGGATAATATCACTTAAAATGGATTCAATCATCCTAAATTTGGTGCTATTGCCTTAAATTTGGTGCTAATACCTCAAATTTAGTGTTAATACCTCAAATTCAAATTCCCCTTTAATATCTCTCTTCTTCAATTAAAAAAAAAAAATAGTAAAATGTCTAACGCTTGACTGCCTCATGGCAGCGGGTAATCTCTATTCCAACAAAAAAAATCAAAATGGATGTTTAATTTATTCGATTAGCCAAAAAAAATGCTACATGTATGGGCACTTTCTCAGCAGCCATTTCATTTTTTTTTTAATTATTTCTCTCACCTGTTTTCTCTTTTTCCAAAATTTTCTCCTCTATTTCTCTTCTACATCTCTATCTTTCCAAAATTTTCTCCCACTATTTCTCTCTCTACATCTATTTTTTCCCAAAAGTTGAAAAATAATATATTTAGAAAAAATATAATCCTTATAAAAAAAAAATACAAAAATATATAAATGATATAGATAAAAATATAACTAATTGGATGTAGGAGGCATTTAAAAATTCATTAGTTAAACTAGATAAAGTGAATTTTGAAGAGTCATTTTGCATAAAAAATTGGCTCAACCATTGGGAATGCACTTAGTTTGGATTTCAAAATATACAATTTAATTTGAATAATAATTTTTTATAAAATATATTTTTGTCCAAATATTCTCCTCAAAAGATGGAGTAGAATGAAATAGAGTTGGGAAAATTAATATTTGTAAAATAATTTCAACAATATAATGAAGGTGGAATTAAATTCAGCCGGCAAAAAAAAAAAAAAAAAAATATATATATATATATATATATATGGAACAAACGATGAAGTAGAGAAACTCGAGGAGAAGCCAAACTCTCAACCCTCCTCATGATCGACTACCTCTGCTGAACTCTCAAAGTAGCTGAGCTCACCCTCGAGGGTATTCCGCAAGAAATGGCCTACCACCTCTTCACTCGAAATAGTTTGGTCGGCAATTTAATGTGATAGACTAACCACCTACTCTAAGGTAAAATAGTAGTTGACCACTCTTCAGAGGGTTGGTTGACCGGCCACTTCAAGGGTGGTCTAACCACTTCATGGCTTTTTTGAAAAAAACTTAATTTATTTTAGACTCTTAAACTACCACGTGCTTCGAGAATATCACTCAAATTTCAAAAACCCTCAATTTAAGCTAATGCTCTTTCAATTTGATTCAATTGACTACTCCGTTATATTTAACCAATAACTCTTAACAAAAATGACTAAAAAGACTAAATTACCCTTTGAATTTTTTTTTTTTTTTAAAAAAAATTGAAATGAAGGATAAATTTAAAATTTTATAAAAAGGTCAGGGGGCATAAAGGTCATTTGATCACTTTTAACATTTAAAATCTGATAGAAGAGAGTACATTGCATCAAATTGAAAGTTCATGAGGTAAAATTGAGAGTTAATGAAATTTAATGAGATTTTCTCAAAATGCGTGGTAGTTCATGGGTCTTAAGTAAAATTTCTCTTTTTTTTTTTTTTTTTTAATTTATTATTATTATTGCTGACGCAACTTAATTTAGGCGTCCATTTTAAATGAAACAACCTTCAAGAAAATTGCATGCGAATAATTTGGTGTTTTTCTGAATAATTTATTTTATTGACAATAACACCAAATTAGCTTACTATATATTGGTCTGTTTGATAAGGTCTGGAGATTGATTTTTTTAAAAAAGAATGCCAAAAATAATATAGAAACATATAAAAGCAACTAAAAATTAAACAAACACAAAGTTCCAAAATCCAAATTGAGACAACTTATTGAAAATGGTTAATCAGAAAAACAAATTGTTACAATATTGACATTTGACATTTATTAAAAAGGGCAGGCTAGGAAGACCAATTGTGACTATTCTTTTAAGTTGTTGATCTCTAACTCAGTTTGAAAAAAATTTATGTCTGCATATAACCCTATTGAGGCAAAAGTTACTAGACAAAATATTGATTAGATTTAACGGAAAATTTTAAAAAGGGTTTTATTTATCATAAATGTAATATATATGCAAGGAATAATTTGTTTAAAGCTTAGGGCGATATGTTTATTTATTTATTCCTTGAATTGATTGATAAACCACAAGGATGTATAGAGTACAAAAAGACAAGAGGCTGCCTCACACCCTCAGCCAAGAGGGAGAGCATTATTACATGCAACACACGTACACAATCATCCACTACAAAGCATAGATAACGCTCTCAAATTGAAGGTTAAACGGGAAGAAACGAGAGAAGGCTCAGTATTCCCGAAGCATTTTGTATTATAGCCAAGTAGGTTTTGGTCACGCCCAAGACTAGGTCCAGCGCCGTCAGGGTAAGGCTGAAGTTCAACAACCCGATCGAGGACGTTGAGTTCGATTTGGTTAGCACTAATCACCTTCTCGAACTGAAGGTTTTTCTTAGATGACCCATTGTAATCTGTCACCGCGGTCCGCCCATATATAGTTTTGAATTACCGGGTCGTTCACGTTTGGAACCGGCGTCCACGCCGCATCAGGCGCCGCTGCCAACATAGGAAGGACGAGAAGAAGAATAAGAAGGTAGAAGTAGAAGCACGGGGATTTCATTGTAACCGGTACTGGTTTTTCTGTTATGGGTTAATGTACATGAGAGAAAGGTTGGCGGGTGCTTGGTTTTATAGTGGGATCGTGGGAGGCCGATAATGGCTAGTTTTAGCAATGACGATCATTTGAGGGATGGGGTAGACTCTAGAGATAAGGTTTGGATAAGGGATTCCACTTCACCGGCACAAAATTGAGGAAGAATTATCAGAGGGGGTTGTGAAGGTGGACGTCATGGGTTGTTGAAGATCGTGAAGATGGCATGGGGTTGATTGGGGCGGCTGTTTCATTCATTAATTTTGTAGAGATGCGTTTGGTGGAAATTAGAATAATGCATTTTTGTCCAAATATTCTCCTCAAAAGATGGAATACAATGAAAGAGAGTTGGGAAAATTCAAATTTGTAAAATAATTTCAAAAATGAAGGTGGAAATTCTTATTAGCTAACGTACGTGTCTTTTCTTAAGAGAGTAAATAGATTATTAATTATAGGTGTTTTAATGAGATATATAATTTATACATTTCAAAAAAAAAAAAAAAAAATTAGGTGGATTGGGGCGAGTTTACATTTGAAAGAATGTGGATTCACGCTTAATAGTAATACGAAAAGTTAAATAGATAAATAATTTTTTATAAGTTTTAATCTTATTTAAAAAAAAAAAAAAAAAAAAAAAAAAAAAAAAAAACACACACACACACACGCACACACTAAAAAAATGCCTTATCTATGGAATGTAGGGGTTTCAATTCAAGGAATGTAGGTCATTCATTCAAAATGAGTCACCCCAACAATTAAAACATTAAAAAAATAAAAAACAAAAGAGTGGATGGATCATCTCTTGAGGTGGTCGGTCAACCCTTGAAAAATGGCTAACCACAGTTTTTCACTTTAAGGGAGAGGGCAAAGTGGCTGAAATGGTCGGCTACCCTAACCACTCTTATGGGGGTGGCTGACCATTTCCTTTAGAGATGAAGGAGTGATCGATCATCTCTCGTCAAATCATGAAAGTCTTACAACTATTTTCGATGGCTTAGAAGGTGTTGTGGTTACCCTTTGCCGAACCCTAGAGGTGGTTGTATATACGGATAGAAGTTAACATGAAATGACTGACCACCTCTTCACCTCTAGGGGGTGGTTGGGCAACCTATAAGGGTGGCTGACCACCTTTTCAAAAGGTAAACTAATGATTGGCCACTCTTCAAGGAGTTAGCCCTTCGCTTTTTTGTTATTTTTTTGTTTTTATTGCTGGCTTGACTTAATTCAAATGGTCCTAATTAAATGAACAACACGATCGGAACCGTGACCTTTCGGGGATTGCTAGAGTTGTATTGTCGTCACTTTCACGCACATTTTGGTTCCCAAATGATAGCAAATTGTCATTGGACAATTATAATTTGATTAAGTAACACGTTATAAATTTTGACTTTTATCCACATACGGAAACTTTTGATTTCATACCAATCTTACATTAAATGAATATAAACAAACTCTCCTAGTTTATCTAATCTTAACAACGACCCATAAAAAGGTACAAGTATAACACAATGGAAAATGGTAGGTGTTCTTCTAGTATTCTACCAACTGTGATGTGGCTTTTAAAATTACCAATAGATTAAAAGTCAATAATGATAATCTCAAATTGAACGGTAATTTTAAAAGCCACATCACAGTTGAGAGAACACTAGAAGAATGCCTAGCATTTCTTTAGCACAATATTACTCCAAAGAGTGAGAAAGATTATTTTATAATCTCTTTTCCCTCTTCAAGTTTGGTTTTTTTGTTTTTTTAACAAAAAAGGCAAACTACAGAGAAAGCACAACAAAAGCAATCCTCAGCAAACTAATCAAAGAATCCTCGGAAATCTTTACCAAGAATCACAATGTAGCAAGCTATTCAGAGAACCAAACTAAAGAATCCAAAAACAAAGGAAAGCAGCATCAAAACAACAACACACCAGCCACATTGTATCAAAGCCGTATTGAAGCAGCATTGCAACACTGTCATCACAGCTGCAACAGCAACAAAAAATAATAATAATAATAATAATAAAAAATATACAGCCACACAGCAACTCTGCAGACACAGCATTATCAGAGCAATAAACAGCAATCCACTAAAATCACAGCAGCTTCTAAAGCAGAAAACTAACAGAAAAAACCCCAATTTTTTTCACAGAGGGGCTTTGTTGACCAAGGGGCAAGAGCCAATAACATATAATTGTCTCCAAGATAGCTGGGGTATGCTGCTGATCTTACCCGTGATAATTTGTTCTTTGCCCCAATGATATTTGCAAGAAGGTGACATTTGGGAATCTTCCAGCTATAAAACATGCTTATTTGTCCCAAAAACATAAGCTCCTGCAATAGCAAAAAACCACTAATCACTCACCAACACATGTATTGATGTCATCGTTTTAGGGTCTATTTGGATTTGTGGTTCCAAAACATATATTTAAAATAAAAAAATAAAAAAAAAATTGAAAATGAGATTTTTAGAAAATTTGTTAAGCGTTCGGTAACAATTTAGCCTTTAAAATCGCAATTTAGCCTGTAAAATTGTGCAATTTAAAAAACACACCATACGGGTGATTTCTTGTTACTCTAGAGTCTAGAAGAGTGCTATTCTAAAGTAACTTTTGGGCTTCATTGTATCTTAGGAGCTATTTTGTCAAATCCCTTAACAGTTAGAAAATGGACAAAATATGTTCTAAGGATATTGTCGTTGTGATCACGCCTTGAAGTTTTAATTTTTTTTTTTACATCACATTTTTCCAACTCAAGTTTCTTAAAAATTGATGTGGCCGTCTCTGAAAATTACCACATCATTCATAATCAAATTTAATTATCTAGTAGTTGATGTAGTAAGTGTCATGTGAACTTACAAATTGGTATAGTAGTTCACGTGACACTATCATATCAGTTGCAATCAAATTTAGTGGAAATGTACTTGACACTTACAACGTCAGCCTCACAAACAATTAATTTGATTGTGGCTGACATGGCAAGGCCACATGGACTTTCATGTAAGTCCGTCTGTTTGCCACTTACTACGTTAGGCACTAAATAATTAAATTTGAATATGACTGATATGATAGTACGATGTGAACTAACACGCCAGTTTGTAAAGGAATTGTAGTAAAATGTTTAATATTTCAACAATTTTCCAAGGATTAATTACCTAGTGTAGGCATCAAAAGGGACAATGCAGCAATTCCTGCAATCTTCAGTGGCAATCCAGTCTTGATCATGTCTTGTATTTCAATGAATCCAGTGGTAAACCCAACAACATTTGATGGAGTTGCCGTTGGAAACAAGAAAGCAAATTGTGATCCAATGGCTCCAGGAATCATAAGGAGGAGTGGATGTAGATGCATGCTTTTTGCTATTTGGATGAGAAGAGGAACTACAAGTGTGGTAGTAGCATCGTTAGATGTGATGAACTCTGTTATTATGCTGCTTATAAGACAAACAGCAGGAGCAAGAGCTAAATATGGAGCCCTCTCCAAGAAATTCAAGGTTTTTGATAGCATGTCAGCCAAGCCACTAGATTGAACTCCATCAGCTAAGGCAAAGCCAGCTCCAAGAAGCAAAATAAGATTCCAGGGTAGTTTCTTGCATTTGTTCCAGTCCATCAGCTTCTCTCCCTTTTTCTTCTTGTTTGGAATTATGAACAACAAAGTTGCCATCGTCACCTGCAGAATTTGAGAGTCGCCATTAATTAGAGCACCCCCAGTAACTTCCTTAAAGCCTTTTCCTTTTCCTAAATATAGGAAAAAAATTTTAAATTTTTTAAAAAGCCACATGCAACAAATACCCTATACTTTCCCTAAACATTGGTTTTTCCAAATCTTTCGATCCTCACCATTTATTTGGACGACAAGAAATCTCTAGTCATTTGATCACAAAAGGCAACCAAATCCATCTATATCAATTTGGTTCAATGGTTTTAACAATTAATTCATGCCATGAGCCACATGATGTACTTCATCTTTTGAAAAAATATGTAATTATTGAAGTGATGATGCTCACGCTAACTGTTCCGTCGCCCACGCGGCCATTGAAAAGAGTTCCCCAACCAGGAATGTCGTCTGTTAGGCTTCTTGTCATCCACAAAACTATGAGGATCTACACCAACATATTGTGTCAATCTAAAAGGCATTCTCATGTCGGTATTTATAATTCGAGTAATGCTATACATCACTCCATTATTTCTCATCCTTTCAAAGCTTATGTAGCGTGGTTCTTTATAACATTTGATGCACAAAAATAGAGTTTTAGGTTTGGAGAGCACGTCACGTCAACTTTGAGAGAATAAGAGATAATAAAGTGAAACTTTGAGAGAATAAGAGATAATAAAGTGATGTATAACATTCATTACGGTACTTGGCAACACACCGAAAATACAGCCAGCACCATCTTCTCAGCAAAAACCATTGGACCTGCCCCAACCAAAGTAAAATCACATACCTGATCAGGTTAATTTCCAAACATACTATGACAAAAGAAATTGAATTGTAAACACGATTTCACTTGTGGAACACATTCATCTCATCCTAATTTTCGTTGTACAAGGCACTTCACATACTAAAAGGGCCACTGACTGTACCATTTGAATGCCTAGCAAATCACAAAAACACTTACAAAGTGTACTCACATAACTAGCAACCCAGGCAGAAGTTGTGAGTCTTTATAGAGCTCACTTATTCGAGCAGGGATGAGCTCCCTGATATCTGCTCAAACATGTGAATTTCTAAAATTCTCATGTTTATTCTCTCAATGGCTAACAATTTCACTGTCCTCTCTGTCTTGCGAAAAGAGAGAGAAAACAAAATTTGAGTGCTAATAAGTCTTACCCAACAGTTCAAGCTCCCTCTTCAAATGGGCTTTGTCCAAATAAGCACTGAGAGCCTCCCCTGAACCCCTTGAGCAATACAACAAACAGAGTACACCCCACAAAGCGAAGAAAACCAACAAAGCCAAAGGGAAACCAAAGAAGAACCATTTGCTGAAGCTGATGGGCTCTTCGTGAGGGAAATAGCCCTTCCACATCGCCACCAATATAACATTGACACCTGTCCCAGTAAGCGTGCTTATCCCTCCTATGGCAGCAGAGTACGTCACACCGAGAACCACCGCCCTGCAGAACTTGTTTTCAACGTTGGACTGAGTGGGGCCCATGGGGAGGCGATGTAGGATCCCCGTCGCCACGGGCATCATCATCACCGTCGCGGGCACGTTGTGAATCCACATGCCGACGAACGCCGTGGTCGCACATATCCCAAGGAGGACGAGCGGTGGATTCAGCGGATCTCCACAAAATAGAACCGTTATCTGTTTTGTGCCACGTGTGCACGTTGGGTCAAATCAGACTTTTGTACGATAAAGTAGAGACGTGATCAATTATCTGAGAGAAACGAGAGGAATCTCTGTGTCTCTTTTACCCTTTTTCCTTCTTCTTTCCTTTTTCAACATCCGAAAACTCAGTAGCATATTTATTATATTTTTGAGAAAATTTTATTTTCTTTTTCATTATTTTAAGGTTACTAAATTCAGATATTATATAATACCACAAAAACATGCTTATTAAAACATGTTTGACACATGGTTCATGATTCAGAAAAAGAAAGATAAAGAAGTGTTTTTTAGATATTTTGAACATATTGATAATTAAGTTAAAATAATTAATAATTTCAAAATCAAACTCGAAGTCGATACATAACTCTGTAAGTGGGTTTTGAGAAAGCTAACTGATTAAAGAAGTGAAAATAAATAAATAAATCAATGGTAGCTATATATGAACTCACATTCAAGGCCAATCTTCTGTGAATGTTATAGTGTTCAACAGCAAGAGCAAGTATGAAGCTTCCTAGAACAAGCACAATCACATCGTCCATGTAAGTGTGCGCCACGGCATCGGCAGAGGAAATCCCAAAGAGCGGGAAGAGAAAGAGCGGTGACATGGAGGTCACCGGCATCGGCACGGCCTCCGTCAGCCACCAAGCAAAAACCCAAGCAAGGACTGCCAACATGTTCCGTCCAGTCGAGTTGCCGTCAAGGTTGACGCAGAGACATATGATGGCGCACAAAAGAGGTCCGAGGAGGATGTACAAGTTTTTGGGTGTGAAAATGGATGTCAGATAGGAACGGAAGCTGTGTTGCCGTTGGATCTCGTCGTGGAGGGGGAGAAGTGGGGTCTTGGGGTCGTCGGAGGTGGAATGCGATATCTGATCATCGCCGGTCATTTTGGGGGAAGGAAAAGGATTAAGAGTTGTAATGGGTGGAAGCAGTGGACAAGTTCAATTTTCTCTTCATTTGTGTTATTTGGATTTAGCTGATGAATGCCAATTATTTCCTAAGCGGTGGCTCACTTTAGGCTGTGTTTGGCAAAGGGCAGGACCGGACCTAAAAATCAAAAAAATTATTTTCAAAATCAATTCCAACATTCTTACATTTTACATTATATCAATTATTTTTTATTATTATTTAAATAAAAAAACATTATAAAACAAATATTTTCATTTTTTTAATATAAAATATTCTTACATTTTTCTTTTATATCAATCAAATTTAATTACGATACCGTTTTACTTCCTTTTTCCATTCTATTACCAAACACTGCCTAAAGTTTTTAATGACGAACATGGTCCAGGCCCCCATGGTCCCGTGGCGGCACGCTTGGGCCCAAAAAGGCAACAACCTTTCTTTTAGTTGTTTGGTTTTCTGTCGTGTCGATAGAACAGCTAATTTCCACTGGAAAAGTATGACTGAGAAATATTCAGAAAAAGTGTTTGAAAATGGCCTTTTGATTTTGGTTTAATTATGTTTTGTGTTTTAAATTATTTAATAATAGATTAGAGAAATAAATATTAGTTATAAAAGAATAGAAAACTTTTCCCTAAAGGATGATAAAAACAGAGAGATAATAGTGCAAACTACAAAGTGGCATTCAGTTCTTTCAAATTTCTATGGATGAAGTTGTTAAAATATTAGTTTTTTTTTTAATTAAATGGCTCGAATTTCATCAACTCATCATATATATATATATATATATATAAAACTTATTAATTAATGAATATATTTTACAGAGAAGGTGAACCATTTAATTTTAAAGTAGTGGGGAAAAGAATAAGAACGCTGCCTTTTTATTGCTTTTTCTTGAGCTTGTGACTACACAGTGAGAGTACTTTGCTGACCAAGGGGCAAGGGCCAATAACATATCATTGTCTCCAAGATACCTGGGGGCTGCTGCTGATATTGGCCGTGATAATTTGTACTCTGCCCCGATGATTTGCAAGAAGGTGGCATTTGGGAATCTTCCTGCAATTAAACATGCTTATTTGTTCCAAAAACATAAGCTCCTGCAATAGCCAAAAGCCACCAATCACTATGTGGCATTATCACGCTAATTCAAGTGAATTTTCACGTCAGTTTTAAAAGTGCTCAAACCATTTTTCAAGGATTAATTTAATTACCTAGTGTTGGCATCAAAAGGGACAGTGCAGCAATTCCTGCAATCTTCAGTGGCAAACCAGTCTTGATCATGTCTTGTATTTCAATGAATCCAGTGGTAAACCCAACAACATTGGATGGAGTTGCTGTTGGAAACAAGAAAGCAAACTGTGCTCCAATGGCTCCAGGAATCATGAGGAGGAGTGGGTGTAGATGCATGGTTTTTGCTATTGGGATGAGAAGAGGAACTACAAGTGTGGTAGTAGCATTGTTAGATGTGATGAACTCTGTCATGATGCTGCTCATAAGACAGACAGCAGGGGCAAGAGCTAAATATGGTGCTCTCTCCAAGAAATCCAAGGTGTTTGATAGCATGTCTGCCAGGCCACAAGACTGGATTCCATCAGCTAAGGCAAAGCCAGCTCCTAGAAGCAAAATCAGGTTCCAGGGTAGCTTCTTGCATTTGTTCCAGTCCATCAGCTTCTCTCCCTTTTGCTTCTTGTTTGGAATTATGAACAATAAAGTTGCCATCATCACCTGCACAATTTTGAGTCAATTAGCTTTCTCTAACAAGGATTTGGATTGCCTCCCGTGATTCAAACAATGGTGAAGATTGTAAGATAAATCTTACGATCTATAGTGAGCTTTTCTCAACCCTTACAATCTTCACCGTTTATTTGAACCACGGGAAATCTCTAATCATTTCATCATGGAGGCGAGGTGAATTCATCTATAACAATTTGGTTTAATGGTTTTAACAATTAACTCTTGTCATCATCTTTTGAAAAATTATGTAATTCTTGAAGGGATGGTGCTCACACTAACTGATCCATCACCAACACGGCCATTGAAAAGAGCTCCCCAGCCAGGAATGTCGTCTGTTATGCTTCTTGTCATCCACAAAACTATGAGCATCTGCACCAACCTATTGTGTCAATCTAAAGTGCATTCCCATGTTAGTATTTATACTTCACACATTATCACTACAAAAATTTCCACATTTGAATAAACTGCGACTTTTAACTGTTCAAACGTTATAATGCTTTAATAGCGTTACTGTTCACAAGTCACTATACACTACTTGGCAACGCACCGAAAATACAGCCAGCACCATCTTCTCAGCAAAAGCCATTGGACCTGCTCAATAGAAGTAAAACCACATACTTTATCAGCTTCATTTCCAAGTATATTAAGACAAAAGAAACTAATTTGAGTGCTATTGAGTATTGAGTCTTACTTACCCAAAAGTTCAAGCTCCCTCTTCAAATGGGTTTTGTCCAAATAAGCACCGAGGGCCTGCCCTGAACCTCTTGGGCAATACAACAAACAGAGTATACCCCACAAAACAAAGAAAACCAACAAAGCCAGAGGGAAACCAAAGAAGAACCATGTGCTGAAGCTGATGGGCTCTTCTTGAGGGAAATAGCTCTTCCACATGGCCACCAATATCACATTGACACCTGTCCCCGTAAGCGTGCTCATCCCTCCTATGGCAGCAGAGTATGTCACCCCCAGAACCACTGCCCTGCAGAACTTGTTTTCAACGTTGGATTGCGTTGGGCCCGTTGGGAAGCGCTGTAGGAGCCCAGTCGCCACGGGCATCATCATCACCGTTGCTGCCACGTTGTGCATCCACATGCTCACGAACGCCGTGGTGGCACATATCCCAAGGAGTACAAGTGGTGGATTCAATGGATCTCCACAAAATAGAATCGTTATCTGTTTTGTGCCACGTGTGCACGTTGGGTGAAATAATTCAATAGAGACTTTGTAGTAAGACACGATCAATTATTTGAGAGAGAGAGGACTACGTCTGCACATATTCTCTCTACTTAATTTGAATTAAATAATATTTAGTTAATTGTATTTAAAAAATATCTTTATCTTTTTAAATATAATTAATTCGATATTATTCTGTTTATTTGAACGAGACGACGTTTCTTAAAACTAATAAAAAAAGGTAAATTTAAAATGGGTTTAAATTTATTTTTAATAAGTGAGACTTAACACGTTAAATATTTAATTGAGATATTGACTATAATATTATATTAAATTATCAGTTATTTTAAAAATTCTAACCGATTAAATAAGTGAAAATAAATAAATGGTAGCTATGAACTCACATTCAAAGCCAATCTTCTGTGAATGTTATAATGTTCGACAGCGAGAGCAAGTATGAAGCTTCCTAGAACAAGCACAATCACATCGTCCATGTAAGAGTGCGCCACGTCATCGGCAGAGGATATCCCAAAGAGTGGGAAGAGAAAGAGCGGTGACATGGAGGTCACCGGCATGGGCACTGCCTCCGTCAGCCACCAAGCAAAGACCCAAGCAAGGACGGCCAACATGTTCCGGCCGGAGCCAGTCAGGGAGCCGCCAGGCTTGACGCAGAGGTATATGATAGCGCACAAAAGAGGTCCGAGGAGGATGTACAAGTTTTTGAGTGTGAAAATGGATGTGAGAGAGGAACGGAAGCTGGGTCGCCGTTGGATCTCGTCGTGGATAGGGAGAAGTGGGGTCTTGGGGTCGTCGGAGATGGAATACGACATCCGATCATCGCCGTTCATTTTGGAGAAAGGAAAAGGAGAAAGAGAAAATGGTGGGGAGGTTTATTTTACATGGAAATGGATATATATAGTTGGAAGAAGAGACGGCTTTCTTCTAATTATGAGCTGTGATGGATGGATTGGAGGCACAGTGGACAAGTTCAATTTTCTCTCCATTTGTGTCGTTTGGATTTAGCTTATAAATGCCAATTATTTTCTTACGTGACGAACATGGTCGAGGGTCCTACGTACATTCCAGCGTGGCGCACGAGAGCTGAGGCGGCACGCATGTAATTTACTTCCTTCAACTTTCCTTCATATAAAACTCTACAATATCTTCAAGTATTAAATTTAAATTTCCTTATCAAACTTGTTTAAATATTTCATTAAAGACTCACATGTGAATTTATAAAATGCCCTTTAAATTTGTAAAAAAGAAAAATGGTTAATAACTTTTTTTGGTACCTGTGTTTTAAGGTTTTTTAATTTATTTTCCCTCTATGTTTTAAAACATAACAAATCTAGTACTTCGAATTTTGAAAAAGACCGAATCACCACCTCCAATTCCAAAAATTCTATGGGGTGGCCGAACCACCCCCTCAGCCTAAAAGGGGGAGCCAACCCCAGACCGGCCTTGGGGGTGGCTCAGCCACCCCTAAGTTCAAACTGGGGGTGGCCGAACCATCCCCAGAGAGTGGTTCGGCCACCCCCATAGAATTTTTCAAACTCGAGGAGGTGATTCGGTCTTTTCCAAAATCTGAGGTACTAGTTTTGTCATGTTTTAAAACCTATGAGAGAAAATTAAAAAAACCTCAAAACCCAAGTATCAAAAAAATTATTAACCCAAAAAAGAAAAAAAAAAAAAAAAAAGTGATGTGGCATGTTTAAATTTTATTTGCTGCTTACTTCTATCTTTCTTTAATTTTTTGGTATTATCTATTTGTTTATCTTAGTTAGTTCCAGTAGAAGTAGGAATTAGTAGTTAGATAGAAGTCACAAGCTCTATCCAACTACTGTTACATAAAAGGATGAGATCGATCTACAGCAATGTAAAGGCTATGATCCTATTTCTAATTTTCTCTAAGTCCTCATAAGATCAGTTGTAGTAGGACTCATTCCAAGTTTAAGTCTGGTAAGCTTTCTATTTAAAGTCAAGTTTAAGAAATAAAACGCATACAGAATTTTATCTCATGCTTCACGTTTATTACGTGGACCTCTGAGTCCCTACCACTAATTCTCACACAGTCAATAACCATTAGCAATCATAGAAAAGATCAAAAAGCCAAATCCGACTTCTTTCCATATTTATAGACGAATTACGAGATGGGTTACTCAACCACGCAACCAATCATGTAAAATTAGTTGTGTACGTAACTGTACTAAAGGTGCAATGAAAGATATATATATACATATATATTTTCGCCTTTGAGGTTTATCTGGGTTTTTCTCAAGTGGACAGGTGATAAAGATCACGCAGAAGGATTTAGAATTTGTACATATTATTGTAGTTTTTTATATAGACCTGAAAATGACGTCTTATACAAGTGGAATATAAAGGCCCACGTATACTTGCATGACGTGGATTAAGCTTACATGTAAGCATTGCTCGTATTTATCTAGTGGGATTAATAGTTAATTAACAATAATTCTTTTAATTAAAGCATCTCTTGGACAATGCTCGTGGGATCCGCCCAAGGATATTGTACCGGTTAATTTAGGCAAATAATATCTCATCTTCGAAGTGGTTTGATCTTGTGGACAAACTTTTGTTGCTAGTGTTTGTCCTTCAATGACTCATATCCGATTTTTTACGGTAGCTTTCCTGTAACTTCTTCTTAACGGAGGTAGTTGTTGTCTTCACCGCTTGATACTAAGCCTCTGTTTATCAACCACCTTGTGCGGCCCTTGAAAAAGTTCAGCTTGTTTATTGTTCTTCTGAATTATGAATAAAACCATTACTTATACTTTATTACTATTTCTGATTATGTACTGTATTTTATCGTTTGGGTTTGTTGTAGGGGTGTCTATCCCTTTGTTGATGTTCTATCCCATGTAACCCGCTTTTCCTTATTTGAATTTAAATTTTTTTTTTAAAAAAATGTCTCAGCTTCAAAAGAAAAACTATGCCGTTTTTTAGATTTGCATGCTCCCAATTAAAACCCCAAGCTACGGCCCCGATGGTTTGAACTTGAGCAGGCTAAATATAGAGAACCCCTACTATTTGGTTGAGGTGTTAACTCACTTATTGGCTAATAATAATACACATAGCGGCAAGACCCACCACGTCAGCCGGAAGAGACGTGAAAAATTGAAGAGGTGGATTTCAGTACATGTGGGGTTTGACAATGGAAAGCATTCTGCCTCTTGCTAATTTAGAAAAGAAAGAAAATAGATAATAATTTCAATATCTAGTTTTGGCTGCTTTAACATTCTAGTTTGTGGTATTGCTCCCCTTAACATTTCAAGGCTCTGGTTTTGGGTTGAGATGTCGTAAATGAGTGGATTTACACTGCATTCTAATTGAAGTTATTATATATATATATATATATATATATATATATGTTATCCTTTTTTTTCCTTTTTTCTTTTTTTTTTTGGATAAGTGTTTTTCATGTTATCCTTTTCCTTTTTTCCTTTTTTTTTTTTTTAAAGTGTTCTCGTGGATGTTAAATGGTCGTCATGTCAAACTTGAGTAATTTTAAAAAGCCTACTTGTTTTCTACTTGTATTTTGTAGGCCTTTTAGCATTACTCTGTCAAACCTATGACCCATCTTGCATCCACATAGTGTCCAAAACAAAAGCTCCAAAAATTTGGGTATTTCTCGGAGTATAATAAAGTTGCTGTTCTTCAACTGCAATAATTTATACACTAAGAACATTCTCGTCAGGTTTTGTAAAGTGTCCGCACCAGAGGAGGGATGCAGATTCGAACTAGTAACCTCTGCTTCATTAGGCGTTGTCTCAACCGATTGATCTATCTCTTAGAGACGTATGAGTAGGTTTCTGTTTGATTAATGATATTGTTGATTTCTCTCAAAAAGAAGAAAAAAAAAATTATTAAAGTTTGAAAATGAAAGAGACACGTGTGGGCTCACAACAGGACCCCAAGGCAGAGGCCCATCCCAATAATTCACATTCGGACAACCGTGGTCCCCTTCAGACCAATTCGCATGTGTTCTCCAATATTCTCACATGCGTGGGACAATCTACTGGGAACCATATCAAACTTTGACCAATCAAAATTTTACGATGATCCGACGGTCTAAAGAACTCGTCTATTTCATGGGCATTGCTCTGCCATTTCTGGGACAAAGGAAGGCTTCATTGGGCCTCCTGTAATCCCGGCCCAATTACAATGATAATATAAATTTCGAAAGATCCCCTTCTAACGCTTGGATGATCAAGAAAGTACGCCATGATGAGTATTAAATTATGATGTCTTCCCTGCAATGATGTCATGCAACAATGGATTCGGATTAGAAATAGCAGTTGAACTTAAATCTTCTTATCTCGATGCTAAACCCATCTTAAGTCGGCTCAATCAAAGCCCCGTAACGTCATGACATTGTTCTTAGACAATCCCAAGTAGCTAAATAATTCTAGAATTCATTTTCGTATTATTTATGTTCATAATTTATCTCTCATTTTAATTAAATATTTTATATTATAAATCTCATTTAGGTAATAAAAGTATTAGTGAAGGGTAGCCTCAATAACGCAGTCCCTATACTTGGGCCAATCTCAGACCAAAAAAAAGAGAAGCGTTTGGGCTTATTCTTCCTCCAAACACTCACCTCAAAACAAATTCCAATGGGCCTGCTAACTCACGCTGAGAAAACCCATAAAATAAACTGGAAATGGGCTGAAAAATTGGTCATCTAATAATTTCTTAGCTTGGGCACCAAGAAAAGGGCCACCAAGAACAGTGATTTTTGAAGCAATCCCTGGATGCTATAGTAGGCCAGAGATGGCCCTCGATGGTGGCAGTGTCAGGGACATTTGAAACCTTTTTTTTTAAAACTATAGATTTAGATTCCTCTCGACACTTGTACTCTGTCAGTGGTCAACTCGTGCAAGGACTTTATTCTCAGAGAATCCAAACACAACTTTATAGCATCTGATTCTTCGGATTTCTTTCACAGAGATGTCCCAAGTATTCTACTAATCAACAACTTACTTAGCAAGGATGGAGTTTTTATTTTAATTAGGTTGGAGAAATTTTTTTAAATTTAGTTTAGAAGAAAACTCTATCTACTTAGAAATGGGTTCAATAAATAAATAAGTTTAGATTTTTTTTTCTTCTTAAATGAACTGGATGCAAATCATTTGAAAAAGGAAATTTAAAAAAAAATTGTTGAGTTCTATAACATTTCTCTATCACACAATCAAAAGTCCAAACCACATCTTTGTTTATTGCTTAGTGGGTATACCAAATTGCCAACCAACGATATTGGATTCTCTTTATTTCTGGATAGCATTTATTATTTGATGGAACAGATTTTTGTTGTTGTATATATGCGTGACAGCATGTATACCACATCTATAAGATTTAATTTAAACCATAACTATTTTTAATTCCTAACCATAAAATATAGATATCCATTTAAAAAGAAAATAAGGGAGAATAGTGTCCACAGGACAATCCATTGGCTTTTAATGCTTAGATTTGATACCGCCACAACTCTAAATCAACTTTGACCCAATTTTTAGAATAAATTCTTCTCTTTTATTTTTAAATTTTAGAAAAAAGTTGAACTAAAGTTGAGTTTAAGTTGTGACTTTTTTTTCACGCTCTACGCGTTAAAGTGGCCCCGAACTTCGTATGGTCCTTGTCAAGTATGACTAATCTACCCTTTTCTTATAAATAATTTACCTCCAAAGCAAGGCTAAATTCAGAAATTCACCTACCCTCTTTGTCTTTTCGTTTTATTTACCTAAAGCATTTCCCGTGAGTCACCGCGAAGTTTCTGGTTGTACCTTAAGCAATTTCCCCCATTCTCGAGCACTGACCCCAGTGTCAACCCTAGCCCTAGTCCTTGATGCTCACAAATCGACTTCAAAGAGTAACCCGATCATGGCGGACCTGCCGTCGGAGATTCTTATCGCCGTCCTCTGCCGGCTGCCAGTCCGGTCGCTTCTTCGGTTCCGGTCCGTGTCCAAGCCATTCCGCTCTCTGATCGACAGCACGGGTTTCATTGATCTCCACCTCAAGAACTCCATAGAGACAGGCTCTAACCTCAGCCTCATGCTCCGGAGGGACTCCGAGATCTATCTTATCAACCTTGACGCCCTAAGCGATGCCGTCTTGCTCGCTCACCCTCTGATGTGCTACAGCAATCGGATCTTAATCCTGGGCTCCACCAACGGCTTGATCTGCATCTCTAACGTGGCCGAGGACATCGCTCTGTGGAACCCATCGATCAGAAGGCACAAAGTCTTGCCCTTTTTGCCCATTGAGCGAATCGGGTCGAGCTTGCTGGGCACGCGGGTATTCGGGTTCGGGTACGACCCGGTGAGCGAGGACTACAAGCTGGTGAGGATTTCGCAGTTCATCAATTTGGATAACGAAGGGTTTGTGTCCAAAGTTAAGGTTTATAGTCTTAGAGCGAACGAGTGGAGAGACTCTGAGGATATGCCTTATGTTCTGTGTTATGCGAGGAAGAATGGGACCTTCGCGAGTGGTGCTTTGCATTGGGTGGTGAACCGGAAGTTCAACGTCGAAGAGGCTGATCTGATTGTCGCTTTTGATCTGACGGTTGAGAGATTTAGGGAGGTCCCATTGCCCGAGTGTGCGGAGAAGAGATTTCACATTGAAGTGGGGGTCTTGGGTCGGTGCGTGTGTATGATAGCGACTTACCCGGATGTTCGTATCGATGTTTGGGTGATGAGGGAGTATGGGGTCAAGGAGTCTTGGGCTAAGCTCTTTTCGGTTGCAAAAGCTGACGTTGTTGGGTCGTACAAGTATTTGAGGCCCTTGGCTTATTCCAAGACTGGTAGGGAGGTTCTGGTGGAGCTTGACAATCAGAGGCTTGTGTGGTACGATTTGAGGGGGAAAAGGGTCGAGAATGTGAGTGTGGGCGGTTTGCCGGATTCGTTTGAGGCCGAAATTTTTGTCGGAAGTCTTGTCCCGACCGCGGCGAGTAGAAGAGATCATGGGAAGAAGCAGAGTTTAGAAGAGGAGAAAAATAAGAAAAATAGGTAAATGACAATAGACTGTCTTTGGTTTCCTTATGCAGGTTATTGTATCTCTGTTGGCATTGTTTTTTGTTATTAGACAGTGATGATACGTTGATGACATGCTTACATAATCTGGTTATGATGGCCTCTTTGGGAGTGCGATTTCAATAAGTGCGATTTAAAAAAAAAAATTGCGTTTTACTTTTTAAAATTGCATAGACGTTTGGTAAAACATGTTAAAAGATACTGTTTTTACCAAAATTGAGTGTTTGGATAACATTAACATATAATTTGCAGTTTCATGGGTAAATATTGCGCCAAATATTATTTTAAGTGAAATCATGATTTTGGTTTAAATTCGCACATTTTCAAATAAGCACCCCCTAGTCTGCTTATAGAAATCGTAGATCTTTTCACGATTTTAAAATTTTCGTTTTTAAAATCGCAATCTCAAACACTCCAAAATTGCGATTTGGTTTAAAAGGGCAGATTATTTTTTTAAAAACACACTCTCAAATGGACCCTGAGTCACTCATAGTAGTGGTGTATGTGATTTGGTTCACAATTTAATGATGGCTAGCCCAGCTTGGTTTTCCTACCACCTTGCAATTGGTGCAATTTTATATCGTATACTTTCATGTGACTTAGTGCCTGACAAATTGGCCCTTGGTTTTTTCTCAGGGATGATTTCCTGTCAGAGGGCTTCAAATTGGTGCTATAAGCAAACAGCAGGATGAACGGAAGCGTGGAGAAGATGTACTTTTGTGAATTTGGTTTGCGTTTACTTTTAAAGCTTACTAGAGTGGCTTCTTTTGGTCTAAAATAAGGTTGCAATGCTCAATTTGAGTGTATTTAGGGCAGGATTTGGTGAATCAAATTATTGTCTTCATCTTTCAGGAAGTGTGCCATCTCGAATTAAGGGCACCTTCTTCTTCACACTTACATTTCAGAATGAGGTTCAAAGGGTATTTAGTTCCTTCGGGAGGTTGCTCCTCTCTGGAGCCAATATTTCTTAGACTCGCTTAATCAACCACCCTTCCCTTCCCTTCTTTTCAAAAAAAGAAAAAAAGAAAAAAGAAAAAGGGGTGCCCCTTCTGTTTCTTTTAATTTTACTGTCACATAAGCAACATATCTTTGCTCCTTTATTCTTCAGAGGGTGAAAAGTGAAGGGAGAGAGCCATGCTTGATCAGCTGAAAATGCTTGAAGATGGGAGGAAACAATAATCCCAACGATGTGTACCAAATGCCTTTACTAGAATGAGTATACTATTTCAGGTTTTTTCCTGATTAATGCCATATATTGTCCACTTGTGTAAGGTGTTGTGTACTTGTAGTTACTGTGGTTTTGAAGCATGTATATACAAAAATGTTTGTATACCTCTCTAAATCCACAAGGTTGTATGACATCTGTCGATTTTGATGCTGGAATTTACTTTTTCTTTAACTGAAATTTGATGTTATAACCGACTTTGAACTATATGCTGTGAATTTTCAAATTGTTGGCCTGTGAGAAAATGGCATGACCATTTAGGTTGGTTTTGAGGTGCAGTCCTAGTTATAAATGATTGCAGATTAAGAATGGGTGGTGATGTTCAATTATAGAGCAAATTACATTGTTGTTGAATTTTGAAATTGTTTACCTCAGAGAAAATGACATAAAGAAAAATTGTGAGAATGGGACTTTGTGTATGGGGGGCAGTTTGAGATTCCTTTGTTCTTGATCAGTAAGATGGACTTCACTGAGAATGGATTCTGGATTTGAGGCATAGATTAGTGATTTGGTTTCTGTAGTGGGTAATGCCCAGTGGAGTTCTTGGTCAGCTGGAGTGGCCAATTTGACCTTCAAAAACTGGAGGATGGCTCCCCATTGCATGAGAGAACGGTTGTAGGTTAAAAGATATATTGTTTAAAACTCTTTATGGGTGGATGGTTGCTATCAGTAGTTCTGGCTTTGCTAAATTTGCTATCAATATTGAGTGGTTCATAATAGGATGAATTGCATGGTATCCTTTGTACAATAGTTGCGGAGGAATCAAAGCTGTGTCTGTAGTTGAGGGTGGGACTAGAAGAAGATCAATAAGCAGAAGAATCCTAACCCTTAGTTATTTTGGACTTGTATGGGCATTAAAACAGGACCATGCTTGATCCGCAGTGGGGTCATGAAGAAAGAGAGCTGCCCACCGAACCTAAAACCAAAAGGGAGGTAGAATTTCATGTCAACTTTAGTTTGGGCCTTTTTAATCTCTTTCCTTTTTTTCTCAACATGGGTGCCCTTATTTTTTAGTACTTGCGATTTGTGTTGGTATCAAATAGTCACACTGGATTACAAAAGTACCATTTTGAACATCTTTTCGCCCATGTTTATTCTAAAAACTTAACAGCATATAATGTCAAGGTAGAGCATGACAAGGGTCTCCCATGCTACATTATTTATTCTACTACATCAACATTATTTAAAAATTAAAACACAAAAAAGCTAAACATGTAAGGGAGGTATAGGAAATCCCACCTTCAATGGGTGGCAAAGACTCATCCTGAGCCCTCGCAATGGGTCGTAAGGAGAGATCCTACCCGTGGACCCGTGGTGCGTTGCGAGGGTGAAGATTTCCCTCTCGGGGTTGGTCCATTCGATCACCCATTGGGGGTTGGGTCTACCCACATGATATGGCCACCTAAAGCATAAGAGGGGTAAAGATGTAGCCACTCAACAAATCTAAAGGGGTTACGCAACCATCTTTAATTTTAAATATATTTAAGTTTTTTTGAAAATAAATAAATTAAAATTATAGAATACGTTTTCTCAATTATAAATTCCAAGATATAATACAACTTTCACCTATACGTTGTAATATATATATATATATATAAACAAGAGAAATGCTAGAGTTACAACCATTATCACAAATGGTATTGCACAACGTGGCCACGTTGGTTTGTTTTTTTTATTCGTTCTTTTCTCATTCTTTTGTTTTCTTCTTCCTTCTCTTTCTCACAGGATCCTTAGACGGGAAATGCTTGCTTGCTTTGACAACCATCACCGGGTATCCATCCTTTGATAAACCCTGAAGATAAATCTTTCTGGGTTCCAGTTCATCTGGAATTTCGGGTTCAGATATGAACCCAATGGGCACCATTGCAGCCCTCCACTTCAGCCACTGGACAAACATCTTTGCTGCTTTGTCTGGGTCCATCGACCTTGCAATCAAGAACCTCATGAGCGTCGGGTCGCCGTGCCCCTGCAAAGACAAACTCATGAAACAAAGACAACTGATATCCTCACCTGGGTCAGTGCGATTTCTTGGTTTTTCTCCTTGTGAAGTTCTCAGAAGATAGTTAGGCTTGTTTTCAGATTAAAAAAAGATGGATTTGAACTGGGAATGAAAAGAAAAACAAAATACGCTACTTTGACTCAATTTCAAAAGATTAATAGAAAGCTTTCTCAAAAAAAAAAAAAAAAAAATTAATCCAAAGCGAGAGGTGTTGATTTGAAGGGGGTGGAGCATATGGAAGAGACGTGAGAGTTCCGTTGACAGAACGCAACATTTAGTAAAAGAAGTGAACCCTCAAGTCTCTCTCTCATCGACTCACACTCTCCTTCACTCTCTGCAAAGGCAAATGCGAGCAGGTGAAGGAAGTAGAAAACAAAAGAGTGAGAAAAGAAAGAATAAAAAAAAAACAAACTAACGTGGCAACGTCAGCTTGTGCAATTCCATTTGTGAAAATGGTTGTAACTTTAATATTCTCGACAAACAAATCATACTCAACTAAACTCTATTAAATAATATTAAAATATATAATCCCAATCTTTATTGTGTTGCCAAACAAATCTTTTAAAATATGACAGGTGTATTCTGACCAACAAAGTAAAAGCATTACTCAACTACTAAACTTCAATGGTGTTGACACGACCCCAAAGCGGTCACTTTCATTTTCAATAGAACCTTAGCCGTAAGAGTCGTTTAAACATTCCTTTAGTACATTCACGAGTACATTCCTTTGGTACATTCACGAGTCGCCACGTTGGACGTACCCTTAAAGGCTCTCGAGAGAGCACCAGAAACTGCTTCTTCATCCGTATCTGATATCTCCCGACCCAAAACCCAGCCAGATAGCCAACCTTATCCACCGTCTGATATGCCAAACCTCAAGCTAGACCTTAACTTCCCGTCCGATGTAATCACCGACATACTATGCCAACTTCCCGTGAAGACGCTTCTACGGTTTAGATGCGCATCCAAGCGTTGGTGCTCCCAAATAGACAGTCCAGATTTCATTAAGATTCACCTTAGCCACTCCCTTGCCACCAAGTCCAATCTCAGCCTCCTTCTCAAAAATTGGTACCTCTATTCCGTTGAGCTCGATTCGCTTCGCACCGCAACGGAACTCAATCCCCCATTGAATGTGATCTGGGGTGTAACCGACGTTTTTGGCTCTTGCAATGGCTTGTTGGCTGTGTGTAACTCTGAAGAAGAAATGGCTTTGTGGAACCCATCAACGAGAAAGCACCAGATACTGCCTGTTATGCCGGTTAAGGCTCCTAAAGGTTATGTAAATGTTAAACCTCGTCGTTTTACTTTTTATGGATTTGGGCACGACCCCATTAGCGATGACTACAAGGTGATGAGGATGGTGCAGTTTGTTGGTGATAATGGGTTTTTCTCTGCTGAGGTTAAAGTTTATAGCTTGAAGACTAACTCTTGGAGAGGAATAACAAACATACCCTATTATATTCGTTATCTGTTTCAGCTTGGTTACCTTCTTTTTTATAGAAGAGGGTATGCTGCGCTTGCTGGTGGTGCTTTGCATTGGGTGGTGCCTGGGGGGTTTGGATGGTACTGTATGATTGTTGCTTTTGATCTTGTAGCTGAGGAGTTTCGAATTGTACCGCAGCCTGATCATGTCGATGGCGGTTTTGTAATGGATCTGGGGGTCTTGGAAGGGCACCTATGCATGATTTGCAATTACGGTAATGATTTTGTTGATGTATGGCTGATGAAGGAATATGGATTAAAGGAGTCTTGGACTAAATTGTTTAAGGTTTCACAGTCAAGTTTGAACAGGGATTTTGGACAGGTGATGCCTTTAGCTTATTCTAAGAGTGGTGACAAGGACAAGGTTCTTTTGGAATTGGACAAGGAAAAGCTCCTTTGGTATGATTTGAGAAGGAGGAGAGCCAAGACAGTGAGGATTGAGGGGGCTCCAAATTCATTCAATGCGGATGTTTATGTGGAAAGCCTTGTTCCCTTAGGTGGTGGTCGAATGGATGGGAAGACACAGCAACCGGCGTCAGAGGAAAAGAAGAAAAGCAATAGAAAGAAGATGTGAGATAACATAAACTTAATGGAGTTATTTATTTACTTTTTGTTCAAGCTTATTTCTATACCTGGTTATGCATTTGTCTTTCTCAATTGACTGGATAGGTTAATTACCAATTTTACGTGAGCAGTTGATCTCTTTAGTTTAATTTCCTGGTTCTCTTAAGAGTTCAAGTTTGTTTTAAAAAATTGATGTATATGACCAGTCTGGTTTGTTTCACTCTTTTTAATTACCCAACATGATTGCTATATAGCATATATCTACTTATTTTTGTTTAAGTTTAACTTACTACTTTGATGGATTGATCATTGTTTTGCAGGGATGATTTTCTGTCAAAAGGCTTTAAACTGACTCTATAAGCAAACAGGAGGAGGAAAATGGGCACAAAGTGAAAAGTGGTAAAGCAACAAACTTTTCCATTTCATTTAAGGATTACTAGATTTAGTTTATCTTACCTCATTAATAGTTTAAGCTGACAATTTGTTTTAAAAGAGGCAGATATAAGTTGTTTGACATAACAAGTACACTGTTTTCTAGAGGACTGACAATTTCTTTGTCATTTTCCTTGATTCATACTAGTTGTTCTTTCATTTTTTTTAACCCTCGGAATTGATAAAGGAAGTCACAGGTTGCACTTAAAAATATGAGTGTGTCCCAGGGAAAAAGTTTGTTGTAGAATCTCATGTGTCTTGTTTATAATTAGCTCTAGTAATATTTCGTTCTATCTTCGATTATTTCAATTTGCACTAGTGACAATTTGTTAGTGTTGGCTTGAAATTGTCATACGGAGACAATCATTGTGAATGTGATGTTGTCGTTGCGTTTAAATTTCTGTGCTGTTGAATAGTTACAATTATGTGCATTATGGGACTAACAGAAGAAGGACATCTTTGCCTAGCATGGTTATGGATCATCAATGAACTCTTAACCTTGCCCGAACCAGAAGTTCTACTAATGTATATATATTCGGCAAAAGCAAATCATGTCTGCTTTCCTAGTAGCATATTTGAATATTAGCCAATTTTTCAAAACAAGATATAGGGAATAAAAATGGGGAGAGAATGTCTGTTTACATAGTTATTGTCCCAAATATTTTGAGCAGCTGAGAAGCAATACCAACATATATGTTAAATTATCGTGGATTTAACTATTTAAAAGTATATAATTAAGCCTATCCTAGTAGAAAAAGGGTTGTTCTAAAAGTAAAAGAATGGTTCTTTCCTTATATATTTTGAGTTTTGATTAAATTCTTAAAGCATGTGAATGTGGGGTGTTTGTTTACTTGGCCGGCCGTTTTACCATATTTGAATATGTTGTTGCATACAAGACCAAATGGTTGTCATTTGGGAACCTGAATGTCTTTTGAGGATCACCAATTTATGCCTTTGTGCTGCTAATTAAGGCTCCTGTCTTGCTTAAAGGATGAACTTTTTGATTTGGTTGGTGACAATAGATTTATGCTTTTCAAGTTATTTCTTATTGTTGAATTCATTTGTCTGCTTTGATTATGTTTAATGTGTGCATCAAACACAATATGTTAGAAAACAGGCCTCTCACACGTCCTTTTAAGTAAATAGCACCGAAAGAAGCATCCACATCAAGAAGGGAGCATTTCTTGAAGAAGCATAGTAAGAAAATGGCACTTGGGATGTGAACTTTCACCAAACCAGAATCTTTGCCGATGTGTCTTGAGTTGCTAAGAGCACTCACAATGGATTACGCAATGAAGCTTAATCAAGGTGTTCATTCGATTCTCTATACAAAATGCATTTTGCATTTGAACTACTTTGTATCATTAATGCCTTTTTTTTTTTCCTCCCACCCACATCTCTCTTTCTGTATTATTTTATGCATTAATGTATTAGTATTTAAAAATACATAAACAATAAGAAAATAATATGGAGAAAGAATAGACAATCAGATAAATGAGAATGCAATTGAAAAGCCATTAGTTAAAGTAATAGACTTGGTTCATATGTTACTGTTAGTAAGCACTACTATAATAGACTTAGGATTTGTTTGGTTCGCAGAATAGATCTCTAGAATGGAAATGGTTATTTCTATAGAATAACAATTTTTTTTTTTTTTGGTAGTGGCTTATTCCTAGGAATAGAAAGAGGAATAAATATATATATTTTTTTTTCATAAAAAAAAAAAAAGAGAGAGTAAGGAATATCTATTTCTTAAAGAATAGACACAATTTTTCAAAACAAAAAAAAAATTCTATTTTTATTATTTTTCAACCCCTTAACCCTAAAAATAAATTAATAAATAAATAACTGTTAAACTTAAGGGTGGCTGGCCACCCACCATAGAACCTGGGGTGGCCTTTGCCACCTATGATTCATGTCAGAGGTGGTCGCGACTACCTCTACAGTCTCTCAGGGGTGGCCACGGCCCCCCCCCCGCCCCCCCCCCCAAGTGTCATCGGGGGTGGTGCGGTCACCCCGGGTTTTTATGTGGGTGGACGGCCTTCTAGAAAAAGCAATTTTTTTTTTATTGTTATTTATTTTATTTTTTAAATTTGAGTTTTAAAAAAAGGGACTTTTTTTGGTAATTTTGGTCAAATTATAATGAAGGTATATTTATTGATACCAAACAAAGGAATAGAAATGCTTATTCAATTCCACCCCAATTTATGAGTAATGTTACAAGTCATTTTTTTTTATTTCTTCAAAAATATTGTGGCTCTTAAAATCACCATTAGACTTGTGATTGATTATTATTTCAATATTGGATTTTGATCAAATAGTAATTTTAAAAGTTACCTCATTTTTAAAGGGACACAAAAATGATATAAGAGAGACTTCCAAAATGATATTGGAGCATTGTATGTTTTGTTGACTCAAATTTCACAACCACTAGGATTAGTGCTCGGGCCAAAGGCTGTTTTAGACCTTCGGCAGTGTATTAAGAGTAGTAGACATCAAAAAGTTGAAATTATGTTACCTTCCATACTTGTAAAAGGACCATACCTCATCATTCTTGGCAAAAGGCCCAACGATTAAAGCAATACACCCATTTGGAGTATTGACATTCGTTAGATAACACTTTTTTTTACAAAATAATAATAATAAGAATAAATAATAAACAACTCAAGATATAAAACTCTCAAAATTATTTTTATTTTATGTCATATCAAAATATTTTTTTTTAAAAAAATAAAATAATATAGAATACTCTCTAAAAAATATTAATTAACAAAGAAAACGTTTTCTTTTATTTATTTACAATTGGGTTTATTATACATTGAACAGTAATCATTAGGATGGAAAGACAAATATTCATCTCAATTTTCTAAATTTACGTTTACAATGCCTTTCAAAGACATGGTATGTAGGATCTAATCAACGACACCGTTTTCATCAACATGCATCTCGAGCTCTCCATCATGGCCAATCGATAATGCGCACTCATCGTCCAAGAATGCGGCGCCGACTGCAAGCATCCTCTGTCGGATTGCTTCTCAGTGAACTTTAAAATACTAGTAATATTAGGTACCATATTTTTGTCCTCTTAAAATTCTCCTAAAGTTGATGTAACATTCAAAATCACAATTGTATCAAAATTTAAGTATGATTTATTTAAAATTTAAATGTGATTTTAAAAGCCATATCAACTTTAGGAGAATTTCAAAAAGATAAAAAAATAGTACCTAACATTACTCTTAAAAGACATCCAGGACGCCTAGTTTGCATCAAGAAGCTCGTGAATATTAAACAGAAAATGGGGTTAGAATTCAAGAAATAAAAGCCCACTTACTATTAGAAAACAGAAAATGGGCATGCAAAACCGTTCCACCGAAAGGACGTGGCAAAAAGAGCTTAGAAGAATCAAGAAAGAACATTTCTGTTTCTATTTGCTGGCCGTTCACCGTTGGGAATTGAAATTCCCGCTGGGTAGTGGGTATTCAGTGTTCTACGCGTTCCAAGTTACTCATCTCCTCCGCCACCACAATAAACTCCGTAAATGTCGATTCACTCGCCGGATTTGGTCACCGAAATACTTCTGCGATTACCCGTGAAGAGCCTGGTACGTTTCCAATGCGTTTCGAAGCCATGGCACGCACAAATCAATGGCCGAGTTTTCATCAACATTCATCTTGGCTTCTCCATTGCGGCCAACAGAGAACGCCATCTCATAGTCATTGACATCGAAGGACCGCCGCAGAATTTCTTAGGAGTGCGCTTCAAGGACGACGACCGATTCGACGGAGCGCTCGTGAACATTCACCACCCACTTTTCGATACAGGACATAACACCCAAATCGTGAACTACTGCAATGGACTGGTTTGCATCTACAGCTATTGGAGAGGGATTGTGATTTGGAACCCATTAATCCGGCGGTACAAGAAGTTGCCCTTTGAGCCGGTAGGATTCACCGACTGTCTGTCTGGGTTGCCCAATGTGGCCTTCGGACACGACCCAGTTAACGACGACTACAAGGTGGTGGGGGTTGTGGAGGTCTATAGAAAGATTGATGCTGAAAGTGCCATTGAAGTCAAGGTATATAGTCTGAGAGCGCATTCTTGGAAGACGGTTGAAGAGGAATGGCCTAAAGAGTTCAGTTCAGCCAGTTATTATTCAAGGTCGAGGTCCTTAAACGGTGCTTTCCATTGGTTAGTTGATTCTTCTAGTGGGTCCCCGCACCAGGAGACCCTTCTGGCTTTCGATCTAGCCACCGAAAAGTTCAGAAAGTATACGATTCCGGTTCAATCGGAAGATGGTTCGGCACTCATTTTGGAGGTCTTGAAAGGATGTATATGTGTTTGCGTGCATGTCTCTGCGACACGCAACGATGTTTGGGTGATGAAGGAGTACGAGGTAGTCAGCTCTTGGGCTCGTCTTTACACCATTGAGCAAGGCGCAGTACCTTGGACTTTTGAGTACTGTAAGCCTTTGGCGTACTCGAAGGACGGCAAGAAGGTTCTGATGGAGCAGGATTATGAGTATCTCTTTTGGTATGACATAGAGGAGAAAAGTGGCACGAGGGTTGAGTTTGGTGGTATGCCTAATTTCTTTGAGATGGCCATTTGTGTGGGAAGCCTTGTTCTTCTCAATGGTGATAGCGTGTAAAATTTGTTGACGGAAACGATGGAGGAGGAAGTGATAAATAGGATTTTACATCATGTAGAATTTCTTTGCTTCAGCAATAATATTTCGAGTTATGTCTATCTCTGCTGGAATTCTCTAGACTCTTTTAAGTTCTGTGTTGGTTAAATGTTCTATGGAGGCGAAAATTTTCTTTCTCCAAATACAACTATCCATTTTCTGTATGCATTTGGTTGTTCCTTAAATATTTTTCAACCTGCATTAGCTTTGACTCTTAAAGTGCAAGTAGGCATTGTATTTGATTGTGTCTTCTTCGTGCCATTGGCTGGGATGTATATTTCTTTCGAAAATAGAAGGATGCAGAACTTGCTAGCACAGAAGCTGCAGGCAGATTCATGAGATGGATTCTGATTTCATTGATTGATATGTTTTAGGATAGCAGAGAACACTTGGTAGCTCCATGGACCGGTTTGTTTAGAAATTTTTTATAAACCAACATCTAAAACTAACATATATCCTTTTCACGTGAGAATCACGTGTTTTTTTATTTTGTTTTAATAGCATATACTTCTCACATAGTTTGAAAGCATGTGCTTCTTACATGCTTAAAGAACATGTTACTTTTAGAAACTAGCTTGGAGGAGTTTTCTACAAAGTTTATAGGAAATTTCTCTCTGTCTTTTTTGGAATGAATATAAATTTCATACAAACTAGCTTTTAAAAGATACGTGTCCCTTAGTATGTGAAAAACACATATATTTTTTTAATTGAACGTGCTTCTCACATGTTTTATAATAGTTTAATGTATAATGTGGCTTTTAGAGGCTAGAAATTAGTGTCATTTGGGGTGAGCAATTATATACAAGACAAACATTTTATGGGTTGTAAGAGTTCCTGCAACTCAAAGTGATAGCTTGAAGAGTAACTCCTGGAGAGGAATCAAGGACATACCCTATTATATTCGTTATCTGTTTCAGCTTGGTTACCTTCTTTTTTATAGAAGAGGGTATGCTGCGCTTGCTGGTGGCGCTTTGCATTGGGTGGTGCCTGGAGGGTTTGAATGGTACTGTATGATTGTTGCTTATGATCTTGTAGCTGAGGAGTTTCGAATTGTACCACAGCCTGATCATGTCGATGGTGGTTTTGTAATGGATCTGGGGGTCTTGGAAGGGCGCCTATGCATGATTTGCAATTACGGTAATGATTTTGTTGATGTATGGCTGATGAAGGAATATGGATTAAAGGAATCTTGGACTAAATTGTTTAAGGTTTCACAGTCAAGTTTGAACAGGGATTTTGGACAGGTGATGCCTTTAGCTTATTCTAAGAGTGGTGACAAGGACAAGGTTCTTTTGGAATTGGACAAGGAAAAGCTCCTTTGGTATGATTTGAGGAGGAGGATAGCCAAGACTGTGAGGATTGAGGGGGCTCCAAATTCATTCAATGCGGATGTGGTGGTGGAATGGATGGGAAGACACAGCAACCAGCGCCAGAGGAAAAGAAGAAAAGCAATAGAAAGAAGATGTGAGATAACATAAACATAATTGAGTTATTTATTTATTTTTGTTCAAGCTTATTTCTATACCTGGTTATGCATTTGTCTTTCTCAATTGACTGGATAGGTTAATTACCAATTTTACGTGAGCAGTTGATCTCTTTAGTTTAATTTTCTGGTTCTCTTAAGAGTTCAAGTTTGTTTAAAAAAATTGATGTATATGACCAGTCTGGTTTGTTTCACTGTTTTGAATTACTCAACATGATTGCTATATAGCATCTACTTATTTTTGTTTTAGTTTAACTTACTACTTTGATGGATTGATCATTGTTTTGCAGGGATGATTTTCTGTCAAAAGGCTTTAAACTGACTCTATAAGCAAACAGGAGGAGAAAAATGGGCACAAAGTGAAAAGTGGTAAAGCAACAAACTTCTTGTTCTTTCATTTTCTTTTTAACCCTCCGAATTGATAAAGGAAGTCACTGGTTGCAATTAAAAATATGAGTCTGTCCCAGGAAAAAAGTTGGTTGTAGAATGTCGTGTCTTGTTTATAATTAGCTCTAGTATTTCGTTCTGCGATTATTTCAATTTGTTAGTGTTGGCTTGAAATTGTCATAAGGAGACAGACATTGTGAATGTGATGTTGTCTTTGAGTTTAAATTTCTATGTTGTTGAATAGTTACAATCATGTGCTGCGAATGGCCTTCTGCATGTGCATTTTGGGACTAACAGAAGAAGGATTTCTTTGCTTAGCATGGTTATGGATCTTCAATGAACTCTTAACCTTGCCCGAACCAGAACTTCTATATATATATATATATTCGGCAAAAGCAAATCATATCTCTGCTTTCCTAGTAGCATATTTGAATATTAGCCAATTTGTCAAAACAATATATAGGGAATAAAAATCTGGAGAGAATGTCTGTTTACATACTAATTGTCGCAAATATTTTGAGCAGCTGAGAAGCAATACCAACATATATGTTAAATTATCGTGGATTTAACTATTTAAATTAATATTCTAACAGCTCAAAATTATGCCTATCCTAGTAGAAAAGGGTTGTTCTAAAAATAAAAGGATGGTTCTTTCCTTATATATTTTGAGTTTTGATTAAATTCTTAAAGCATGTGAATGTGTTGTGTTTGTTTACGTGGCCATTTTACCATATTTGAATATGTTGTTGCATAGAAGACGAAAGGGTTTGTCATCTTGGAAACTGAATGTCTTTTGAGGAAGAGCAGTTTATGCCTTTGTACTGCTAATTAAGGCTCCTCTTGCTCTTGCTTAAAGGATGAACTTCTTTTATTTGGTTGGTGACAATAGATTTATGCTTTTCAAGTTCCTTCTTATCGTTGAATTCATTTGTCTGCTTTGATTATGTTTAATGTGTGCATCAGACACAATATGTTAGAAAATAGGCATCTCACACGTCCTTGTAAGTAAATGGGCACCTGAAGAAGCATCCGCATCAAGAAGTGAGTGTTTCTTGAAGAAGCATAGTAACAAAATGGAACATGAACCCCGACAGCTCTGCTGGTATGTGAACTTTCACCAAACCAAAATATTTGCCGTTGTGTCTTGAGTTGCTAAGAGGACTCATAATGGCTTATGCAATGATGTAAAATGACTAATCAAAAGCTTAAACAAGGTGTTTATTCGATTCTCTATACAAATTAATGCATTTTGCTTTTGAACTACTTTGTATTATTAATGCGCAAGTATTTTATTTTATTTTTCTCTCACTCACATCTTTCTTTCTTTATTATCTTATGCATTAATGTATTAGTATTTAAAAATACAGAAATAATAAGAAAATAATATTTAAATATTATAGAGAAAGAATAGACAATCAGATCAATGAGAATGCAATTGAAAAGCCATTAGTTAAAAATAATAGACTTAGTTCATATGTTACTGTTAGTAACACACTACTATAATGGACTTAGGCCCCGTTTGGTTTACGGAGTACACCTCTAGAATGAAATGACTATTCTTATAAAATATATATATATTTTTTTTGATTTTCGTAACAAACTGAATGTCCATTAAAGCAGAACAAAAAAAGGTTATAGGACAGACACATAAAACTAACAAGCTTAGACAAATTAGCCCAATCCAAACAGACTACAAACTCCTCAAAGTAGGTGAAGATGGAAGTCATATGCGAATACAGCCCGAGAAAACTTTTGCTGCAGCACAATCTTATGGATACTACCATCGGGAGTACGAATACCCCTATCAAGCATCAAAACAGACTTTCGAAAAAGCCATGGTGATTTAGATGCATAGTAACAGTGGAAAAAAGGTTTCCAAAAAGAAAGAAAAAAAGATCCACTTCACTTACGAAGAGTCTAAAGTCTAATCGGATTGGGTTTAACAGAAAGCAATACAACAACATTATAAAATAAAAATACAAGATAAAAAGCAAAGTAAAATGTCCAAAAAAAGTACTGTCGGAGTTGTCGAAGACGCACGGGGCCACGAGCTGTTGATGGAACCAAAAGACCAGCGTAGGTGGTGGATGGAGGTGGAGCAGCGAGAAAGAGGCCTTACGCATCGGTGCGTGGGGGACACGCGCCGCGAGTAAGATTTACGAAGGGGACTTATTCCTAAGAATAGACTCATGGGAATAACTATTCACTTATGAAAATGAATACTTATTCCTTTAACAAAAAAAAAAAAATATATATAGAGAATAGCTATTCATTAAGGAATAGACATAATTTTTTTTTAAAAAAAAAATAATTTTTTTCAACCCCTCAACCCCAAGAATAAATAAATAAATAACTGTTAAACTTAAGGGCGGCCGGCCGCCCACCGTAGAACTTGGAGGTGGTCACACCACCCTCGATGAATTTAGGGTGGCCAAGGCCACCTTCGATTCACGTTGCTGGTGGCCGCAACTGCTTCTGCAGTCTTTTAGGGGTGGATGCGGCCACCTAGAAAAATCAATTTTTTTTGTTATTTTATTTTTAAATTTAAGTTTTAGAAAAAAAGAAAAGAAAAATAAAAAAGAGGATTTTTTGATAATTTTGGTCCAATTCCAATTAGGGTATATTTATTGTTACCAAACAAAGGAATAGAAATGCTTATTCCATTTCACCATGTTTTATGAGTAATGTTAAAAGTCATTCTTGTGTCACTCCAAAAATGATGTGTCTCTTAAGATTACTATTAGACTTGTAGTTAATCATTATTAAATTTTGATAAAATATTAATTTTAAAAATTACTTCATTTTTAAAGAAATACAAGAGCGACAAAAAAATGAATTTTAGAATGACTTCTGTAGCCTTTTAGAGCTCCAAATGTTTTGTTGACTCAAATTTCACCACTGGGATTAGTGCTCGGACAGAAGGCTGTTTTAGACCTTTGGGTTGCCTTGACGAGTACTACTTGCAGCAGTGTATTAAGAATAGACATCAAAAAGTTGAAATTATGTTACCTTCTTATACTTGTGCAAGGACCATACCTCTTCATTCTTGGCAAAAGGCCCAACGATTAAGGGTCTATTTGAGAGTGTGCGTGAGGAGTTTAAAAATACATTTAACACTAAAAAAATTCGTTTGAATAAAAAAGTACTCGTTCGATTAAAAAAAAAAAAAAAAAGAGCGATTTTAAATGTTCAAAAAACTTAAAAATAGCAAAAACACACTTTTGACAAAAACTTAAAAATGAAGATTTTGTCAAAAAGTATATTTTTTTTGGACAAAGTTTTCCTCCAAACTAGGTTGGAGGAAATTCCTCCAACTTAGTCTCTAAAATTGACATGTGTCCTCAAACATGTGCTTCTCACATGTTTTTTTTAATACTCTAATTTCCACAAACTATAGTTAACTCCACCGTTAGTTTCTCTCTCTCTCACGTTCTCTCTCTCTCTCTCTCTCTCTCTCTCACGTTCTCTCTCTCTCCTTCCCCTCCCACACGAGACCAAGCTGTCTTTCCAACCCAAAAAATCTCTCCGTCTTTACGGAAGAGTGTTTTTTTTTTAAAAAGAAAAGATTTTTAAGAGGGTTGATTGGGTTTTCTTAAAAATTTAACAAAAAATAACAATTGTACTTTCTCTTTTTTTAGTCGGAAAAGATAACAAAAAATGCTCAGATTGAATGGATCATCAAAGATTGAAACCTTTCTGGAAATTTCATAAAAAAAATTTTACCATGCTCAGATTGAAGGGATCATCAAAAAATGCTCAGATTGAAGAATAATCTTTATTTGTTAAATAGATGGTTTTGAAAATTTAAGAAAAACCCAATCGCCCCTCTTAAAAATCTTTTCTTTTTTTTAAAAAAACCTCTTGGCAAAGTTTCAATGAAGAGATTTTTTGGGTTGGAAAGACAGCTTGGTCTCGTGTGGGAGGGGAAGGAGAGAGAGAGGACGTGAGAGAGAGAGAGAGAGAGAGAGAGAGAACGTGAGAGAGAGAAATTGACGGTGGAGTTAACTATAGTTTGTGGAAATTAGGGTATTAAAAAAAACATGTGAAAAGCACATGTTTGAGGACACATGTCAATTTTAGAGACAAGGTTAGAGGAATTTCCTCCAACCTAGTTTGGAGGAAAACTTTGTCCATTTTTTTTTACTTAAAAAATATATTTTTCAAATACAATCTCAAACCGACTTTAAAGCAATACACCCATTCCGAGCATTGACATTTGCTAGATAGCACTTTTTTAAAAAATAAAAAAATAACAAACAACTCAACTCAAGATATAAAACTCTCAAAATTATTTGTATTTTATATCACATCAAAATATTTTTTTTAAATAAGGAATACTCTCAAAAAATATTAACAAAGAAAACGATTTCTTTTATTTATTTACCATTGTGTCTATTGTACATTGAACAATACCATTAGAATGGAAAGACAGATATTTATCTCAATTCTAATAGGACGTGCTTTTAAAAGAGATGCATCTCTTAACATGTAAAAAACACATTTTATTTAATATGATGTATTTCTCACATACTTTTTAATAGTTTAACCTATAATGTCGCTTTTAGAGGCTAGAAATTTGTGTCCTTTGGGATAAACAATTATATACAAGAGAAAAATTGTATGGGTTGTAGCCTGTAGGAGTTCATGCAACTCAAAAAGTGATGTGTTAATTTAAGTATGTACATATGAACACATATAACTTTTTTAAAGATTGAATTGCAGGGAATATTGTATACAATCAAATTTGTAAGAATTTTCCTTCCAAAAAAAAAAAAAAAAGGTCTCTTTTGAAACAATAAAGAAGGGCTTTGGCCACTGAGACATCCAAGAAAGTTCACCCATATCGTGGGCTATTGCATAAAGAAGCTCAAGAAAATTAAACAGGTGATGAGCTGAATTTAGAGTTAGAAATTAAAGCCAACTTACGACTATTAGAAAATAGAAAATGGGCTCACAAAACCGTTCCACCGAAAAGGACGTGGCAAAATGCCACGTTGGCAGAGATGGGGAAAAGAGGTTAGAAGAATCAAGAAAGAACATTTCTGTTTTTATATGATCCATTTGCTGGCCGTTGGGAGTTGAAATTCCCGCTGGGTAATGGGTATTCTACGCGTTCCAAGTTACTCATCTCCTCCGCCACCGCAATAAACTCCGTAAATGTCGATTCTCCCGCCCGATTTGATCACCGAAATACTTCTGCGATTACCGGTGAAGAGCCTGGTACGTTTCCAATGCGTTTCGAAGCCATGGCAGGCACAAATCAATGGCCGAGTTTTCATCAACATTCATCTCGACTTCTCCATTGCGGCCAACAGAGAACACCATCTCATAGTCATGGAACACGAGGGAGAAATGCCGCCGAATTTCTCAGGAGTGCGTTTCAACGACGACGATCGATTCGAAGAAGCGCTCGTGAACATTCACCAGCCACTTCTCAATGCAGGACATAACACCCAAATCGCGAACTACTGCAACGGACTGATTTGCATCCACGACTATGGGAGAGGGATTGTTATTTGGAACCCATTAATCCGGCGGTACAAGACGTTGCCGTTTGAGCCGGTAGGATTCACCGATTGTACGTCTAGGTTGCCCAATGTGGCCTTTGGACACGACCCAGTAAACGACGACTACAAAGTGATGAGGGTTGTAGAGTTCAATACAGAGATTGATGCTAAAAGTGCCATTGAAGTCAAGGTATATAGTTTGAGAGCGCATTCTTGGAAGACGGTTGAAGAGGAATGGCCTAAAGAGTACAGTTCAGCCAGTCCTTATTCGAGTTCGATGTCCTTAAACGGTGCTTTCCATTGGTTAGTTGATCCTATTAGTGGGTCCCTGCACCAGGAGACCCTTCTGGCTTTCGATCTAGCCACCGAAAAGTTCAGAAAGTATACGATTCCGGTTCAATCGAACGACGATTCATCACTTTGTTTGGAGGTCTTGAAAGGATGTATATGTGTTTGCTTGAATGTCGGTGTGACACTCAACGATGTTTGGGTGATGAAGGAGTACGGGGTAGTCAGCTCTTGGGCTCGTCTTTACACCATTGTCCAAGGCGCAGTCCCTTGGACTTTTGAGTACTGTAAACCTTTGGTGTACTCGAAAGACGGCAAGAAGGTTCTGATGGAGCAGGATTTGGAGTATCTCTTTTGGTATGACATAGAGGAGAAAAGGGGCACGAGTGTTGAGTTGGATGGTATGCCTAATTCGTTTGAGACGGTCATTTGTGTGGGAAGCCTTGTTCTTCTCGACGGTGATAGCGTGTAAAATTTTAACTGATTTGAGTGTAATTTTTTGTTTGATTAATTCTTTAGCTTAATAATAAGGACATGGTTTTTAACTCATGTTGGTCTATGTTTGTGCTAGGTATGATAATCCAGCGGATGGCCTTAATCTGTTGATGGAAGCGATGGAGGAGGAAGTGATAAATGAGGAACAAGCTGTTTGATATTCGATTGCAAGGAAAACTGCTTTGGAGCCCATTTTGGTACAACTCATTTTCTTGGGAATTTTATATCATGTAGAATTTCTTTGCTTCAGCAATATTCCGAGTTATGTCTATCTCTGCTGGAATTCTCTAGACTTACTAAACTATTTGAAGTTTTGTGTTGGCTAAATGTTCTATGGAGGCAAAGATTTTCTTTATCCAAATACAACTATCCATTTTCTGTATGCATTAGCTTGCACCTTAAATATTTTTCAGAGCTTTGATTCATAAAGTGCAAGTAGGCATTGTATTTGAATATTGTGTCAATGTGTCTTCTTCGTGCCATTGGCTGGGATGTACATTTCTTTCGAAAATATAAGGATGCAGAACTTGCTTCTTTTGGTCTAAAATAAGGTTGCAATGCTCAATTTAAGTGTTTTTAGGGCAGGGTTTGGTGAATCAAATTATTATCTTCTTCTTTCAAGAAGTGTGCCATCTCGAATTAAGGGCACCTTCTTCTTCACACTTACATTTCAGAATGAGGTTCAGAGGGTATTTAGGTCCTTGGGGAGGTTGCCCCTCTCTGGAGCCAATATTTCTTAGACTCGCTTAATCAACCACCCTTCCCTTCCCTTCTTTTCAACAAAAAAAAAAAAAAAAAAAAAAAAAAAAAAGGTGCTCCATCTGTTTCTTTTAACTTTACTGTCGCATAAACAACTTATCTTTGCCCCTTTATTCTTCGCAGGGTGAAAAGTGAAGGGAGAGAGCTATGCTTGATTAGCTGAGAATGCTTGAAGATGGGAGAAAACAATAATCCCAACGATGCGTACCAAATGCCTGTACTAGAATGAGTATACTTTTTCAGGTTTTTTTCTTAATTAATGCCATATATTGTCCACTTGTGTAAGGTGTTGTGTACTTGTAGTTACTGTGGTTTTGAAGCATGTTTCTACGAAATATGTTTGTATTCCTCTCTAAATCCACAAGGTTGTTTGACATCTATGGATTTTGATGCTGGAATTTACTTTTTCTTTAACTGAAATTTGATGTTATAACTGACTTTGAACTATATGCTGTGAATTTTCAAATTGTTGGCCTGTGACAAAATGGCATGCAGAATAATTGTTCCGAATGCCATTTAGACCTAGTTATAAATGATTGCAGATTAAGAATGGGTGGTGATGTTGGATAATAGAGCAAATTACATTGTTGTTGAATTTTGAAATTGTTTACATCAGAGACAATGATGGAACGTCCTAGGGTTTACTTTTTATTAGATGAGGTATTTCTGGTTTGCTTAAAGACGGAGATGATATCTCTGTCTAAATTTCATCCAAAATTTGACGAAACGTCATGTCAGCACCAATCACAAATTGAGATGTGTCCATATAATTAATTTTTAAAAATACTTTTTTAAAAAAAATTATAAAAAATAAAAATATTAAAAAATTATATTTAATTATATATATATTTTTTTTAAAAAAAAAAAATTGGGGGCCACCTTTGGCCATTTGGGGGTGGACTGGCCACCCCCTTTGGCCATGGGGTGGCCTGGCCACTCCCATCTGGCCGGTCACCCCACGGCCGGATGGGGGTTGTCAAGCCACCGCAAGGAGCCAAAGGGGTGGCCAAAACTACCCCCAGTAGGTCTAATGGTGGTTTCAGCCACCCCCTTTGGTTCCTTTGGGTGCCTCACGTGCTTTATAGAGCCACCCCAAACCGGCTAGATGGGAGTGGCCAAGTCACCCCAAGAAGCCAAAGGGGTGGTCAAAAACCCCAATAGGTCTGATGGTCGTTTTAGCCACCCCTTTTGGTACCCCAAGTGCTTCATAGAAAGGACCCATATGCTGGTTTGGCAAAAATTGAGTGGCTTCACTAGCAGTCTCTAGACGATTTTATCATCTGCCTTCTGTAAATACGTAAGAGAGAATTCTGAAGGTTTTTTTTTTAAGCTTTAGTTTTTGCCGTCAAAGATATCTCTGCCTCCCCCGAGTATCAAGATCGTCTCTGAAGATTTGAAACAATAATAGAATCCAATTCAAACAAAAAGTTCCCAATAGTTTGAAGCAAACATAGAAGATCACAAGTTCCAAGGAGTTTTTCCCCGTGTTTGACAAGGGCACACAAGCTTAGACGATCATATATTCCTGTTGCTCCTCAAATTTTTCAATTAGCACCTGAGAGAAACCATGAAGCAATCGGAGGGTACCCAGAGCTCGCTCCCGGACGATATTGCCCTGAAATTGCTTCATTACTTGAGGGTTAATGTTTTCATTCTTTGTTCTGTCTTTGAAATCTAATCATTTGATTTTTGTCTTTCAAAAGGTACCGGATCTATGTGCCTTTGGCTCCTTGGGGTGGCCAGAGGCGGCTACGGCCACCCCAAACTTTTTTATTATTATTTTTAATGTTTTTAATTAAAAAAATTATTTTTTATTTGAAAGTAATTATATGGACGCATGTTAATTTTTAATTGGTGGTAACATAACGTTTTGTCAAATTTTAGATAGAATTTATAAAAAAAGGTGGTATATTTAACGTTTTGTTAAGAAATTACACTCTAAGAGCATTCCCAATGGAAGAGCCATATTTTTATGTAAAATAGCTCTTCAAAATTCACTTTTATCTAGTTTAGCTAAGCAATTTTTAAGTATCTCCACATCCGATTAAATATATTTCTTAAAAAAAGGTGAGAAAAGATTTGAGAAAAAGATAAAGCAGGAGAGAGAAACACTAAAAAATAAAATGGCTCCCTTAAAAAGTGCTGCTACATTTAACTTTTTTTTTAGCTCTTCTAATCAAATATCTATTTTACATATATTTTTTGCTCATCCAATGTGGGAGGTTTTTTGAACATATGAAGAGCTATTCTAGATAAAAGTAACATTTGGCTCTTCCATTGGGAATGCTCTAAATAAGGAAGAAAGGAAGAAAGGAAGAAAGAATTACACGATAATCGAGCTAAGGAAAAAAGGAAGCTAGGGAAAGAAGATAGGAGAGACTTTCATTGAATGAGCATTTCTAGGGTGCTCAACCTCTAAGTTCTTGAATGAACAAATGTCTACAAAGCTAGGAATAGGATTATTTCTTATATATTTTAGATCGGAGAATATTTAGTTTATGACTAAAATTTTTAAGAAAAAATCTTAAAGGTCACCTTAGGCCAACATGGGTGGTCCGGTCACCCCAAACACCCTTAGTTTTTTTAAAATATTTTTTAATTTTTTATTATTATTTTTTTAAAATTTAAAATAATATTTTTTTATTATTTTTGATTAGTGGATTGGTGGCCTATTTATTACTTTAAAATTTTTTCTTAAAAATTCTAACTATAAACTATATATTCTTCTGGTCCATTTATTCCTCAAAGGTATGGCTAAATCACAACTGATTCTAGTCTTTAATGTTCTCGCCTATTACAATCAACCACCAACAGCAATCAACCTAACAGCCAACTAACAGCTATTAAAACTACTTAACAGAATAATAGAAAGTAACTGTTTAGTAGCCATGCTCATCCTGTTACACGTTGTCTCGTCGTTTTACCTCAAGCATTTCACGTGAGTCACCGCGAAGTTTCTGCAATTTCCCCCATTCTCGAGCTCTGACGCCAGTTCCAACCCTAGCCCTAGTCCTAGATGCTCACAAATCAACTTCGAAGACTAACCCGTTCATGGCGGACATGCCATCGGATATTCTTATCGAAGTCCTCTGCCGGCTGCCAGTCCGGTCGCTTCTTCGGTTCCGGTCCGTGTCCAAGCCATTGCGCTCTCTGATCGACAGCACGGGTTTCATTGATCTCCACCTCAAGAACTCCATAGAGACAAGCTCTAACCTCAGCATCATGATCCGGAGGGACTCCGAGATCTATCTTATCAACCTTGACGCCTTAAGCGATGCCGTCTTGCTCGCTTACCCTCTGATGTGCTACAGCAATAAGATCTTAATCCTGGGCTCCACCAACGGCTTGATCTGCATCTCTAACGCGGCCGAAGACATCGCTCTGTGGAACCCATCGATCAGAAGACACAAAGTCTTGCCCTTTTTGCCCATTGAGCGAATCGAGTCGACCTGGCTGGGCACGCGGTCATTCGGGTTCGGGTACGAACCGGTGAGCGAGGACTACAAGCTGGTGAGGATTTTGCAGTTCATCAATTTGGATAACGAAGGGTTTGTGTCCAAAGTTCAGGTTTATAGTCTGAGAGCGAACGAGTGGAGAGACTCTGAGGATATGCCTTATGTTCTGTGTTATTGGTGGAAGAAGGGGACCTTCGCGAGTGGTGCTTTGCATTGGGTGGTGAACCGGAAGTTCAACGTCAAAAAGCATGAGGGTGATCTGATTGTCGCTTTTGATCTGACGGTTGAGAGATTTAGGGAGGTCCCATTCCCCGAGTGTACGGAGGAGAGATTTCGCATTGAAGTGGGCGTTTTGGGTCTGTGCGTGTATATGAAAGCGACTTACCCAAATGTTGGTATCGATGTTTGGGTGATGAGGGAGTATGGGGTCAAGGAGTCTTGGGCTAAGCTGTTTTCGGTTGCAAAAGCTGAGTCTGTTGGGTCGTACAAGTATTTGAGGCCGTTGGCTTATTCCAGGACTGGTGCGGAGGTTCTGTTGGAGCTTGACAATCAGAGGCTTGCGTGGTACGATTTGAGGAGGAAAAGGGTCGAGAATGTGAGTGTTGGCGGTTTGCCGGATTGGTTTGAGGCCGAAGTTTTTGTCGGAACTCTTGCCCCGGCCGCAGCGAGTCGAAGAGATCATGGGAAGAAGCAGAGTTTAGAAGAGGAGAAACATAAGAAAAATAGGTAAATGACAGTAGACTGTCTTTGGTTTCCTTATGCAGGTTATTGTATCTCTGTTGGCATTTGAAAATTCTAAAACGACTCTAAACGACACCTATTCAAATGTCTAGGTGATTCACAAATATTAAGCGGAATAAGATCTGACCTAATAATTAATAATCAACCAAATACAGATATGTAATGAAAAACAAGAACACAGATATTTGGTTACGAAGAGGAAACTATTTAGAGAACTCTCTAAATGTAAAACCTCTCCGGAGCAGCCAAACCCAGGAAATCAATCCACTATAAGAAGAATAAGGAATACAAGAAGAATTACAAAATCTTTGCAATTTACTCTTCCTTGTACACGACAAGCGACCCACTTGAGGGTGATCTAACCCTAAACTTCTACCGCAGTAGCCATTTCCAGAACATCTGGCACAATTCTTCTATAAGATTTCCTTTCGCCGGAACTCCGACTGGCTTCACGTATTTAATCCCTTCTCAAATAAGCTAGAACAATATCTCTCTCTAAGCTCCCTGATTTTGCTCTCCAAAATACGTACATATAAATGTAGCAAAATCGTGTTTAAATAGAAAATAAAACAAAATAAAGCAGTCATGTCCGAACATGAGCAATCTGGTGTCCGGACCTTCCCTTCACAATAATCGTTTTTGGAAATGGGGTCCAGACCCAGCTTCTGGCGGTCCGGACCTCTCCTTCAAAATCCAGTTTCTGGAAATCAGGTCCGGACCCAGCTTCTGGCGGTCCAGACCTGCCCATCAAAACAGGGATGTTGGTTTCTGTGTTCGGACCCTTCTTCTGGTGGTCCGGACAGGTCATTCAACAGGAATTCTCTGGAAACTGGGTCCGGACCTGACTTCTAGGGGTCCGGACATGGCCTTCTAGAGTCTGTTTTTGAACACTTTGAGATGCTTCATTTTCACCAACTTTACATGCAAACCGAATGAGCCAAAACATAACCCAACAGCATTGTTTTTTGTTATTAGACAGTGATGATACGTTGATGACATGACATGCTTACATAATCTGGTTCTGAGTCACTCATAGTAGTGGTGTATGTGATTTGGTTCACAATTTAATGATGGCTAGCCCAGTTTGGTTTTCCTACCACCTTGTAATTGGTGCAATTTTATATCGTATACTTTCATGTGACTTAGTGCTTGACAAATTGGCCCTTGGTTTTTTCTCAGGGATGATTTCCTGTCAGAGGGCTTCAAATTGGTGCTATAAGCAAACAGAAGGATGAACGGAAGCGTGGAGAAGATGTACTTTTGTGAATTTGGTTTGTCATTTACTTTTAAAGCTTACTAGAGTGGCTTCTTTTGGTCTAAAATAAGGTTGCAATGCTCAATTTAAGTGTACTTAGGGCAGGATTTGGTGAATCAAATTATTGTCTTCATTTTTCAGGAAGTGTGCCATCTCGAATTAAGGGCACCTTCTTCTTCACGTACACTTACATTTCAGAATGAAGTTCAGAGGGTATTTAGTTCCTTCGAGAGGTTGCCCCTCTCTGGAGCCAATATTTCTTAGACTCGCTTAATCAACTACCAGTCCCTTCCCTTCTTTTCACAAAAAAAAAAAAAAAAGGTGCCCCATCTATTTCTTTTTAACTTTATTATCATATAAGCAACTTATATTCGCCCCTTTATTCTTCGCAGGGTGAAAAGTAAAGGGAGAGAGCTATGCCTGATCAGCTGAGAATGCTTGAAGATGGGAGGAAACAATAATCCCAACGATGTGTACCAAATGCCTTTACTAGAATGAGTATACTTCTTCAGGTTTTTTCCTGATTAATGCCATATATTGTCCAATTGTGTAAGGTGTTGTGTACTCGTAGTTACTATGGTTTTGAAGCATGTATATACGAAATATGTTTGTATTCCTCTCTAAATCCACAAGGTTGTTTGAGATCTGTCGATTTTGATGCTGGAATTTACTTTTTCTTTAACTGAAATTTGATGTTATAACCGACTTTGAACTATATGCTGTGAATTTTCAAATTGTTCGCCTGTGAGAAAATGGCATGAAGAATATTCGGATGCCATTTAGGTTGGTTTTGAGGTGCAGGCCTAGTTATAAATGATTGCAGATTAAGAATGGGTGGGTGATGTTCGATTATAAAGCAAATTACATTGTTGTTGAATTTTAATTGTTTACCTCAGTGGATGGTTGCTATCAATAGTTTTGGCTTTGCTAAATTTGCTATCGATATTGAGTGGTTCATAATAGGATGAATTGCATGGTATCCTTGTACAATAGTTGCAGAGGACTCAAAGCTGTGTCTGTAGTTGAGGGTGGGACTAGAAGAAGATCAATAAGCTGAAGAATCCTAACCCTTGGTTATTTTGTACCACCAAGTCTGATTAGGAAAAAAACAACAAAACAAAACAAAAGGTACCACCAAGTCTGGACTTGTACGGGCATTAAAACAGGACCATGCTTGATCCGCAGTGGGGTCATGAAGAAAGAGAGCTGCCCACCGAACCAAAAACCAAAAGGGAGGTAGAATTTCATGTTAACTTTAGTTTGGGCCTTTTTAATCTCTTTCCTTTTTTCTCATCATGGGTTCCCTTATTTTTTCGTACTTGCGATTTGTGTTGGTATCAAATAGTCACACTGGTTTACACAAGTACTATTTTGAACATCTTATACATGTAATTGGTTTTTTGGCCCATGTTTAGTCTAAAAACTTAACAGCATATAATGTCAAGGTAGAGCATGACAAGGGTCTCCCATGGGCCATGCTACATTATTCTACTACATGATCAACATTATTTAAAAATTAAAAAACAAAAAAGCTAAACATTGTAAGGGAGGTATGGGAAATCCCACCTTCAATGGGTGGCAAAGACCCATCCCGAGCCGGAGGGTGAGGATCTCCTTCACAATGGGTCATAAGAAGAGATCCTACCCGTGGTGAGTTGCGAGGGTGAGGATTTTACTTTCGGGTTTAGTCCATCCGGCAACCCATTGGGAGGTGAGTCCACCCACATGCTGTGGCAACCTAAAACTTAGGAGGGGTAACCATATAGCCACTCGACAAATTTAAAGGGGTTAAACAACCATTTTAAGTTTTAAATATTTTTAAGTTTTTCGAAATAAATAAATTTATATTATATAATACGTTTTCTCAATTATAAATTCTAATATATGATACAATTTTCACTTATACGTTATAATATATATATATTTTTTATTAAAAAAAAAACACATTAATAAACAAATCATATTATCATACTCAACTAAACTCTATTAAATAATATTAAAATATATCATTCCAATCTTTATTGTGTTTCCACACCAATCTTTTCAAATATGACAGGTGTCTTCTGACAAAACAAATTAAAAGCATTACATGTTATTTTAATAATGTAAGCGGATCCTTCATTTTCTATAGAACCACCATCGTTTTGGAAAACCATCCTTTCCATTTTAAAATTTTTTTATTTTTTTTATTTAGTGCATTTTGAAGGATAGTATTGTTTAAAAATTTTAATAAGGGTAATACATTAAATTCAGTACCCTTCAAAATACACTAAATAAAAAAAAATGAAGAGATTTTGAAATAAAGAGGATCCTATTCCCGTGGTTTCATGTGCCAAACCTTTAATCATTACTTTATTACATTCACGAGTCGCCACGTAAGGCGTACCCTTAAGGCTCTCTAGAAAGCACCAGAAACTGCTTCTTCATTCATATCTCCCGATCCAAAACCCAGCCAGACAGCCAACCTTATCCCCCGTCTGATATGCCAAACCTCAAGCTAGACCTTAACTTCCCGCCCGATGTAATCACCGACATCCTATGCCAACTTCCGGTGAAGACGCTTCTACGGTTCAGATGCGCATCCAAGCGTTGGTGCTCCCAAATAGACGATCCAGATTTCATTAAGATTCACCTTAGCCACTCCCTTGCCACCAAGTCCAAACTCAGCCTCGTTCTCAAAAAATGGTACCTCTACTCCGTTGAGCTCGATTCGCTTCGCACCGCCACGGAACTCAATCCCCCATTGAATGTGATCTGGGGTATAACCGACGTTTTTGGCTCTTGCAATGGCTTGTTGGCTGTGTGTAACGCTGAAGAAGAAATGGCTTTATGGAACCCATCAACGAGAAAACACCAGATATTGCCTGTTATGCCGGTTGAGGCTCCTAAAGGTTATGTAAATGTTAAACCTCGTCGTTTTACTTTTTATGGATTTGGGCACGACCCCATTAGCGATGACTACAAGGTGGTGAGGATGGTGCAGTTTGTTGGTGATAATGGGTTTTTCTCTGCTGATGTTAAAGTTTATAGCTTGAAGAGTAACTCTTGGAGAGGAATCAAGGACATACCCTATTATATTCGTTATCTGTTTCAGCTTGGTTACCTTCTTTTTTATAGACGAGGGTATGCTGCGCTTGCTGGTGGTGCTTTGCATTGGGTGGTGCCTGGAGGGTTTGGATGGTACTGTATGATTGTTGCTTTTGATCTTGTAGCTGAGGAGTTTCGAATTGTACCACAGCCTGATCATGTCGATGGTGGTTTTGTAATGGATCTGGGGGTCTTGGAAGAGCGCCTATGCATGATTTGCAATTACGGTAATGATTTTGTTGATGTATGGCTGATGAAGGAATGTGGATTAAAGGAATCTTGGACTAAATTGTTTAAGGTTTCACAGTCAAGTTTGAACAGGGATTTTGGACAGGTGATCGATGCCTTTAGCTTATTCTAAGAGTGACAATTTCTTTGTTATTTTCCTTGATTCATACTAGTTGTTCTTCATTTTTTTTAACCCTCGAAATTGATAAAGGAAGTCACAGGTTGCAATTAAAAATATGAGTGTGTCCCAGGGAAAAAGTTTGTTGTAGAATCTCTTGTGTCTTGTTTATAATTAGCTCTAGTAATATTTCGTTCTATCTTTGATTATTTCAATTTGCACTAGTTACAATATGTTAGTGTTGGCTTGAAATTGTCATAAGGAGACAATCATTGTGAATGTGATGTCATCGTTGCGTTTAAATTTCTGTGCTGTTGAATAGTTACAATCATGTGCATTATGGGACTAACAGAAGAAGGATATCTTTGCCTAGCATGGTTATGGATCTTCAATGAACTCTTAACCTTGCCCGAACCAGAAGTTCTACTAATGTATATATATTCGGCAAAAGCAAATCATATCTCTGCTTTCCTAGTAGCATATTTGAATATTAGCCAATTTTTCTAAACAATATATAGGGAATAAAAATGGGGAGAGAATGTCTGTTTACATAGTTATTGTCCCAAATATTTTGAGCAGCTGAGAAGCAACACCAACTTATATGTTAAATTATCGTGGATTTAACTATTTAAAAGTATATAATTAAGCCTATCCTAGTAGAAAAGGGTTGTTCTAAAAGTAAAAGAATGGTTCTTTCCTTATATATTTTGAATTTTGATTAAATTCTTAAAGCATGTGAATGTGGGGTGTTTGTTTACGTGGCCGGCCGTATTACCATATTTGAATATGATGTTCCATACAAGACGAAAGGGTTGTCATCTTGGAACCTGAATGTCTTTTGAGGATCACCAATTTATGCCTTTGTGTTGCTAATTAAGGCTTCTGTCTTGCTTAAAGGATGAACTTTTTGATTTGGTTGGTGACAATAGATTTATGCTTTTCAAGTTATTTCTTATCGTTGAATTCATTTGTCTGCTTTGATTGTGTTTAATGTGTGCATCAAACACGATATGTTAGAAAACAGGCCTCTCACACGTCCTTTTAAGTAAATGGAAATGGCACCGGAAGAAGCATCCACATCAAGAAGGGAGCATTTCTTGAAGAAGCATAGTAAGAAAATGGCACTTGGGATGTGAACTTTCACCAAACCAGAATCTTTGCCGATGTGTCTTGAGTTGCTAAGAGCACTCGCAATGGATTATGCAATGAAGCTTAATCAAGGTGTTCATTCGATTCTCTATACAAAATGCATTTTGCATTTGAACTACTTTGTATCATTAATGCCTTCTTTTTTTTTTCTCCCACCCACATCTCTCTTTATTATTTTATGCATTAATGTATTAGTATTTAAAAATACATAAACAATAAGAAAATAATATGTAAATAATATGGAGAAAGAATAGACAATCAGATAAATGAAAATGCAATTGAAAAGCCATTAGTTAAAGTAATAGACTTGGTTCATATGTTACTGTTAGTAAGCACTACTATAATAGACTTAGGATTTGTTTGGTTCGCAGAATAGATCTCTAGAATGGAAATGGTTATTCCTATAGAATAACAATTTTTTTTTTTTGGTAGTGGCTTATTCCTAGGAATAGAAAGAGGAATAAATATATATATTTTTTTTCAAAAAAAAAAAAAAAAAGAGTTAGAGGAATATCTATTTCTTAAATAATAGACACAATTTTTCAAAAAAACAAAAAAAATCTATTTTTATTATTTTTCAACCCATTAACCCTAAAAATAAATTAATAAATAAATACCTGTTAAACTTAAGGGTGGCTGGCCACCCACCATAGAACCTAGGGTGGCCTTTGCCACCTTTGATTCACGTTTGAGGTGGTCGCGACTACCTCTACAGTCTCTCAGGGGTGGCCACGGCCCCCCCCCCCCCCCCCCAAGTGTCGTCGGGGGTGGTGCGGCCACCCCGGGTTTTTATGTGGGTGGACGACCTTCTAGAAAAAGCAATTTATTTTATTGTTATTTATTTTATTTTTTAAATTTGAGTTTTTAAAAAAGGGATTTTTTTTTTTGGTAATTTTGGTCAAATTATAATGAAGGTATATTTATTGATACCAAACAAAGGAATAGAAATGCTTATTCCATTCCATCCCATTTTATGAGTAATGTTACAAGTCATTTTTTTTTGTTTCTTCAAAAATATTGTGGCTTTTAAAATCACTATTAGACTTGTGATTGATTATTATTTCAATATTGGATTTTGATCAAATAGTAATTTTAAAAGTTATCTCATTTTTAAAGAGACACAAAAATGATATAAGAGAGACTTCCAAAATGATATTGGAGCATTGTATGTTTTGTTGACTCAAATTTCACAACCACTAGGATTAGTGCTCGGGCCAAAGGCTGTTTTAGACCTTTGGCAGTGTATTAAGAGTAGTAGACATCAAAAAGTTGAAATTATGTTACCTTCCATACTTGTAAAAGGACCATACCTCATCATTCTTGGCAAAAGGCCCAACGATTAAAGCAATACACCCATTTGGAGTATTGACATTTGTTAGATAACACTTTTTTTTACAAAATAATAATAATAATAATAAATAATAAACAACTCAAGATATAAAACTCTCAAAATTATTTTTATTTTATGTCATATAAAATATTTTTTTTTAAAAATAAAATAATAAAGAATACTCTCTAAAAAATATTAATTAACAAGAAAACGTTTTCTTTTATTTATTTACAATTGGGTCTGTTATACATTGAACAGTAACCATTAGGATGGAAAGACAAATATTCATCTCAATTTTCTAAATTTACATTTACAATGCGTTTCAAAGACATGGTACGTAGGATCTAATTAACGACACCATTTTCATCAACATGCATCTCGAGCTCTCCATCATGGCTAATCGATAATGCGCACTCATCGTCCAAGAATGCGGCGCCGACCGCAAGCATCCTCCGTCGGATTGCTTCTCAGTGAACTTTAAAATACTAGTAATATTAGATACCATCTTTTTATCCTCCTAAAATTCTCTCAAAGCTAATGTAACTTTCATCTCAATTTTCTAAATTTACGTTTACAATGCGTTTCAAAGACATGGTACGTAGGATCTAATCAACGACCCTGTTTTCATCAACATGCATCTCGAACTCTCCATTGCGGCCAACCGAGAATGCACTCATTGTTCAAGAATGTGGCGCCGACCGCAAGCATCCTCTGTCGGATTGCTTCTCGGTGCACTTTAAAAGACGAGTAATGCTAAGTACTATCTTTTTATCCTTCTAAAATTCTTCCAAAGTTGATGTGGCTTTCAAAATTACTATTGAATCGAAATTCAAGTATGATTCATCTAAAATTTAATTGTGATTTTAAAAGTTACATTAGCTTTACGAGAATTTTAAGAGGATAAAAAGATGATACCTAACATTACTCTTAAAAGACATCCAAGACGACTAGTTTGCATCAAGAAGCTCGTGAATATTAAACAAGACTTGAGCTGAATTTAGAGTTAGAATTCAAGAAATAAAAGCCCACTTACTATTAGAAAACAGAAAATGGGCATGCAAAACCGTTCCACCGAAAGGACGTGGCAAAAAGAGGTTAGAAGAATCAAGAAAGAACATTTCTGTTTCTATTTGCTGGCCGTTCACCGTTGGGAATTGAAATTCCCGCTGGGTAGTGGGTATTCAGTATTCTACGCGTTCCAAGTTACTCATCTCCTCCGCCACCACAATAAACTCCGTAAATGTCGATTCACTCGCCGGATTTGGTCACCGAAATACTTCTGCGATTACCCGTGAAGAGCCTGGTACGTTTCCAATGCGTTTCGAAGGCATGGCACGCACAAATCCATGGCCGAGTTTTCATCAACATTCATCTCGGCTTCTCCATTGCGGCCAACAGAGAACGCCATCTCATAGTCATTGACATCGAAGGACCGCCGCTGAATTTCTTAGGAGTGCGCTTCAACGACGACGACCGATTCGACGGAGCGCTCGTGAACATTCACCAGCCACTTTTCGATACAGGACATAACACGCAAATCGTGAACTACTGCAATGGACTGGTTTGCATCTACAGCTATTGGAGAGGGATTTTGATTTGGAACCCATTAATCCGGCGGTACAAGAAGTTGCCCTTTGAGCCGGTAGGATTCACCGACTGGCTATCTGGGCTGCCCAATGTGGCCTTCGGACACGACCCAGTTAACGACGACTACAAGGTGGTGAGGGTTGTGGAGGTCTATAGAAAGATTGATGCTAAAAGTGCCATTGAAGTCAAGGTATATAGTCTGAGAGCGCATTCTTGGAAGACGGTTGAAGAGGAATGGCCTAAAGAGTTCAGTTCAGCCAGTTCTAATTCAAGGTCGATGTCCTTAAACGGTGCTTTCCATTGGTTAGTTGATATTTGGGGGTCCCTGCACCAAAAGACCCTTCTGGCTTTCGATCTAGCCACCGAAAAGTTTAGAAAGTATACGATTCCGGTTCAATCGGACGATGGTTCGGCACTCATTTTGGAGGTCTTGAAAGGATGTATATGTGTTTGCGTGCATGTCTCTGCGACACGCAACGATGTTTGGGTGATGAAGGAGTACGAGGTAGTCAGCTCTTGGGCTCGTCTTTACACCGTTGAGCAAGGCGCAGTACCTTGGACATTTGAGTACTGTAAGCCTTTGGCGTACTCGAAGGACGGCAAGAAGGTTCTGATGGAGCAGGATTATGAGTATCTCTTTTGGTATGACATAGAGGAGAAAAGTGGCACGAGGGTTGAGTTTGGTGGTATGCCTAATTTCTTTGAGATGGCCATTTGTGTGGGAACCCTTGTTCTTCTCAATGGTGATAGCGTGTAAAATTTGTTGAAGGAAGCGATGGAGGAGGAAGTGATAAATAGGATTTTACATCATGTAGAATTTCTTTGCTTCAGCAATAATATTTCGAGTTATGTCTATCTCTGCTGGAATTCTCTAGACTCTTTTAAGTTCTGTGTTGGTTAAATGTTCTATGGAGGCGAAGATTTTCTTTCTCCAAATACAACTATCCATTTTCTGTATGCATTTGCTTGCACCTTAAATATTTTTCAGCCTGCATTAGCTTTGACTCTTAAAGCGCAAGTAGGCATTGTATTTGATTGTGTCTTCTTCGAGCCATTGGCTGGGATGTATATTTCTTTCGAAAATAGAAGGATGCAGAACTTGCTAGCACAGAAGCTGCAGGCAGATTCATGAGATGGATTCTGATTTCATTGATTGATATGTTTTAGGATAGCAGAGAACACTTGGTAGCTCCATCGACCGGTTTGTTTAGAAATTTCTTATAAACCAACATCTAAAACTAACATATATCCTTTTCACGTGTTTTTTTATTTTATTTTATTTTGTTTTAATGGCATATACTTCTCACATGGTTTGAAAGCATGCGTTTCTTACATGCTTAAAGAACATGTTACTTTTAGAAACTAGCTTGGAGGTGTTTTCTACAAAGTTTATAGGAAATTTTTCTCTGTCTTTTTTGGAATGAATATAAATTTCATACAAACTAGCTTTTGAAAGATATGTGTCCCTTAGTATGTGAAAAACACATATTTTTTTAATTGAACGTGCTTCTCACATGCTTTATAATAGTTTAATGTATAATGTGGCTTTTAGAGGCTAGAAATTAGTGTCATTTGGGGTGAGCAATTATATACAAGACAAACATTTTATGGGTTGTAAGAGTTCCTGCAACTCAAAGTGATAGCTTGAAGAGTAACTCTTGGAGAGGAATCAAGGACATACCCTATTATATTCGTTATCTGTTTCAGCTTGGTTACCTTCTTTTTTATAGAAGAGGGTATGCTGCGCTTGCTGGTGGTGCTTTGCATTGGGTGGTGCCTGGAGGGTTTGAATGGTACTGTATGATTGTTGCTTTTGATCTTGTAGCTGAGGAGTTTCGAATTGCACCACAGCCTGATCATGTCGATGGTGGTTTTGTAATGGATCTGGGGGTCTTGGAAGGGCGCCTATGCATGATTTGCAATTACGGTAATGATTTTGTTGATGTATGGCTGATGAAGGAATATGGATTAAAGGAATCTTGGACTAAATTGTTTAAGATTTCACAGTCAAGTTTGAACAGGGATTTTTTTTGGGGGAAAACAAAAAATGGGGATTTTTCGGTTCGTAGCGCTTATTTTTTGGAGAAGGAGAGGAATGGTTTAAAGAATGGGGAAGGGTCTAGTGCTCCTGTCTGTAATGAAATATGGAAGAAAATATGGGCTTTGCTAGTACCGAATCCAACAAAGGTTTTTTGTGGAGAGCTTGTAACAATATCCTACCCACTAAAGATAACCTGCGGAAAATGGGTGTTGTGTCTGATGATATTTGTATGTTTTATTGTTCAGAGAAGGAATCGATAGTTCATGTCCTATGGGAATGCCCAGTAGCTCAGGATGTCTGGGGGGTTAGTGGACGGTCATTACAGAAAAGTTCATTTACAAGTCTTACCTTTCGGGATCTTCTTTTATTTTTGGTATCACGATGCAGTACAGAGGAGATGGCACTGGTTGGGGTTATTGCAAAAGGAATTTGGCACAGACGAAATACAGTAGTTCATGGGGGTGTTTTTTTGCATCCCAATGTCGTTGTTAGAGAAGCAGTGGTTTATTTACAACAGTATAATGATTCTTTGGAGAGAAGGGAGGAAATTGTGCATAGTGTTCCAGTTCATAGATCTGTTCGTTGGAAGAACCCACCTGCTGGTTTTTTCAAAGCTAACTGGGATGTAGCTCTACGAAAGGAGTATAACTAGATGGGATTTGGGGTTGTTGTAAGAGATCATGAAGGTTTGGTTTGTGCAGCTCTTAGTAAGGCAATGGATGGATGCCCAGACCCTACAACGGCGGAAGCTATGGGTGTTTTATGTGTGATGGAATTTTGTCGTGATTTGGGGTTACAAGACTTGATTTTGGAAGGGGATTCGAAGGTGGTAGTTATGGCTTTGAAGAATACTGGTCCTAATTGGTGTAGCTACGGGCAGGTGATCAGTAATATCGTTGAAGTGGCCATGGTTTTCAATGGCCACTTCAACGATATTTTGTTATGCAGCTCATAAAATGGGTCAAAGGGCAGTCCAAGGAAACATAGAAGAAATATGGATAGAGAAAGTCCCTTATTTTATTCAAGATGAAGTTACATTAGAGCTTTTGACTCTATCTGTTTAGAGTGTTTTTTTACGCTCTATATTATTTTGTTATGAATGAATGAATGCAGACGTTATTATCAAAAAAAAAAAAAAAAAAAAAGAGAGACACGTGTCTCTTAACAGATCCATTTGCTGTGATGGAAAAGAGGTTAGAAGAATCAGGAAAGAACATTTCTCTTTCTATATGATCCATTTGCTGGCGGTTCGGAGTTGAAATTCGTGCTGGGTAGTGGGTATTCTACGCGTTCCAAGTTATTCATCTCCTCCGCCACCTCAATAAACTCCGTAAATGTCGATTCTCCCGCCCGATTTGATCACCGAAATACTTCTGCGATTACCCGTGAAGAGCCTGGTACGTTTCCAATGCGTTTCGAAGCCATGGCAGGCACAAATCAATGGCCGAGTTTTCATCAACATTCATCTCGACTTCTCCATTGCGGCCAACAGAGAACGCCATCTCATAGTCATGGAATACGAGGGAGAAATGCCGCCGAATTTCTCAGGAGTGCGCTTCAATGATGACGATCGATTCGAAGAAGCGCTCGTGAACATTCACCAGCCACTTCTCAATGCAGGACATAACAGCCAAATCCTGAACTACTGCAACGGACTGGTTTGCATCCACAACTATGGGAGAGGGATTGTTATTTGGAACCCATTAATCCGGCGGTACAAGACGTTGCCGTTTGAGCCGGTAGGATTCACCGATTGTACGTCTAGGTCGCCCAATGTGGCCTTTGGACACGACCCAGTAAACGACGACTACAAGGTGATGAGGGTTGTAGAGTTCTATAGAAAGATTGATGCTAAAAGTGCCATTGAAGTCAAGGTATATAGTTTGAGAGCGCATTCTTGGAAGAAGGTTGAAGAGGAATGGCCTAAAGAGTACAGGCCAGCCAGTCCTTATTCGAGTTCGATGTCCTTAAACGGTGCTTTCCATTGGTTAGTTGATCCTATTAGTGGGCCCCGGTACCGGGAGGCCCTTCTGGCTTTCGATCTAGCCACCGAAAAGTTCAGAAAGTATACAATTCCGGTTCAACCGAACGACGATTCAACGCTTGGTTTGGAGGTCTTGAAAGGATGTATATGTGTTTGCCTAAATGTCGGTGTGACACTCAACGATGTTTGGGTTATGAAGGAGTACGGGGTAGTCGGCTCTTGGACTCATCTTTACACCATTGTGCAAGGCGCAGTCCCTTGGGGTTTTGAGTACTGTAAACCTTTGGTGTACTCGAAAGACGGCAAGAAGGTTCTGATGCAGCAAGATTTTGAATATCTCTTTTGGTATGACATAGAGGAGAAAAGGGGCACGAGTGTTGAGTTGGATGGTATGCCTAATTCGTTTGAGACGGCCATATGTGTGGGAAGCCTTGTTCTTCTCGACGGTGATACCGTGTAAAATTTTAACTGATTTGAGTGTAATTTTTGGTTTAATTAATTCTTTAGCTTAATATTAAGGACTTGGTTTTTAACTCATGTTTGTGCTAGGTATGATAATCCAGCGGATGACCTTAATCTGTTGATGGATGCGATGGAGGAGGAGGTGACAAATGAGGAACAAGCTAGTTTGATATTCGATTGCAAGGAAAACTGCTTTGGAGCCCATTTTGGTACAACTCATTTTCTTGGGAATTTTATATCATGTAGAATTTCTTTGCTTCAGCAATATTCCGAGTTATGTCCATCTCTGCTGGAATTCTCTAGACTTACTAAACTATTTTAAGTTTTGTGTTGGTTAAATGTTGTATGGTGGCAAAGATTTTCTTTATCCAAATACAACTATCCATTTTCTGTATGCATTAGCTTGCACCTTAAATATTTTTCAGAGCTTTGATTCATAAAGTGCAAGTAGGCATTGTATTTGAATATTGTGTCAATGTGTCTTCTTCGTGCCATTGGCTGGGATGTATATTTCTTTCGAAAATATAGGAATGCAGAACTTGCTTCTTTTGGTCTAAAATAAGGTTGCAATGCTCAATTTAAGTGTATTTAGGGCAGGGTTTGGTGAATCAAATTATTATCTTCTTCTTTCAAGAAATGTGCCATCTCGAATTAAGGGCACCTTCTTCTTCACACTTACATTTCAGAATGAGGTTCAGAGGGCATTTAGGTCCTTGGGGAGGTTGCCCCTCTCTGGAGCCAATATTTCTTAGACTCGCTTAATCAACCACCCTTCCCTTCCCTTCTTTTCAAAAAGCAAAAAAAAAAAAAGGTGCCCCATCTGTTTCTTTTAACTTTACTGTCACATAAGCAACCTATCTTTGCCCCTTTATTCTTCGCAGGTTGAAAAGTGAAGGGATAGAGCTATGCTTGATCAACTGAGAATGCTTGAAGATGGGAGGAAACAATAATCCCAACGATGTGTACCAAATGCCTTTACTAGAATGAGTATACTTTTTCAGGTTTTTTCCTGATTAATGCCATATATTGTCCACTTGTGTAAGGTGTTGTGTACTTGTAGTTACTGTGGTTTTGAAGCATGTATATACGAAATATGTTTGTATTCCTCTCTAAATCCACAAGGTTGTTTGACATCTTTCGATTTTGATGCTGGAATTTACTTTTTCTTTAACTGAAATTTGATGTTATAACCGACTTTGAACTATATGCTGTGAATTTTCAAATTGTTCGCCTGTGAGAAAATGGCATGAAGAATGAGAGTTCGGATGCCATTTAGGTTGGTTTTGAGGTGCAGGCCTAGTTATAAATGATTGCAGATTAAGAATGGGTGGGTGATGTTCGATTATAAAGCAAATTACATTGTTGTTGAATTTTAATTGTTTACCTCAGTGGATGGTTGCTATCAATAGTTTTGGCTTTGCTAAATTTGCTATCGATATTGAGTGGTTCATAATAGGATGAATTGCATGGTATCCTTGTACAATAGTTGCAGAGGACTCAAAGCTCTGTCTGTAGTTGAGGGTGGAACTAGAAGAGAATCAATAAGCAGAAGAGTCCTAACCCTTGGTTATTTTGTACCACCAAATTTGATTAGGAAAAAAAAAACAAAACAAAACAAAAGGTACCACCAAGTCTGGACTTGTATGGGCATTAAAACAGGACCATGCTTGATCCGCAGTGGGGTCATGAAGAAAGAGAGCTGCCCACCGAACCAAAAACCAAAAGGGAGGTAGAATTTCATGTTAACTTTAGTTTGGGCCTTTTTAATCTCTTTCCTTTTTTCTCAACATGGGTTCCCTTATTTTTTCGTACTTGCGATTTGTGTTGCTATCAAATAGTCACACTGGTTTACAAAAAGTACTATTTTGAACATCTTATACATGTAATTGGTTTTTCGGCCCATGTTTAGTCTAAAAACTTAACAGCATATAATGTCAAGGTAGAGCATGACAAGGGTCTCCCATGGGCCATGCTACATTATTCTACTACGTGATCAACATTATTTAAAAATTAAAAAACAAAAAAGCTAAACATTGTAAGGGAGGTATGGGAAATCCCACCTTCAATGGGTGGCAAAGACCCATCCCGAGCCGGAGGGTGAGGATCTCCTTCACAATGGGTCATAAGGAGAGATCTTACCCGTGGTGAGTTGCGAGGGTGAAGATTTTACTTTCGGGTTTGGTCCATCCGGCCACCCATTGGGAGGTGAGTCCACCCACATGCTGTGGCCACCTAAAACTTAGGAGGGGTAACCATATAGCCACTCGACAAATTTAAAGGGGTTGAACAACTATTTTAAGTTTTAAATATTTTTAAGTTTTTCGAAATAAATAAATTTATATTATATAATACGTTTTCTCAATTATAAATTCTAATATATGATACAATTTTCACCTATACGTTATAATATATATATTTTTTTATAAAAAAAAAAAAAAACACATTAATAAACAAATCATATTACCATACTCAACTAAACTCTATTAAATAATATTAAAATATATCATCCCAATCTTTATTATGTTTCCAAACAAATCTTTTCAAATATGACAGGTGTCTTCTGACGAAACAAATTAAAAGCATTACGTGTTATTTGAGGAATGATAGGGACCCAATTTTTTTGCCCAACAAAAGTCTAACTTTTGCCTTATTTATTTTTTAAAAATAAAATAAAATAAAAAATGAAAAAAATGTTTGAAGCAACCCTATATATTTTTTGTCTTTCTTTTATTTGGTATTTTTAAAAAAATGAAAATTGGTATTTTTTTCATAATAATGTCATTTTTTTCAAGAAAATGTCATTATTATGAAGAAAAATACTATTTTTCATTTTTAAAAAAATACTAAATAAAAGAAAGGCCAAAAATAGATAGGGTTGCTTCAGACATTTTTTCCATTTTTCATTTTGTTCTTTTTAGAAAAAAAATAAAGGGTAAAAGTTGGATTTTTGTTGGGCAAAAAAGTTGGGCCTTTAGCATTTCTCTATTTCAATAATGTAAGCGGATCCTTCATTTTCAATAGGACCACCATGATTTCGTGCGCCGAACCTTTAATCATTACTTTATTTCTCTAGAAAGCACCAGAAACTGCTTCTTCATTCATATCTCCCGATCCAAAACCCAGCCAGACAGCCAACCTTATACCCCGTCTGATATGCCAAACCTCAAGCTAGACCTTAACTTCCCGCCCGATGTAATCACCGACATCCTATGCCAACTTCCGGTGAAGACGCTTCTACGGTTCAGATGCGCATCCAAGCGTTGGTGCTCCCAAATAGACGATCCAGATTTCATTAAGATTCACCTTAGCCACTCCCTTGCCACCAAGTCCAAACTCAGCCTCGTTCTCAAAAAATGGTACCTCTACTCCGTTGAGCTCGATTCGCTTCGCACCGCCACGGAACTCAATCCCCCATTGAATGTGATCTGGGGTATAACTGACGTTTTTGGCTCTTGCAATGGCTTGTTGGCTGTGTGTAACGCTGAAGAAGAAATGGCTTTATGGAACCCATCAACGAGAAAACACCAGATATTGCCTGTTATGCCGGTTGAGGCTCCTAAAGGTTATATAAATGTTAAACCTCGTCGTTTTACTTTTTATGGATTTGGGCACGACCCCATTAGCGATGACTACAAGGTGGTGAGGATGGTGCAGTTTGTTGGTGATAATGGGTTTTTCTCTGCTGATGTTAAAGTTTATAGCTTGAAGAGTAACTCTTGGAGAGGAATCAAGGACATACCCTATTATATTCGTTATCTGTTTCAGCTTGGTTACCTTCTTTTTTATAGACGAGGGTATGCTGCGCTTGCTGGTGGTGCTTTGCATTGGGTGGTGCCTGGAGGGTTTGGATGGTACTGTATGATTGTTGCTTTTGATCTTGTAGCTGAGGAGTTTCGAATTGTACCACAGCCTGATCATGTCGATGGTGGTTTTGTAATGGATCTGGGGGTCTTGGAAGAGCGCCTATGCATGATTTGCAATTACGGTAATGATTTTGTTGATGTATGGCTGATGAAGGAATATGGATTAAAGGAATCTTGGACTAAATTGTTTAAGGTTTCACAGTCAAGTTTGAACAGGGATTTTGGACAGGTGATGCCTTTAGCTTATTCTAAGAGTGGTGACAAGGACAAGGTTCTTTTGGAATTGGACAAGGAAAAGCTCCTTTGGTATGATTTGAGGAGGAGGAGAGCCAAGACTGTGAGGATTGAGGGGGCTCCCAATTCATTCAATGCGGATGTTTATGTGGAAAGCCTTGTTCCCTTAGGTGGTGGTGGAATGGATGGGAAGACACAGCAACCGGCGCCAGAGGAAAAGAAGGAAAGCAATAGAAAGAAGATGTGAGATAACATAAACTTAATTGAGTTATTTATTTATTTTTGTTCAAGCTTATTTCTATACCTGGTTACCAATTTTATGTGAGCAGTTGATCTCTTTAGTTTAATTTTCTGGTTCTCTCAAGAGCTCAAGTTTGTTTAGATAAACTGATGTATATGACCAATCTGGTTTGTTTCACTCTTTTGAATTGCTCAACATGATTGCTATATAGCATCTACTTATTTTTGTTTTAGTTTAACTTAATACTTTGATGGATTGATCATTGTTTTACAGGGATGATTTTCTGTCAAAAGGCTTTAAACTGACTCTATAAGCAAACAGGAGGAGAAAATGGGCACAAAGTGAAAAGTGGTAACGCAACAAACTTTTCCATATATAATATTTCAATTAAGGATTACTAGAATTAGTTTATCTTACCTCATTAATGGTTTAAGCTGACAATTTGTTTTAAAAGAGGCAGAAATAAGTTGTTTGACATAACAAGTACACTGTTTTCTAGAGGACTGACAATTTCTTTGTCATTTTCCTTGATTCATACTAGTTGTTCTTTCATTTTTTTTAACCCTCGAAATTGATAAAGGAAGTCACAGGTTGCAATTAAAAATATGAGTGTGTCCCAGGGAAAAAGTTTGTTGTAGAATCTCTTGTGTCTTGTTTATAATTAGCTCTAGTAATATTTCGTTCTATCTTTGATTATTTCAATTTGCACTAGTGACAATATGTTAGTGTTGGCTTGAAATTGTCATAAGGAGACAATCATTGTGAATGTGATGTCATCGTTGCGTTTAAATTTCTGTGCTGTTGAATAGTTACAATCATGTGCATTATGGGACTAACAGAAGAAGGATATCTTTGCCTAGCATGGTTATGGATCTTCAATGAACTCTTAACCTTGCCCGAACCAGAAGTTCTACTAATGTATATATATTCGGCAAAAGCAAATCATATCTCTGCTTTCCTAGTAGCATATTTGAATATTAGCCAATTTTTCTAAACAATATATAGGGAATAAAAATGGGGAGAGAATGTCTGTTTACATAGTTATTGTCCCAAATATTTTGAGCAGCTGAGAAGCAACACCAACTTATATGTTAAATTATCGTGGATTTAACTATTTAAAAGTATATAATTAAGCCTATCCTAGTAGAAAAGGGTTGTTCTTAAAGTAAAAGAATGGTTCTTTCCTTATATATTTTGAGTTTTGATTAAATTCTTAAAGCATGTGAATGTGGGGTGTTTGTTTACGTGGCCGGCCGTATTACCATATTTGAATATGATCTTTCATACAAGACGAAAGGGTTGTCATCTTGGAACCTGAATGTCTTTTGAGGATCACCAATTTATGCCTTTGTGTTGCTAATTAAGGCTCCTGTCTTGCTTAAAGGATGAACTTTTTGATTTGGTTGGTGACAATGGATTTATGCTTTTCAAGTTATTTCTTATCGTTGAATTCATTTGTCTGCTTTGATTATGTTTAATGTGTGCATCAAACACGATATGTTAGAAAACAGGCCTCTCACACGTCCTTTTACGTAAATGGCACCGGAAGAAGCATCCACATCAAGAAGGGAGCATTTCTTGAAGAAGCATAGTATGAAAATGGCACTTGGGATGTGAACTTTCACCAAACCAGAATCTTTGCCTATGTGTCTTGAGTTGCTAAGAGCACTCGCAATGGATTATGCAATGAAGCTTAATCAAAGTGTTCATTCGATTCTCTATACAAAATGCATTTTGCATTTGAACTACTTTGTATCATTAATGCGTTTTTTTTTTTTTTTCCTCCCACTCACATCTCTCTTTCTTTATTATTTTATGCATTAATGTATTAGTATTTAAAAATACAGAAACAATAAGAAAATAATATGGAGAAAGAATAGACAATCAGATATATGAGAATGCAATTGAAAAGCCATTAGTTAAAGTAATAGACTTAGTTCATATGTTACTGTTAGTAATGTACTACTATAATAAACTTAGACTTTGTTTGGTTCGCGGAATAGATCTTTGGAATGGAAATGATTATTCCTGTAGACTAACAATTTTTTTTTATGGGAAATTATATATAAACTCCTTGGGTCATCACGCTTTTTTAAAAAACTCCATGAGTTTTTTTCTTTCGGAAATTTAGTCTCTAGGTAACTCGAAACTACTAGAAACTCCTTACCGTCAATTTTTGTTAACTGTCGTTAATCCACTAAAAACTCCACATTTTATCTGATTAAAATATTCATTTTTTATTAATTTAATTTAAAAAATTAAATCTTAAAAAAAAATTAAAAAAAAAAATTGAAGGGTGGTTAGGGGTGGCACCAACCCCTATGGGGTGGCTTGTGGCCACCCCCAGGTGGTTTGGGGTGGCCTACCCATCAAGCCACCCCTTTCCACCCCTGGGGTGGCTTGCGGCCACCCCCAGGTGGTTTGGGGTGGCCTGCGAGGGTGGCTTGGGGTGGCTTGCGGCCACCCCAAGGGTGAAGGGGTGGCCTGCGAGCCACCCCAAACCCCCAATGGGGTGGCCGCGAGCCACCCCAAACCACCCATGGGGTGGCTCGAGCCACTCCATGGGTGGGCAAACCACTTCTGGCCACCCTTTAATTTATTTATTTTTTAATTTAATTTTTTAAATTAAATTAATAAAAAATGAATATTTTAATCAGATAAATGGGGAGTTTTGAGTGGACTAACTGCAGTTAACAAAAATTGACGGTATGGAGTTTTTTAGTAGTTTCGAGTGACCCAAGGACTAAATTTCAAAAAAAAATGCTCAAGGAGTTTTTTAAAAAAGTACGTTGACCTAAGGAGTTTATATATAATTTCCTCTCTTTTTTTATTTTTTATTTTTTTTAGTAGGGGCTTATTCCTAGGAATAGAAAGAGGAATAAATATTTTTTTTTTTTCAAAAAAAAAAAAAAAAAGAAGAGGAATATCTATTTCTTAAAGAATAGACACAATTTTTTCAAAAAAAAAAAAAAAATCTATTTTTATTATTTTTCAACCCTCAACCCTAAAAACAAATTAATAAATAAATAACTGTTAAACTAAATGGTGGCCGGCCACCCACCATAGAACCTGGGGTGGCCTTTGCCACCTTTGATTCACGTCAGGGTTGGTCGTGACTGCCTCTATAGTCTCTCAGGGGTGGCCGCGGCCCCCCCCCAAGTGTCGTCGGGGGTCGTGCGGCCACCCCGGGTTCTTATGTGGTTGGACGGCCTCTTAGAAAAATCAAAAAAAAATTTATTGTTATTTATTTTATTTTTTAAATTTGAGTTTTAAAAAATGGGATTTTTTTTGGGTAATTTTGGTCAAATTATAATTAAGGTATATTTATTGTTACCAAACAAAGGAATAGAAATAGTTACTCCATTCCACCCCATTTTATAAGTAATGTTACAAGTCATTTTTTTCTAATTCTCGAAAAATATTGTGGCTCTTAAAATCACTATTAGACTTGTGATTGATCATTATTTCATTATTGGATTTTGATCAAATAGTAATTTTAAAAGTTATCTCATTTCTAAAGGGACATAAAAATGATATAAGAGAGACTTCTAGAATGATATTAGAGCATTGTATGTTTTGTTGACTCAAATTTCACAACCACTGGGATTAGTGCTCGGGCCAAAGGCTGTTTTAGACCTTTGGCAGTGTTTTAAGAGTAGACATCAAAATGTTGAAATTATGTTACCTTCTATACTTGTAAAAGGACCATACCTCTTCATTCTTGGCAAAAGGCCCAACGATTAAAGCAATACACCCATTCGGAGCATTGACATTTGTTAGATAACACTTTTTTTTAACAAAAGAAAAAAATAAGTAAATAAATAACAAACAACTCAACATATAAAACTCTCAAAATTATTTTTATTTTATGTCATATTAAAACATTTTTTTAAAAAAAAAAATAATAAAGAATACTCTCTAAAAAAATATTAATTAACAAAGAAAATGTTTTCTTTTATTTATTTACAATTGGGTCTGTTATACATTGAATAGTAACCATTAGAATGGAAAGACAAATATTCATCTCAATTCTCTAAATTTATGTTTACAATGCATTTCGTAGGCTCTAATCAACGACCTTGTTTTCATCAACATGCATCTCGAGCTCTCCGTCGCAGCCAACCGAGAATGCACACTCATTGTTCAAGAATGTGGCGCCGATCGCAAGCATCCTCTGTCGGATTGCTTCTCAATGCACTTTAAAAGACGAGTAATGCTAGGTACCATCTTTTTATCCTTCTAAAATTCTCCCAAAGCTGATGTGGCTTTCAAAATCACTATTAAATCAAAATTCAAGTATGATTCATCTAAAATTTAATGCTGATTTTAAAAGTTACATCAGCTTTACGAGAATTTTAAGAGGATAGAAAGATGGTACCTAACATTACTATTAAAAAAAACATCCAGGACGACTAGTTTGCATCAAGAAGCTCGTGAATATTAAACAAGACTTGAGCTGAATTTAGAGTTAGAATTCAAGAAATAAAAGCCCAACAGAAAATGGGCATGCAAAACCGTTACACCGAAAGGACGTGGCAAAAAGAGGTTAGAAGAATCAAGAAAGAACATTTCTGTTTCTATTTGCTGGCCGTTCACCGTTGGGAATTGAAATTCCCGCTGGGTAGTGGGTATTCAGTATTCTACGCGTTCCAAGTTACTCATCTCCTCCGCCACCACAAGGTCCACAATAAACTCCGTAAATGTCGATTCACTCGCCGGATTTAGTCACCGAAATACTTCTGCGATTACCCGTGAAGAGCCTGGTACGTTTCCAATGCGTTTCGAAGGCATGGCACGCACAAATCAATGGCCGAGTTTTCATCAACATTCATCTCGGCTTCTCCATTGCGGCCAACAGAGAACGCCATCTCATAGTCATTGACATCGAAGGACCGCCGCGGAATTTCTTAGGAGTGCGCTTCAACGACGACGACCGATTCGATGGAGCGCTCGTGAACATTCACCAGCCACTTTTCCATACAGGACATAACACCCAAATCGTGAACTACTGCAATGGACTGGTTTGCATCTACAGCTATTGGACAGGGATTTTGATTTGGAACCCATTAATCCAGCGGTACAAGAAGTTGCCCTATGAGCCGGTAGGATTCACCGACTGTCTATCTGGGTTGCCCAATGTGGCCTTCGGACACGACCCAGTTAACGACGACTACAAGGTGGTGAGGGTTGTGAAGGTCTATAGAAAGATTGATGCTAAAAGTGCCATTGAAGTCAAGGTATATAGTCTGAGAGCGCATTCTTGGAGGACGGTTGAAGAGGAATGGCCTAAAGAGTTCAGTTCAGCCAGTTCTAATTCAAGGTCGATGTCCTTAAACGGTGCTTTCCATTGGTTAGTTGATATTTGTGGGTCCCTGCACCAGAAGACCCTTCTGGCTTTCGCTCTAGCTACCGAAAAGTTCAGAAAGTATACGATTCCGGTTCAATCGGACGATGGTTCGGCACTCATTTTGGAGGTCTTGAAAGGATGTATATGTGTTTGCGTGCATGTCTCTGCGACACGCAACGATGTTTGGGTGATGAAGGAGTACGAGGTAGTCAGCTCTTGGGCTCGTCTTTACACCATTGAGCAAGGCGCAGTACCTTGGACTTTTGAGTACTGTAAGCCTTTGGCGTACTCGAAGGACGGCAAGAAGGTTCTGATCGAGCAGGATTATGAGTATCTCTTTTGGTATGACATAGAGGAGAAAAGTGGCACGAGGGTTGAGTTTGGTGGTATGCCTAATTTCTTTGAGATGGCCATTTGTGTGGGAAGCCTTGTTCTTCTCAATGGTGATAGCGTGTAAAATTTGTTGATGGAAGCGATGGAGGAGGAAGTGATAAATAGGATTTTACATCATGTAGAATTTCTTTGCTTCAGCAATAATATTACGAGTTATGTCTATCTCTGCTGGAATTTTCTAGACTCTTTTAAGTTCTGTGTTGGTTAAATGTTCTATGGAGGCGAAGATTTTCTTTCTCCAAATACAACTATCCATTTTCTGTATGCATTTGCTTGCACGTTAAATATTTTTCAGCCTGCATTAGCTTTGACTCTTAAAGTGCAAGTAGGCATTGTATTTGATTGTGTCTTCTTCGTGCCATTGGCTGGGATGTATATTTCTTTCGAAAATAGAAGGATGCAGAACTTGCTAGCACAGAAGCTGCAGGCAGATTCATGAGTGGATTCTGATTTCATTGATTGTTATGTTTTAGGATAGCAGAAAACACTTGGTAGCTCCATGGACCGGCTTGTTTAGAAATTTCTTATAAACCAACATCTAAAACTAACATATATCCTTTTCACGTGAGAATCACGTGTTTTTTTATTTTATTTTATTTTGTTTTAATAGCCTACTCACATGGTTTGAAAGCATGCGCTTCTTATATGCTTATACAACATGTGACTTTTAGAAACTAGCTTGGAGGAGTTTTCTACAAAATTTATAGGAAATTTCTCTCCGTCTTTTTTGGAATGAATATAAATATCATACAAACTAGCTTTTAAAATATACGTGTTTCTTAGTACGTGAAAAACACATTTTTTTTAATTGGACGTGCTTCTCACATGCTTTATAATAGCCTGATTATATGTCCGTGGCTCGAGTGGAAGCACAATGGCAGATAAGGCTTGGAGAGGGTGTTTGGTGGAGTAATAAAGTTGGAAATTGGGAAATTGTTTGGGCTTAAGAGAGTTGGGTTGGGAACGAGTGACAACCCGAGGCGGTGGGGGAACACAATTACGGCTGGGAGGGGAAGACACGGGTTCAACTTCTAAAGTAGGAGAAGGAGACAAGACATTTGTTGCACTATGTGGCTTAATGGAGGTGGAGACAGGTGGTAATAGTGGACTAGGACATTCACTTTCAGTAGGTAATGTGGGACCCTGACTCTCTGTGGGTGTGATAGACAAGGTGGGACTGTGACTTTCATTGGGTGTAGGTAAGGTGGGACCATGACTTTCTGTGGGTGTAGTGGGAGATGAGTTGGGAGTGTCTGCATGACTTTCAGTAGGGGAAACAATAGCAGGGTGACGTGTTGGACTAGGAGGTAACGTGTGATCCTGAGAACTCTAATTAGATGCAAGAGATAAAGGTAAATTAAAATGTAAGGAAGGATTGTTACGTGCTAGGGAAGGAAATGCAGACCCAGTGGATGGTTCTTCTGATTGGGGAGTGGCAGCAGATATATCCCCAGCTGGAAAGAGTGTTTCGTCAAAAACCACATGCCTAGAAAGATAAACACGGTTTGTATGGGGATCCAAACACCTATAACCTTTATGATTGTTGCTATAGCCCAAAAAAATACACTTCTTACTACGAAAAGCTAGCTTGTGAGAATTGTATGATCTAAGAAGTGGAAAGCATGCACACCCAAATGATCTAAGGATAGAATAATCTGGTTGATGTTGAAAAAGAGTAAAATAAGGAGACTGAAATTGAAGCACTGGAGTCGGCATTATATTTATTAGATAAACAGCCGTTAAAAATGCATCAACCCAGTAAGTGGTAGAAAGTTTGGATTAAGCTAAGAGAGCCAAGCCAGTATCTGTGATATGCCGGTGCTTTCGTTCAGCAATACCGTTTTGCTCAGATGTGTGAGGGCAAGATAATCGATGTAATATGCCATGTGTTTCAAGAAAATTTTTAAAATTGTTGGAGATATATTCACCTCCATTATCGGATTGTAGTTGTTTTATTTTGCAAGATAGCAAATTTTCAACTAGATTTTTGAATTTAATGAAACACAAGAAAACATCAGACTTATTTTGCAACGGAAACATCCAAGTGAACCGAGAATAATCATCAATAAATACTACGTAATACCTACAGCCACCCACTGACATAATAGGAGAAGACCACGCATCAGAGTGAATTAATTCAAGTGGGGTTGTGGAGACTCTAGTAGACGTAGGAAAAGGAAGTTTTCTACACTTTGCTACTTGACAAGATTCACAAATGTTAGAAGATCGGGTAGGACCTGAGACAGACAACAGAGAATTTTGAAGCAACTTCTTGATTATTAAATATGATGGATGGCCAAGGCGAGAATGCCACACACGAAGAGGAGCAGTAATGCCAATCATTGCAGTGAATGACCGAGCAGAACCACCTTGAAGGGAATTTTTATTGGCATGGAACTGCCTCAAGTAGATGGGATATAACCCTGCTTCACTAGGCCCTTGCAGAAGAATTTGATGAGTCTGCATGTCCTTTATAACAAAATAGGAAGAGGTGAGAATGAAATAACAATTGTTATCACAACAAAATTTTTGAATGGACAGTAAATTAGAGGAAGCATTTGGACAATGTAAAATATTGTGCATAAGCAAACGAGTTTTAGGAGTAATAATCAGGGAAGAACCAGTATTGGAAATAGACAATCCTCCTCCATTGCCCACTGTCACGCTCTCTTGGCCTTGATACGGTTGCTGCAGAGATAGATTGGCAAGTTCAGGAGTCACGTGATTGTTAGCACCACTATCCAGGTACCATGGCTGTTCTATGTCGGGCACAGAGTGTGTAGGGGCTGCCATGGAGGCCAATTGTGATGACAGACGCCTCCTTTGATAAGAGAAATTCATACGGTGATAGCAATCCAAGGCTTGGTGATTGGACTTTCCACAAATCTGACAAGGAGATTTGTTAGGAGCAGCAAATGTAGGAACATGTATAGAATTTTTACCATGAAGACCACGCTGAGGTGGAGGAGCAGAGAAACCCAGTGCAGCACGAACAAGGCTTGACTGGGCTGGCTGACGGGACTATAGGTGTTGTGGGCTCTTTGGTTTCTTGTAGTATTTTTGCTTTTGAGAAAAAAAAGGCAATCTGACCAGTCACGGGTTGCACCTTTTGAGTGTGAGCATCAAGTAAAAGCTCATGGTTCAGCAATTCCATCTGGAAGGCATCAAATGAAATGTCAGAATTTCTTGTGGCCAAGCTCAATGTTGTGACGAATGAGTGGTATGAAGGATTAAGACCACCCACAACATATGAAATTAAATCTTCATCGTCGACAGTCTTGCCAGCAACAGCTAATTGATTAGCTAAATTCTTTGCTGTAAGAAGGTAATCCGAGCAACTTTTAGAACCTTGTTGAAGGGTTTGAAGTTGACGTCTTAAATGAGAGATGTGAGATAGTGAGTGTGGAGCAAAACGATTTGCTAGATACTTCCACACTTGATGAGAGGTATTTTGCCCATACACTGAGGACAAAACTTTTTCAGTTAATGTGGCGTTTAACCAGGCCAAAATAAACTGATCTTTCTTCTGCCATAGAAGATACTCTGGATTTATATCAGAGGTACGTTTGCCTTCGGTATCAAGAATAAATTTAGAAGGACAATTTTATGAGCCATCAACAATACTCAGAAGATCATGGCTACGAAGTGCAGGAAGGAATTGAGTGATCCAACTAATATAATTAGGACCAGAAAGTTTGACATAAACTAGAGAAGCGATATTGGGAAAAACACAGGTAGAAGAAGCTGTGGAATTAGAGGTTGCCATGAGGATCAAAACAAATTGAGAGGTGTTAGCCAAATGGCTCTGATACCATGTAAAATCTTGTATTACAAAAGAAGAGTTCTTGAATAATTACAAAGAGGTGTATTCACCAATATATACAGCAGGTGTACATTAATTAAATGCAAAAGAAAGAATAACGAATACAGAAAATAAAATCATGTTTCCTTTGCTGTCTAACTTCCTTTTCTACTTGTTTTCCTTCTTTACATGCTGCCAGATATTTCTTTGACAAGTTTAGCCAAACTTTCCTTTTCTACAATTTATTTCCTTGGCTGTCATTGCCGATTCTTCATGATTATCATCATGATTCACGGCATCTACTCCACCATTTAGTGCCTTGGATGTCATTACCGTTGCTGCATGATTCACGGTAGAGATACCTTGGTTAACATAATGTATAATGTGGCTTTTAGAGGCTAGAAATTTGTTTCATTTGGGGTGAGCAATTATATACAAGACAAACATTTTATGGGTTGTAAGAGTTCCTGCAACTCAAAGTGATAGCTTGAAGAGTAACTCTTGGAGAGGAATCAAGGACATACCCTATTATATTCGTTATCTGTTTCAGCTTGGTTACCTTCTTTTTTATAGAAGAAGGTATGCTGCGCTTGCTGGTGGTGCTTTGCATTGGGTGGTGCCTGAAGGGTTTAGATGGTACTGTATGATTGTTGCTTTTGATCTTGTAGCTGAGGAGTTTTGAATTGTACCACAGCCTGATCATGTCGATGGTGGTTTTGTAATGGATCTGGGGGTCTTGGAAGGGCGCCTATGCATGATTTGCAATTACGGTAATGATTTTGTTGATGTATGGCTGATGAAGGAATATGGATTAAAGGAATCTTGGACTAAATTGTTTAAGGTTTCACAGTCAAGTTTGAACAGGGATTTTGGACAGGTGATGCCTTTAGCTTATTCTAAGAGTGGTGACAAGGACAAGGTTCTTTTGGAATTGGACAAGGAAAAGCTCCTTTGGTATGATTTGAGGAGGAGGAGAGCCAACACTGTGAGGATTGAGGGGGCTTCAAATTCATTCAATGCGGATGTGGTGGTGGAATGGATGGGAAGACAGAGCAACCAGCGCCAGAGGAAAAGAAGAAAAGCAATAGAAAGATGTGAGATAACATAAACTTAATTGAGTTATTTATTTATTTGTGTTCAAGCTTATTTCTATACCTGGTTATGCATTTGTCTTTCTCAATTGACTGGATAGGTTAATTACCAATTTTACGTGAGCAGTTGATCTCTTTAGTTTAATTTTCTGGTTCTCCTAAGAGTTCAAGTTTGTTTAAAAAAATTGATGTATATGACCAGTCTGGTTTGTTTCACTGTTTTGAATTACTCAACATGATTGCTATAGAGCATCTACTTATTTTTGTTTTAGTTTAACTTACTACTTTGATGGATTGATCATTGTTTTGAAGGGATGATTTTCTGTCAGAAGGCTTTAAACTGACTCTATAAGCAAACAGGAGGAGAAAAATGGGCACAAAGTGAAAAGTGGTAAAGCAACAAACTTCTTGTTCTTTCATTTTCTTTTTAACCCTCCGAATTGATAAAGGAAGTCACAGGTTGCAATTAAAAATATGAGTCTGTCCCAGGAAAAAAGTTGGTTGTAGAATGTCGTGTCTTGTTTATAATTAGCTCTAGTATTTCGTTCTTCGATTATTTCAATTTGTTAGTGTTGGCATGAAATTGTCATAAGGAGACAGACATTGTGAATGTGATGTTGTCTTTGAGTTTAAATTTCTATGTTGTTGAATAGTTACAATCATGTGCTGCGAATGGCCTTCTGCATGTGCATTTTGGGACTAACAGAAGAAGGATTTCTTTGCTTAGCATGGTTATGGATCCTCAATGAACTCTTAACCTTGCCCCAACCAGAACTTCTATATATATATATATATATATTCGGCAAAAGCAAATCATATCTCTGCTTTCCTAGTAGCATATTTGAATATTAGCGAATTTGTCAAAACAATATATAGGGAATAAAAATCTGGAGAGAATGTCTGTTTACATACTAATTGTCCCAAATATTTTGAGTAGCTAAGAAGCAACACCAACATATATGTCAAATTATCGTGGATTTAACTATTTAAATTAATATTCTAACAGCTCAAAATTATGCCTATCCTAGTAGAAAAGGGTTGTTCTAAAAATAAAAGGATGGTTCTTTCCTTGTATATTTTGAGTTTTGATTAAATTCTTAAAGCATGTGAATGTGTTGTGTTGTGTTGTGTTTGTTTACGTGGCCATTTTACCATATTTGAATATGTTGTTGCATAGAAGACGAAAGGGTTTGTCATCTTGGAAACTGAATGTCTTTTGAGAAACAGCAGTTTATGCCTTTGTACTGCTAATTAAGGCTCCTCTAGCTCTTGCATAAAGGATGAACTTTTTTTATTTGGTTGGTGACAATAGATTTATGCTTTTCAAGTTGCTTCTTATCGTTGAATTCATTTGTCTGCTTGGATTATGTTTAATGTGTGCATCAGACACAATATGTTAGAAAATAGGCCTCTCACACGTCCTTGTAAGTAAATGGGCACTTGAAGAAGCATCCGCATCAAGAAGTGAGCGTTTCTTGAAGAAGCATAGTAAGAAAATGGCACATGAACCCCGACAGCTCTGCTAGTATGTGAACTTTCACCAAACCAAAATATTTGCCGATGTGTCTCGAGTTGCTAAGAGGACTCACAATGGCTTATGCAATGATGTAAAATGACTAATCAAAAGCTTAAACAAGGTGTTCATTCGATTCTCTGTACAAGTTAATGCATTTTACATTTGAACTACTTTGTATTATTAATGCGCAAGTATTTTATTTTAGGGTTAAATACCTCAGACCCCCTTAGGGTTTGTCAACTTTATTTTTTCTCCCCTGGAGTTTCATTTTTATCACAGGAGGTCCATGTGGTTTTGATAATAGACCAAGTTAGTCCTCCGTCAGTTGACCGTTAGTTGACTTAACAGAATTCCACGTGGACCAATCAAATATTAACACGTGGCACTTATTTAATTTTTTTTTAAAAAAAAAAAAATTAAAAATGTATTTTCGAAAAAAAATAAAAATAAAACAAAATAAAACAAAAACAAAACAAAACAAAAAAGAAAAGAAAAACAATTGGGGGTGGCTCCTTGGCCATTTGGGGGTGGCCACCAGGGGGTGGCCGAGGAGCCTTGGAGGTGGCCGAAACCACCCCTAACCACCAGCCACCCCCATCTGGCCAAATGGGGGTGGCCAGGCCACCCCCATGGCTTTCCTTTATATATATATACATTTTTTTAATTTAAAAAAAAAAATTAAATGGGTGCCACGTGTCAATATCTGATTAGTTCACGTGTTAGTCCTAATGGTCAACTAACGGATGAACTAACTTGGTTTTTATTAAAACCCCAGGGAGGTCCTGTGATAAAAATGAAATCAGAGAGGAAAAAAATAAAGTTGTCAAACTCCAGGGGGGAATTAAGTATTTAACCCTTTATTTTATTTTTCTCTCACTCACATCTCTCTTTCTTTATTATCTTATGCATTAATGTATTAGTATTTAAAAATACAAAAATAATAAGAGAATAATATTTAAATATTATAGAGAAAGAATAGACAATCGGATCGTTGAGAATGCAATTGAAAAGCCATTAGTTAAAAATAATAGACTTAATTCATATGTTACTATTAATAACACACTACTATAGTAGACTTAGGCCCCGTTCGGTTTGTGGAGTAGACCTCTTGAATGAAATGACTATTCTTATGGAATAATCATTTTTTTTTTCTTTTTTTTAGGTAGAGACCTTTTTTTGTAGAGACCTTTTTTTTGGGGGGAGGGGGTAACAAACCGAATATCCATTAAAGCAAAAAAAAGGTTATTGGACATACATATAAAACTAACAAGCTTAGATAGATTAGCCCAATCCAAACAGACTACAAACTCCTTAAAGTAGGTAAAGCTAGAAGTCATCTGCGAATGCAACTCGAGAAGACCTTTGCCGCGACGCAATCTGATGGATACTACCATCGGGAGTACGAATACCCCTATCAAGCATCTAAACAGACTTTCGAAAAAGCCATGGTGATTTAGATGCATAGTAACAGTGGAAAAAAGGTTTCCAAAAAGAAAAGAAAAACATATCCACTTCACTTACGAAGAGTCTAAAGCCTAATCAGATTGAGTTTAACAGAAAGCAATACAACAACGTTACAGAATAAAAATACAAGATAAAAAGCAGAGTAAAATGTTCAAAAAACAGCAACGTCGGAGTTGTCGGAGACGCACAGGGCCACGAGCCGCTGAGGGAACCAGAAAATCAGCGTAGGTGGTGGATGGAGGTGGAGCAGTGAGAAAGAGGCCTCACGCACCGCAAGTAAGATTTACAAAAGGGACGTATTCCTAGGAATAGACTCGTGGGAATAACTATTCACTTACGAAGAGCAATACCTATTCCTCTAACAAAAATAAAAAAGAGAGAATAGCTACTCATTGAGGAATAGACACAATTTTTTTTTTAATTATTTTTTTTCAACCCCTCAACCCTAAAAATAAATAAATAAATAAATAACTGTTAAACTTAAGGGCGGCCAACTGCCCACCGTAGAACTTGGGGGTGGTCGCACCACCCTCGATGAATTTGGGGTGGCCAAGGCCACCTTCGATTCACGTCGGGGGTGGCCGCGACCGCCTTTGCAGTCTCTTAGGGGTGGATGCGGCCACCTAGGAAAATCAATTTTTTTTGTTATTTATTTTTAAATTTGATTTTTTTAAAAAGGATTTTTTTGATAATTTTGGTCCAATTCCAATTATGGTATATTTATTGTTACCAAACAATGGAATAGAAATGCTTATTCCATTCCACCATGTTTTATGAGTAATATTAGAAGTCATTTTTGTGTCATTCTAAGAATAATGTGTTTTAAAATTAGGGATGCGCAGATTAACCGATTACCAACTTTAATCGAACTGATATTAACCGTAACCGATAGTTATCGATCGGTAATCGGTTAAAAATTTTATACCAATAAGCTTATCGGTCGGTTAAAATTTTTTGATCGAAAAACCGATATAACCGGTAAGCTATTTTAATTTTTAATTTTTTAGAATTTTATATTTATTATTGTAGTGGATCAATATGAAAAAAAAAAAAAAAAAAAAAAAAAAGCTTCGATAAGCTATTTTAGCCAAAAATATACTCTAAAATAACTAATTTTTAATAAGTTATTTTAGGCTTTAGCCCAACAAAACGTATTTTGGGCTCCAAAACAATTAATTTTTGGTCAAATTAGCAACTAATAGAAGCCCAATAAAAAGCCCACAAAAGCCCAAACCGATTTAACCGACAGGTTAATCGATTACCGATATGACCGATAATTTTCGGTTAACACTTCTTATCGGTCGGTAATCGGTTAGGACTTGGTTAACCGATAGCTTATCGGTTAACCGACCGATAAGCCCATTAACCGGTCCAAACCGACCGATACCTAACCCTACTTAAAATTACTATTAAATTTGTGATTAATCATTATTAAATCTTAATAAAATGTTTATTTTAAAAGTTATTTCATTTTTAAAGAAATACAAGAGTGACAGAAAAATGAATTTTATAATGACTTCTGTAGCCTTTTAGAGCACCAAATGTTTTGTTAATTTCACAACCACTAGGATAAGTGCTCGGGCCAAAGGCTGTTTTGGACCTTTGGGTTGCCTTGACGAGTACTACTTGCAGCAGTGTATTAAGAATAGGCATCAAAAAGTTGAAATTATGTTACCTTCTTACACTTGTGAAAGGACCATATATACCTCTTCATTCTTGGCAAAAGACCCGACTGAGGGTCTATTTGAGAATGTGTTTGAAGGGTTTAAAAGTACGTTTAATACTAAAAAAGTCTGTTTGAAGAAAAAAATATTCGTTTGATAAAAAAAAAAAAAAAAGCAATTTTAAAGGTTAAAAAGGCTTAAAAATTGTCAAAATGTACTTTTGGCAAAAACTTAAAAATCAAGATTTTACCAAAAAGTCTTTTTTTTTTTTTTAACTTAAAAGTTATATTTCTCAAATACAATTTCAAACTGACTCTAAAGCAATACACCCATTCCGAGTATTGACATTTGCTTGATAACACTTTTTTAAAAATAAATAACAAACGACTCAAGATATAAAACTCTCAAAATTATTTGTACTTTATATCACAACAAAACATTTTTTTTTAAATAACGAATACTCTCAAAAAATATTAACAAAGAAAACGATTTCTTTTATTTATTTACCATTGTATCTATTGTACATTGAACAGTAACTATTAGGATGGAAAGAGAGATATTCATCTCAATTCTAATAGGACGTGCTTTTAAAAGACAGGTGTCTCTTAACAGATCCATTTGCTGTGATGGAAAAGAGGTTAGAAGAATCAAGAAAGAACATTTCTGTTTCTACATGATCCATTTGCTGGCGGTTCGGAGTTGAAATTCGCGCTGGGTAGCGGGTATTCTACGCGTTCCAACTTACTCATCTCCTCCGCCACCTCAATAAACTCCGTAAATGTCGATTCTCCCGCCCGATTTGATCACCGAAATACTTCTGCGATTACCCGTGAAGAGCCTGGTACGTTTCCAATGCGTTTCGAAGCCATGGCAGGCACAAATCAATGGCCGAGTTTTCATCAACATTCATCTCGACTTCTCCATTGCGGCCAACAGAGAACGCCATCTCATAGTCATGGATTACGAGGGAGAAATGCCGCGGAATTTCTCAGGAGTGCGCTTCAACGACGACGATCGATTCGAAGAAGCGCTCGTGAACATTCATCAGCCACTTCTCAATGCAGGACATAACACCCAAATCGTGAACTACTGCAACGGACTGGTTTGCATCCACAACTATGGGAGAGGGATTGTTATTTGGAACCCATTAATCCGGCGGTACAAGACGTTGCCTTTTGAGCCGGTAGGATTCACCGATTGTATGTCTAGGTTGCCCAATGTGGCCTTCGGACACGACCCAGTAAACGACGACTACAAGGTGATGAGGGTTGTAGAGTTCAATACAGAGATTGATGCTAAAAGTGCCATTGAAGTCAAGGTATATAGTTTGAGAGCGCATTCTTGGAAGACGGTTGAAGAGGAATGGCCTAAAGAGTTCAGTCCAGCCAGTCCTTATTCGAGTTCGATGTCCTTAAACGGTGCTTTCCATTGGTTAGTTGATCCTATTAATGGGCCCCGGTACCGGCAGACCCTTCTGGCTTTCGATCTAGCCACCGAAAAGTTCAGAAAGTATACAATTCCGGTTCAACCAAACGACGATTCAACGCTCGGTTTGGAGGTCTTGAAAGGATGTATATGTGTTTGCCTAAATGTCGGTGTGACACTCAACGATGTTTGGGTGATGAAGGAGTACGGGGTAGTCGGCTCTTGGACTCGTCTTTACACCATTGTGCAAGGCGCAGTCCCTTGGACTTTTGAGTACTGTAAACCTTTGGTGTACTCGAAAGACGGCAAGAAGGTTCTGATGCAGCAAGATTTTGAATATCTCTTTTGGTATGACATAGAGGAGAAAAGGGGCACGAGTGTTGAGTTGGATGGTATGCCTAATTCGTTTGAGACGGCCATTTGTGTGGGAAGCCTTGTTCTTCTCGACGGTGATAGCGTGTAAAATTTTAACTGATTTGAGTGTAATTTTTTGTTTGATTAATTCTTTAGCTTAATATTAAGGACTTGGTTTTTAACTCATGTTGATCTATGTTTGTGCTAGGTATGATAATCCAGCGGATGACCTTAATCTGTTGATGGAAGCGATCGAGGAGGAAGTGATAAATGAGGAACAAGCTGTTTGATATTCGATTGCAAGGAAAACTGCTTTGGAGCCCATTTTGGTACAACTCATTTTCTTGGGAATTTTATATCATGTAGAATTTTTTTGCTTCAGCAATATTCCGAGTTATGTCTATCTCTGCTGGAATTCTCTATACTTATTAAACTATTTTAAGTTTTGTGTTGGTTAAATGTTCTATGGAGGCAAAGATTTTCTTTATCCAAATACAACCATCCATTTTCTGTATGCATTAGCTTGCACCTTAAATATTTTTCAGAGCTTTGATTCATAAAGTGCAAGTAGGCATTGTATTTGAATATTGTGTCAATGTGTCTTTCTTCGTGCCATTGGCTGGGATGTATATTTCTTTCGAAAATATAGGGATGCAGAACTTGCTTCTTTTGGTCTAAAATAAGGTTGCAATGCTCAATTTAAGTGTATTTAGGGCAGGGTTTGGTGAATCAAATTATTATCTTCTTCTTTCAAGAAGTGTGCCATCTAGAATTAAGGGCACCTTCTTCTTCACACTTGCATTTTAGAATGAGGTTCAGAGGGTATTTAGGTCCTTGGGGAGGTTGCCCCTCTCTAGAGCCAATATTTCTTAGACTTGTTTAATCAACCACCCTTCCCTTCTCTTCTTTTCAAAAAGAAGGTGCCCCATCTGTTTCTTTTAACTTTACTGTCACATAAGCAACTTATCTTTGCCAATATTTCTTAAACTTGTTTAATCAACCACCCTTCCCTTCTCTTCTTTTCAAAAAGAAGGTGCCCCATCTGTTTCTTTTAATTTTACTGTCACATAAGCAACTTATCTTTGCCCCTTTATTCTTCGTAGGGTGAAAAGTGAAGGGAGAGAGCTATGCTTGATCAGCTGAGAATGCTTGAAGATTGGAGGAAACAATAATCCCAACGATGTGTACCAAATGCCTTTACTAGAATGAGTATACTTTTTCAGGTTTTTTCCTGAATAGTGCCATATATTGTCCACTTGTGTAAGGTGTTGTGTACTTGTAGTTACTGTGGTTTTGAAGCATGTACATACGAAATATGTTTGTATTCCTCTCTAAATCCACAAGGTTGTATGACATCTGTCGATTTTGATGCTGGAATTTACTTTTTCTTTATCTGAAATTTGATTGTTATAACTGACTTTGAACTATCTACTGTGAATTTTCGTTGGAATGTGACAAAATGGCATGCAGAATAATTGGTTCCGGTTGCCATTTAGGTTGGTTTTGAGGTGCAGGCCTAGTTATAAATGATTGCATTAAGAATGGGTGGTGATGTTCGATTATAGAGCAAATTACATTGTTGTTGAATTTTGAAATTTTTTACCTCAGAGAAAATGACATAAAGAAAAATTGTGCGAATGGGACTTTGTGTATGGGGGGCAGTTTGAGATTCCTTCGTTCTTGATCAGTAAGATGGACTTCACTGAGAATGGATTCTGGATTTGAGGCATAGATTAGTGATTTGGTTTCTGTAGTGGGTAATGCCGAGTGGAGTTCTTGGTTAGTTGGAGTGGCCAATTTGACCTTTCAAAAACTGGAGGATGGCTCATGTTGAACAGCATATAATGTCAAGGTAGGGCATGACAAGGGTCTCCCATGCTACATTATTCTACTACATCAACATTATTTAAAATTAAAAAACAAAAAAGCTAAACATTATAAGGGAGGTATGGGAAATCCCACCTTCAATGTGTGGCAAAGACCCATCCGAAGCCCGAGCTTAAAGATCTCCTTCGCAATGGGTTATAAGGAGAGATTCTAGCCGTGATGGGTTGCGAGGGTAAAGATTTTCCCTTCGGGGTTGGTCCATCTGCCACCCATTAGGTATTGGGTCCACGCACATGCTGTGGCCAACTAAAGCATAGAAGGGATAACCATGTAGCCACTCGACAAATCTAAAGGGTTATACAACCATTTTAAGTTTTAAATCTATTAAGGTTTTTCGAAATAAATAAATTTATATTATATAATATGTTTTCTTAATTATAAATTTCAAGATATGATACAACTTTCACCTATATATATATATATATATATATATATATAAAAACAAATCATACTCAACTAAACTCTTTTAAATAATATTAAAATATATCATCCCAATCTTTATTGTGTTTTCAAACAAATCTTTTAAAATAGGGGAAACTTCACTAAGGACCCCCAAATTTTTATCCGTTTTGAAATACCCCCTGAACTTCAAAATCTCTCAATTTAGTCATCTGAACTTTTAATTGCTCTCAACTTGGACCCTTCCATTAATTTTAGCCGTTAAAAATTTAAAAAAAAAGACCAAAATATTCCTGATTTTTGTTTTTTTTTAAGAATAAAAAAACGTTTTAGAAGTTGAAATTTTATACAAAAGTCAGGTGTATAAACGTCATATGGCGTTTAAAATTTGACGGAGGGTTCCAAATTGAAAGCAATTGAAAGTTCAGGGGAGTATTTCAAAACGGGTAAAAATTTGGGAGTCCTTAGTGAAGTTTTCCCCTTAAAATATGACAGGTGTCGTCTGACCAAACAAATCAAAAGCATTACTCAACTACTAAACTTCAACGGTGTTGACACGCGGTCACTTTCATTTTCAATAGAACCATAGCCGTACGATTTCATGGGCCCAAACCTTTCCTTTAAACACTCCTTTAGTACAAGTCACGAGTCGCCACGTTAGACGTACGCTTTAAGGCTCTCTCGAAAGCACCGGAAACTGCTTCTTCATCCATATCTGATATCTCCCGACCCAAAACCCAGCCAGACAGCCAACCTTATCCACCGTCTGATATGCCAAACCTCAAGCTAGGCCTTAACTTCCCGTCCGATGTAATCACCGACATCCTATGCCAACTTCCGGTGAAGACGCTTCTACGGTTCAGATGCGCATCCAAGCGTTGGTGCTCCCAAATAGACAGTCCAGATTTCATTAAGATTCACCTTAGCCACTCCCTTGCCACCAAGTCCAATCTCGGCCTCCTTCTCAAAAATTGGTACCTCTATTCCGTTGAGCTCGATTCGCTTCGCACCGCCACGGAACTCAATCCCCCATTGAATGTGATCTGGGGTGTAACCGACGTTTTTGGCTCTTGCAATGGCATGTTGGCTGTGTGTAACTCTGAAGAAGAAATGGCTTTGTGGAACCCATCAACGAGAAAGCACCAGATACTGCCTGTTATGCCGGTTGAGGCTCCTAAAGGTTATGTAAATGTTAAACCTCGTCGTTTTACTTTTTATGGATTTGGGCACGACCCCATTAGCGATGACTACAAGGTGGTGAGGATGGTGCAGTTTGTTGGTGATAATGGGTTTTTCTCGGCTGAGGTTAAAGTTTATAGCTTGAAGACTAACTCTTGGAGAGGAATCAAGGACATACCCAATTATATTCGTTATCTGTTTCAGCTTGGTTACCTTCTTTTTTATAGACGAGGGTATGCTGCGCTTGCTGGTGGTGCTTTGCATTGGGTGGTGCCTGGAGGGTTTGGATGCTACTGTATGATTGTTGCTTTTGATCTTGTAGCTGAGGAGTTTCGAATTGTACCGCAGCCTGATCGTGTCGATGGCGGTTTTGTAATGGATCTGGGGGTCTTGGAAGGGCGCCTATGCATGATTTGCAATTACGGTAATGATTTTGTTGATGTATGGCTGATGAAGGAATATGGATTAAAGGAGTCTTGGACTAAATTGTTTAAGGTTTCACAGTCAAGTTTGAACAGGGATTTTGGACAGGTGATGCCTTTAGCTTATTCTAAGAGTGGTGACAAGGACAAGGTTCTTTTGGAATTGGACAAGGAAAAGCTCCTTTGGTATGATTTGAGGAGGAGGAGAGCCAAGACAGTGAGGATTGAGGGGGCTCCAAATTCATTCAATGCGGATGTTTATGTGGAAAGCCTTGTTCCCTTAGGTGGTGGTGGACTGGATGGGAAGACACAGCAACCGGCGCCAGAGGAAAAGAAGAAAAGCAATAGAAAGAAGATGTGAGACAACATAAACTTAATTGAGTTATTTATTTACTTTTTGTTCAAGCTTATTTCTATACCTGGTTATGCATTTGTCTTTCTCGATTGACTGGATAGGTTTATTACCAATTTTACGTGAGCAGTTGATCTCTTTAGTTTAATTTTCTGGTTCTCTTAAGAGTTCAAGTTTGTTTAAAAAAATTGATGTATATGACCTGTCTGGTTTGTTTCACTCTTTTGAATTACTCAATATGATTGCTATATAGCATCTACTTATTTTTGTTTTAGTTTAACTTACTACTTTGATGGATTGATCATTGTTTTGCAGGGATGATTTTCTGTCAAAAGGCTTTAAACTGACTCTATAAGCAAACAGGAGGAGAAAAATGGGCACAAAGTGAAAAGTGGTAAAGCAACAAACTTTTCCATATATAATATTTCAATTAAGGATTACTAGAATTAGTTTATCTTACCTCATTAATAGTTTAAGCTGACAATTTGTTTTAAAAGAGGCAGATATAAGTTGTTTGACATAACAAGTACACTGTTTTCTAGAGGATTGACAATTTCTCTGTCATTTTCCTTGAGTCATACTAGTTGTTCTTTCATTTTTTTTTTAGCCCTCGGAATTGATAAAGGAAGTCACAGGTTGCAATTAAAAATATGAGTGTGTCCCAGGAAAAAAGTTGGTTGTAGAATCTCGTGTCTTGTTTATAATTAACTCTAGTATTTCGTTCTTTGATTATTTCAATTTATTAGTGTTGGCTTGGAATTGTCATAAGGAGACAGACATTGTGAATGTGATGTTGTCTTTGAGTTTAAATTTCTGTGCTGTTGAATAGTTACAATCATGTGCTGCGAATGGCCTTCTGCATGTGCATTTTGGGACTAACAGAAGAAGGATTTCTTTGCCTAGCATGGTTATGGATCTTCAATGAACTCTTTACCTTGCCCGAACCAGAACTTCTACTAATGTATATATATATATATATTCGGCAAAAGCATATCATATCGCTGCTTTCCTAGTAGCATTGAATATTAGCCAATTTTTCAAAACAATATATAGGGAATAAAAATCGGGAGGGAATGTCTGTTTACATACTAATTGTCCCAAATATTTTGAGCAGTTGAGAAGCAACACCAACATATATGTTAAATTATCGTGGATTTAACTATTTAAATTAATATTCTAACAGCTCAAAATTATGCCTATCCTAGTAGAAAAGGAGGGTGGTTCTAAAACTAAAAGGATGGTTCTTTCCTTACATATTTTGAGTTTTGATTAAATTCTTAAAGCATGTGAATGTGTTGTGTTGGTTTACGTGGCCGTTTTACCATATTTGAATATGTTGTTGCATACAAGACGAAAGGGTTTGTCATCTTGGAACCTGAATGTCTTTTGAAGATCAGCAGTTTATGCCTTTGTACTACTAATTAAGGCTCCTCTAGCTCTTGCTTAAAGGATGAACTTTTTTGATTTGGTTGGGGACAATAGATTTATGCTTTTCAAGTTGCTTCTTATCGTTGAATTCATTTGTCTGCTTTGATTATGTTTAATGTGTGCATCCGACACGATATGTTAGAAAACAGGCCTCTCACACGTCCTTGTAAGTAAATGGCACCTAAAGACGCATCCGCATCAAGAAGGGAGCGTTTCTTGAAGAAGCATAGTATGAAAATGGCACTTGAACCCTGATAGCTCTGCCGGTATGTGGACTTTCACCAAACCAGAATATTTGCCGATGTGTCTTGAGTTGCTGAGAGGACTCACAATGGTTTATGCAATGGAGTAATGATAGTTAAAATTTTTATCCTTCTAAAGTTAATGTGACTTTCAAAATTACCATTGGATCAAAATTTAAGTATAATTCATCTAAAATTTAATGGTGATTTTGAAAGGCACATCAGCTTTAGGAGAATTTTAGGAGGATAAAAAGATGGTACTTAGCATTACTCTGTGCAATGATACCTTAAATAAGGTGTTCATTTGATTCTCTGTACAAAATGCAAACTACTTTGAATTATTAATAAGCAAGTATTTTATGTTTTTTTCTCTCTCACCCACATCTCTCTTTCTTTATTATCTTATGCATTAATGTATTAGTATTTAAAAATACCGAAATGATAAGAAATAATATTTAAATAATATAAAGAAAGAATATACAATCAAACCAATGAGAATGTAATTGAGAAGCCTGTAGTCAAAAATAATAAACTTAGTACATATGTTACTATTAGTAACACACTACTATAGTAGCCTTGGGTCTCGTTTGGTTCGCAGAGTAGACCTCTGGAATGAAATAACTATTTTTATAGAATAATCATTTTTTTGTTTGGTATGGACTTTTTCCTAATAATAGACTCATGGGAATAACTATTCACTTACCGAGAGGAATACATATTCCTCTAAAAAAAAAAAAGAGAGAGAGAAATAGTTATTCCTAAAGAAATAGACACAATTTGTTTTTTTAAAAAAATCATATTTGATTTCTTCAACCCCAAAAAATAAAAATAAATAAATAACCCTTAAACTTAAGGGTGGCTGGTTGCTCACCGTAGAACTTGGGGGTGGTCGCACCACTCTCGATGAATTTGGGGTGGCCAAGGCCACCTTCGATTCACGTTGCGGCCTTGGTCACGTCGGGGGTGGCTGCGACCACCTCTGCAGTCTGGCCACCCCCAAGCGTAGTTGGGGGTGGTGCGGCCTCCTAGAAAAATCAAAATTTTTTTATATATTTTATTTTTAAATTTGAGTTTTAGGAAAAAAAAAAAAAAAAAAAAAAAGATTTTTTTTGTAATTTCGGTCCAATTCCAATTAGGGTATATTTATTGTTACCAAACAAATGAATAGAAATGCTTATTTCATTCCACCTCCACCTTAATTTATGAGTAATGTTAGAAGTCACTTTTGTGTCACTTCAAAAATGATGTGGCTCTTACAATCACTATTAGACTTTTGATTGATTATTATTAAATTTTGATTAAATGTTAATTTTAAAAATTATTTTCATTTTTAAAAGGATACAAGAGTGAAAAAAAAAATAATAATAAAATAAAATCGAGAGAATTACTTACGTAGCCTTTTACAAGAGCACCAATGTTTTGTTGACTCAAATTTCACAACCACTGGGATAGTGCTCGGGCCACAGGCTGTTTTAGACCTTTGGGTTGCCTTGACGAGTACTACTTGCAGCAGTGTATTAAGAATAGGCTTCAAAAAGTTGAAATTATGTTACCTTCTTATACTTGTAAAAGGACCATACCTCTTCATTCTCAGCAAAAGGCCCAATGACTAAGGGCCTGATTAAGAATGCGTTTGAGGGTTTTAAAAGTGCGTTTAACACTAAAAAAGCGTTTGAAGAAAAAAGTATTCGTTTGGAAAAAAAAAAAAAAAAAAAACAATTTTAAGGGTTTGGAAAAGCTTAAAAATTGTCAAAATTCACTTTTGTCAAAAGTTTAAAAATGAAGCTTTTGCCAAAAAGCAAAAGCTATATTTCTTGAAGGCAATTTCAAACAGACTCTAAAGCAATACACCTATTCAGAGCATTGACATTTGTTAGATAACACTTTTTTTAACAAAAATAAAAAAAATAACAAACAATTCAGGATATAAAACTCTCAAAATTATTTTTATTTTATGTAACATACAAAAAATAAATTAAAAATAAAGAATACTATCTAAAAAAATACTAACAAAGAAAACGTTTTCTTTTATTTATTTACTGTTGTGTCTATTATACATTGAACGGTAACCATTAGGATGGAAAGACAAATATTCATCTCAATTCTAATAGGACGTGCTTTTAAAAGACATGTGTCTCTTAGCATGGTAAAAACATATTTTTTTAATAAGAAGTGTTTTCTCACATGCTTTTTAATATATAATTTTGCTTTTAGAGGCTAGAAATTTGTGTCCTTTGGGATGAGCAATTATATACAAGACAATAAATTGATGGGTTGCAAGAGTTCATGCAACTCAAAAAATGATGTGTTATTTTAAGTATGTGAGAAACAAAATATGTACGTATCATATGTTAATGAACACATATCACTTTTTTAAATATTGAATTGCAGGGGAATGTATACATACAGTCAAATGACTCAAATTTGTAAGAATTTTCTGTCCAAAAAAGTCTCTTTTGAAACAATAAAGAAGGGCTATAGCCTACTCGCTACGCCTTCGAAGCTACCCATTCATGTTGAGTCTCTTGCGAGAGCTAATAACTGAAATACTTTCTTCGATTACCCGTCAAGTCTTTGTTACGTTTACAATGCATTTCAAAGACATGGTACGCTCTATTCAACGACGCCGTTTTCATCAACATGCATCTTGAGCTCTCCATCGCGGCCAATGGAGAATGCACACTCATTGTCCAGAAATGCGGCACCGACCTTAAGCATCCTCCGTCGGATTGCTTCTCTTAGTGCACTTTAATGATGATGATCGGTTTGACGGTTTCATGAAGATCTGCCAGCTAGTAAGACATCTAGGAAAGTTAACCCATATTGTGGGCTATTGCAACGGACTAGTTTGCATCAAGAAGCTCGTGAATATTAAACAAGACTTGAGATGAATTTAGAGTTAGAAATAAAAGCCCACTTACTATTAGAAAATAGAAAATGGGCTCGCAAATCCGCTCCATCGAAAAGATGTTGCAAAATGCCATGTTGACAGAAAGGGCACCGAAGGTGCTTGAGTTCCCAAGGTCTTCATTAGCTGTAAGTAGTAGCAGCCTGCTTTAGCCATAAGTGGCATTAGTAGCTTTGACTGCATGAAGTTGTAATAGCTCGCCTTCTTTCTTCCTGTAGTTACCGATAGGTCCATTCCTTTTTTTTATTAATATTTAAGAAGGTAGACAGTAGATGGCTGAGAATGGATAGATTGATACCCACCCAACAATGGATACGGAAAGAAGAATGGACAGGGACGAAAAGTGAGGATCCAGATATCACTCCCATATTACTCTCTAATTCGAGCGAGGGTCAGGATTACTAAACTCTTAAATAAGGGGTTAAGGGACCAATGTATATGTGCACAATAGAAGGTCATCCAAAAGGTTACAGGGATCAGGCACAAGAGATAAAGAAAACTTAAAAGCTTCTTAGCACCAGAGTAGGAATTCGATCAATCACTATCAATGCCAGGCAGATCAGGATTCATGGGAACGAGAACCTTTTTCCGAGAAGAGTGGAGTGAGGGATGGAAATGATAGATGAATAGGTTTAAGCCTTCGGGATGAATTTCAAATTTCTAAGCCTGATGATGCACTCTGACAAGCTACTATGGAAGAATGGATTCCCAAGCACGGGAGCAAGGAGGGCTATGGGATAGGTAAAAAAGCTAAAGCCGATGATACCGAGGGCTAAAGGTAGGGTAGGTTAAGTAGATTGAGCCCACGGTGCAATTCCCCATGGTTGACTCCCTGCTAGCCCACTTAAATCATTCGGTTGCCTGGAGCTCTATGCCTAACTAAGCTCATGACAAGACCCGTGTAAAGGATCAATGAGGCGAAGCGAGCCCTATGCCTAGCTAAGCTCATGACAAGACCCATGGAAAGGATCAATGAGGTGAAGCGAGCGATGAGCATAGGATAGCTTCTGTCTTACCTCAGAGTTACTAGATAATGACTTTGAGAAGACTGAGTGCTAGTTCCTTAACATCCGAAATAGAATGATATAAAGGATGTGTCAAAGCCAGGGATAACCTATGTAGGCGCATTAAGGCAAAAGTTCAGTCTTTGGTTTTTCAGAGCAGCAATCTTAAGCTTATTACAGTCATTCAATCCAAAGAGTGATCACATAAGTGGCCATAAGCGAAAGGGAAATAGTTTGATGACGCTAACACTTCTAACTTATGAGGTGACAAATGTGTCCTCCATGAAACAGAGGTCTAAAAAGATGCTGGCAACTGCTATGTTCCTTAAACTAAGCGAGTAGGCACCAAAGCAAACCCGATTTCTTATCTTATATGTAGTGATGTGCCTTTGTTCTTCTTTCTCGTGGAACCCGTTTAAAGTCGGTCTTTTGGTTCCTCCATTCTGCAAGCTCGGATGGTACTTTACGAAGCGGTCGTTCAAAGCAAGCATTTCCTTCTCCCTCTACATGAATTTGAGGCATAGAGATGGAATGGAGTAATGCCAAAGCCACCTTCTGCTTTAGGAGAAGTCAAGATATCCCATTTCAAATGGTGAAGTTTCTTGCTATCATCACTTGATCCCCAAATGAAATTTCTCATCTTTCTCTCAAGCACCCCTATAACTGCAGCAGAGATATCAAAGGCTGAGCACCAATAATAAGTGAAGGAGGTCAGGGCCACCCTAAGTGTTTACATTCTTTTTTAAAAAAAATTAATTAGTTTTTAATTATTTTTTTTTTTGTTTATATTTGGCATGATTAAGTGTGGTTGTGTCTTTTTTTTTTTTTTAAGTGAAAGTTAAGTATAATGGGCTGAGGTGTCACCTCCTAATTGGTGGCACAAAAGTCCCTTTTTGTGTCATGACCACACAGAAGATGCACTCGTAAAGATATTGGGGAATTGATGTCTTTGTTGTCCGTGAGTGTGCTTTTCAAGCCCATTTCCAAGATAAATGTGTTTTTTTATTTATTTGCTCTTATTTATATCTATAAATTAAAAAAATTGGGAAATCGCAGTCATTAGCTATTAAAAATTCATTAGCTAAACTAGATAAAATGAGTTTTGAAGAGCCACTTTGCATAAAAATTTGGCTCATCCATTGTAAATGCTCTTAAAAAGCTATTTGTTTGTTTCTCTACTTTATTTTAATATTATTTTTTATTATATTCTTACCAATGCACCATCTTGAAAATAAAAACCATTAAAGAAATGATATAGCGAGTGTCCTATAATAAATAGCAAAAGATTTCGATTAGCTTAAAAAAGTGATCGTATTAGCTAATATGTGTATTTTAACTAGTCGGTGTTACTAAACTCAGCTCTTTATAAAATCAGAGTTTTAGATGGTCGGACCTAAAAAGTTTTGCCAAGTCAATATTGAAAAATAAATATAAGAAAAAAAAATAATTTCAAACATTACTCGCACTCTATAAATAAAAAAGCCCATTTACTGTTGGAAAACGGGCTTCAAAAGCCGGGTCAGATCCGAATACTAGAAAGCTGACTTTTGTCTGGAAACCACTATCTCTCACACCGACGAAGAAGGCCAGAACTTTACCAATTTCTCAAGGAGCATAGCCTCCAGAGTAAACATCGTCCATGTCGAGTCTTCCGTCAGAGCTAGTCAACGAAATACTCCTCCGATTACCCGTTGAGCCTTTGATACGTTTTCAGTGCGTTTCAAAGCTATGGCACGCGCTAATAAACCACACAGATTTCATCCAGAGACATCTTGAGCTCTCAATCGCCGTCAATCGAGAACGTACTCTTATATTCAAGGAGTGCGACGTAGATCCGCCTCTAAATTGCTTCTGGGCGCGCTTTAACGACGAACAGATTGACAGAGCCCTCACGAAGATCCGCCAGCCACTTCGCAATGAAAAACTGTACACCCAAATATTGGATTACTGCAACGGATTGGTTTGCCTCCACGATTATGAGAGGGGAATTGCGATTTGGAACCCATTGATCAGACGGTACAAGAAATTGCCTTTTGAACCGATAGAAAATCCTACTGGATTCACCGACTGTCGTTCTGGGTCGCCCGATTTGGCCTTCGGATACGACCCAGTTAACGACGACTACAAGGTGATGAGGGTTGTGCAGTTCTATAGAAAGATTGAAAAGATTGAAGCTACAAATGCCTTTGCCTTTGAACTCAAGGTATATAGTCTGAGAGCGCATTCTTGGAAGAGAGTTGAAGAGGAATGGCCTAAAGAATTAAGTCCTCGTTCGAGTTCGGCGTCCTTAAACGGTGCTTTCCATTGGCTAGTTGGTCCTCCGACTCCGGCTCGCTCCTCAGAGACCCTTCTCGCTTTCGATCTGGCCACCGAGAAGTTCAGAGAGTATACAATTCCAGTTCAATCGGACGATGATTCGGTCCTCGGTTTGGAGGTCTTAAAAGGATGTTTATGTATTTGTGTGAATGTCTTTGTGACACGCAACGATGTTTGGGTGATGAAGGAGTACGGGGTAATCAGCTCTTGGGCTCGTCTTTACACCATTGAGCAAGGCGCAGTACCTTGGACTTTTGAGTACTGTAAGCCTTTGGCGTACTCGAAGGACGGCAAGAAGGTTCTGATGGAGCAGGATTTTGCCTATCTCTTTTGGTATGACATAGAGGAGAAAAGGGGCACGAGGGTTAGGTTTCGTCCTATGCTTAAGTCGTTTCAGACGGCCACTTGTGTGGGAAGCCTTGTTCTTCTCGATGGTGATATATTGATTGACCCGAGACAGAAGAAGAGGAACAAAAGGAAGAGGTAAAATTTTGAATGATTTGAGTGAAATTTTTTGTTTGATTAACTAAGTTTCTAAGTCTGTTGGTCTATGTTTATGCCAGGAAAAGTAATCCAGCGGAGGGTCTTAATCTATTGGTGGAAGCGATGGAGGAAGTGGTAAATGAAGAACAAGCTGTTTGATTTTAGATTGTAATATAAAACTGCTTTGGAGCCTGTTTTGCTATTTGAGTTACGTATATGTCTGCTGGAATGCTCTAGACTTACTAAATTATTTTGAGTTCTGTGTTAGTTAATTTTTCAATGGAGGGAAAGAACTCCTTTATGTAAAGACAATTACGATTAGTCTATCCATTTTCTATATGCAGCATCTAACTTGGATTCTTTGCACCTTGAATAATTTTCAGCTTGCATTAGGTTTGATTCATAAAGTGCAAGTAGGCACTGTCTTGGAGTGTGTATTTTTCTTGCCTTTGGCTGGAACATACATTTCTTTGGAAAATGTAAGGGATGCAGATAACATCTATTTCAGAACTTTAGTAACACATTTTGCACAAAATTTTAGTAATATTCTTTGCAACTCCAGGCTCCCCAGTCCTCTCTCTCCCCCCCCCCCCCCCCCCCCCCCCCCCGGCCCAAAAAGTTTAGAGCTTGAAGATCTTGATTGGTTAGCTCTTCTTTTTTTGTTTTTTAATAGAAGCGGATATGGTGCGCCTGCTAGTGGTTCTTTGCTTTGGGTGGTGCCTGGAGGGTTTGGATGGTACTGTATGATTGTTGCTTTTGATATTGGGGTTAATGGTGCCACAGCCTGATCTTGATGATGGTGGTTTTGAAATGGATCTTGGGGTCTTGGAAGGGCGCCTATGCATTATTTGCAATTACGGTAATGACTATGTTGATGTATCGATAATGAAGGAATATGGATGAAAGGAGTCTTGACACAGCAAGCACTAGAAGAAAAGAAGAAAAGCAATAGAAAGAAGATGTGAGATCACATAAACTGGAGTTATTTATTTGTTTTTGTTCAAGCTGATTTCTATACCTGGTTTCACAAACTTTTCTCATAGATGCGTTTGTCTTTCTCAAATGACTGGATAGTTTACCAATTTTATATGAGCAGTTGATCTCTTTAGTTTTTCTGGTTCTCTTAAGAGTTTAAGTTTGTTTAACTTGGTTCATAAATTGATGAATATGGCCAGTCTAGTTCGTTCATTCATATGAATTACTTAACATAATTGTTATAGCGTCTTTGTTGTACTTTAACTTACTACTTTGATGTATTGGCCATTGTTTTGTAGGGATGAGTTCCTGTCAAAGCAAACAGAAGGACATAAAATTGTTCCAAAGTGAAAAGTGGTAACTCAACAAACTTTACCATAATATTTCTATTAAAGATTACTAGAATTAGTTTACTTTAGCCAGTTAATAGTTTTAGCTGACAATTTGTTTTTATAGAGGCAGAAATAAGTTATTTGACACAAGAAGTATGCCGTTTTCCGGAGGACTAACAAATTTATCTTTGTCATTTTCCTTAATTTGCCATTTGTATTGTGTAGTTATTCTTTCATGCTCTTTTTTTTTTTTTTCAACCCTCACGATTGATAAAGGAGGTCAGAGGGTACAATTTAAAATATGAGTGAGTCCAAGGAAAAAATAGTGGAAAAATATCTCTTACAATATTTATCATTTTTTTTTATTGATGTCGGATTATTTTGGTTTTTCTGGGCCGTATCAAGTCTATACTATCTTTCATACTTGGATCCTGTAAGGAGATTTACTTGTGTAGGATGTTCCAATGTTTGTATGCTTTTTCAGAGGTTATAGGCACTTTTATGAATGACTGAATGAAGTCGTACCATTGCAAAACTGCTAGTTTTTTTCTATCTTGAATAAATTTTGAATGAAATGTGAATGGTCTTTGTGAATTTAAAGAATTATGTATGGTGATTTTTTTTATTTGCAAAGCATGGTATTGAATTATGAACTGTGTGGTGAATTCTGCCAAAATTCTGATATAGCTTCTGGTAGAACTTACTTTTACCAACTGCATTGGGTACTTTCCAAAGTCTTTTTTACAGATTGCTCTTGGTTCAAAATGATTGTAGACCTCTCAAACTGCAAACTTTTGCTGACTGTAGAATCTCTTTCTACTGTTAATATGTAGTCACATTTGTGTCCTGTTTATCTCTAGTATTTCGTTCTATCTTTGATCATTTCAATTTACACAAGTAATAATTGGTTATTGTTGGCTCTAAATGGTCATAAGGTGCCAAACATTGTGAATGTTATGTTGTCTTTACATTTAAAATTCTGTGCTGTTGAATAGTTACAATCATGTGCTGCGAATGGCCTTTTCTAACACAAGAAAGATTTCATGATCCAAGCATGATTGTGGGTCTTCAATGAATCCTTAACCTTGTCTAAACTGGAACTTCTACTAATGTATATTTGGTTAAAGCAAATCATCTCTTTGTTTTCCTAGTAGTATATTTGAATATTAGCCAGTTTTTCGATACAATATATTTAGGGGATAAAAGTCAGGGGAGAATGTCTGATTACATAGTAATTTGAGTTTTGATTCAGTTCTTAAAGTATGTGAATTTGTAGTGTTTGTTTACATGGCCATTTTACTTATATTTAAATTTTTTGTTGCATACAAAACAAAAGGGTTTGTCTTTCTAGTGCTAATCAAGACTCTTCTCTGGCTTAAAGGATGAACTTTTACTTGCAGAATTCATGATTGGGAGGAGATGGTTTTAGCCTCTTTCTTCTTGTTCTTGTATTCGTTATCGATTCGTGGGGTTGGGGAGGACCGGATGTGGTGGATCCCTTCGAGAAAAGGGAAGTTTGAGGTTCGCTCTTTTTATAGGAAGCTTGCCTCCAAATAATCCAACCACTTCCCTTGGAAAAGTATTTGGCGTACCAAGGCTCCTTCGAGAGTGACGTTTTTTGTGTGGTCGGCCGCCCTTGGGAAATCACTCACTCTGGATAATGTTCGGAAAAGAGGTATTGTAGTGATTAATCGTTGCTATATGTGTGAATCGGATGGGGAGTCTGTGGATCATCTTTTTCTTCATTGTGGGGTTGCGCGCAAGTTGTGGGATGTTATTTTATCTCGCTTCAATTTGTGTTGGGTTATGCCTAGAAGTGTTAAGGATATGTTTGCTAGTTGGTGGTCGGGCGGTAGAACCCGTAGCGCCGTGGTTTGGAAGATGGTTCCCCTGTGTCTTTTATGGTGCCTTTGGAAGGAAAGGAATGCGAGATGCTTCGAAGATCTATCGAGAAACCTTGAGGACCTTGTTCATTTCTTTTTGTACACGCTTTTCACATGGACTGCAGGCTGGCTTGCTCCTTTAGTGATTAATTTTCCTGATTTCCTCTTTATGTTCTCTTCTTCTTTCTCCCCCACTTAGCCGCTCTCTTGTATACCCCCTGTGTACTTGGGTTGCGCCCCTCTGCGCTCTTTAATGCATTATTACTTACCAAAAAAAATATAGATATGCTTCCATTTCAACTCCTGGTTAGCCAAGCATCTTTTCTTTGCTGGCAGGTTACAGCTTCTTTTCTCTATTCTATACATATTTTTGGATTTACATCTTTATTCTTCTGAAGAAGGTGATTAAAGCTATTGAAAAAAAATTTAATAGGTAGTTATGGAATGGGAATGAGGAGAGTTTTGGAAAGGCTAAGGTGTCTTGGGATTCTGTTTGTGTCCCTAAAAGGGTAGGTGGGCAGGGGTTGAAGAGGCTTGTGGATTGGAATAGAGCTGCTATTCTCAACACATTTGGACCCTTTTTACTAAATTTGGGTCTCTTTGGGTTGCTTGGATTAAATGTAATATGATAAAGCGGAGGTGTTTTTGATTGATAAAAATTCCTCAAAATGCTTCTTGGAGCTGGAGGAAGATTCTCAAACTTAGGGGGATTGCAAAACCTCTAATGATATTCATGATTGGGGATGGTAGTCAGATTTTTCTTTGGTTGGACTCTTGGCATCCGGATGGGGTCCCTTTTTGACATATATGGTTACCATGTTATCTATGACTCAAGGAGAAAGTGTCGTTCAGGAGGTGATTGGAATTGGGCTCCTGCTAGGTTTGAGGATTTGGTGGGTACACAATGCAAGCTCCCGGATGTACAAATTGGCTCCCATGATGCTCCTATTTGGTTGCCTTCTAAGACTCATAAATTTTCCAGCAAGGATACTTGGGATGCTATTAGAGTGAAGTTACCTAAGGTGGATTGGAATAAACTGATTTGGTTTTCTATGGCTATCCTTAACAACTCATTGTTCTTATGGTTGGCTATTAAGTACTGCTTATCCACTCGTTAAAGATTGTTGAAATGGGGGCTAAAGGTGAGACAAAATGTTATTTTTGTAGAAGCTGCATTGAAAGCAGGGATTACTTATTTTTTGAATGTAACTCTAGTAAAAGATTGTGGAGGGAGGTGATGATGTGATGTCACCGAAGTTCCATTTCTTTGAGCTGGGATGAGATTCTTAGTCAAGGCTTAAAAAAAATGGAAGGTATAGAGTTTTTGAAGGTTGTGTTATGTAAGCTTGCTTGGGGTTCCTCAGTTTATAATATTTAGTGGCAATTTGGGAACCATCCTCTCTCTGAGGATAGAATTCTGCAGAAAGTTTGTTGGGAAATCAGAACCGTGTTGTGGGTAAAGGGACTTTCAATTTGAATGATAAAAATGCGGCTTTATGCAGTAGCTGGGGCATCTCTCCAAATTTCCTGGTTTGTCTCCTAATGCTTTGAGTGTCTGTGGCTGGTCTTCGGAGCTGTTTTGTGTTGCTGCTGCTGTTTCTCCTCATCTGCAGTTCACGGTTATGTCTATATGTTGATAGTTTGGTGTTGTGGTGGTTTGTATAGTTGCTGGTTTTTTATGTGTTTGTATAGAAATTGTTGGTGTCTTCTTTCTCGGGAGATTGAGATAGTTGACTTTTAGGAGTTTCGGTGTAATTGTTGGCTGATTCTTTCTAGCTTTGGTTAGTGTGAATTGTATTCTTTGTTTTGTGTTAATAAAAATTCTATTTATCCAAAAAAAAACTATAGATTTATGCTTTTCAAGTTACTTCTTATCGTTGAATTCATTTGGCTGCTTTGATTCTGTCATTGTACAGTAAATGGTACTTGAAGAAGAAGCATCCGCATCTAGAATGGCCGTTTCAATGTAGAAGTGTGAAGTCTTTAAAGCTTCTGCTGCTTTGAGAAAATGGCACTTGAACCTTGACAGCTCCACTGCCATGAGAACTTCACCAAAGCCGATTCTCCTCACATATTTGTTTCCAAGTTTCTCAGGGACCTTGTTTTACTGAAAAGGGCTTGCAAATCCGATTTTTTTTTTTTTTTTTTTCTTCTCGTCATGTTATTTATATGATCGATGAGCATCACTGTAGCTCCGTCACAAAGATGGGTGATTTTCCCAAATCTTTGATTGACAGAAGAAAACAAAAATGACAGAACGTTTTACTTACTATATTGGTACAAAAGTTCAGCGACATATTCAATTCGTATAATCAGATTTGGTGACCATCAAAATCACATGATTCCGTTAAAAGCAATCTCCAGTGGAAGCAGATGTTAATTAGTTCATGGGAATTCGTAAGTATCCCAAAAAGGTTTATAGTAATGAGGAAACTGCTAAGGGCGGATTAGAATAAACATTGATTACAAGTTTCAAAACCGGGTTGATATTTAGTATTGCATTAGATGAAAGTTATTTGGGCTGGTCATTTTAATAAGCTATTGGGTGGCCAAATTATCTCCTTAGGCCAAAGGGTTGGTTTGCCAAAACCGGCTGCGGAAAGTTCCCGCGACAAATCTTGACACCTTTAGGGTGGTTGATGGATTTGGTGGTCGTAATCACCAAATCTCTCTCAATGGGAGTAGTCCGACCACTTCCGATGACTGCTCCCATGAGTGGCCGACCATTCTCGTATCCAATAGAGTGGTTCGAAGAATTTTGATAATTACTTTCATGACTGGTTGACCACTCTCATGGCCAAATGAGCAGTTTGACCATCCTCAAACCACCCAACAACTTTCTGTATCTTTTTTTTTTTGGCACGATTGAGGTCATTCATTTAAAATTATATTTCACCCATTTTAATATACAATGACATTTTTTTACATGAGATGGTGGTTTAATTAAACATATTCAAATGACACTTTTTGATGGGAGCTCACCCTTCTTTCGGTTTTAAAATCACCCATTCTCTCTTCCTTTCGGATCAAGAATGGGAAAGATACTTCCTTGTAACAATTTTTCTTAATTAATTATAATAATAATAATAATAATAATGATAAAAAGACACCTTTTGATTTTCCGTGGCTTGATTGAAAAAGTAATAGTAGTTCAGCAAACAATTAGTTTAAATTGTAAAATCTCTTGTCCTATAATATGAGATGGAATCCTTTATATGATCTAAGATAATGGGCACAAGATTGAATGGTTTTTATCCTAATAAAGAGAATTTAAGATGCTGTGTAATTCATAAACTTGATAAACAAAGATTATCTAAACGGATGATTGCCGTCATTGCTCATGGATGGTTTATACTTCTGGTCCATGTTAACATAACTCCGGCACCGGCAAGTATGATTTATGCGACTATTGGTACTAGGCTTCGTTACAAGCTTGAACGTCCCTTATAATTATCTGAATTGTTAAGCACAAATAAATTAATACGTAACCCACGGTCCAGGTTATTCCAAACACCTATTAAAATGGAATCTAACGTCTATTAAATGGAATCTAGCGTTTTGTCATAGTTGTGCCGCTTCAACTTCTATGTTGATGTCTTTGCTGCGTTAAAATTGCTTTTACATTGCTCTAGCCTCTAAAGGCTATGCTTATGCCTAATTTTTTTAATGACAGATTTTAGTTGTTGCTCATGATAGTCTAGATTTGGATGGTTTAAGGTCTGGCAATCACCTCCTGCTATAGATCCATGTCAATTAAATGTAAAAATAAGGCTAAAAATTATATTTTTATCTCACAATACTGTGACAGTTCTAACGAACTCTTTCATAAGTCATTATTAAAAATAAAAAAAAAATAAAAAAATTCATGGGTTAATTGGGATTACCATATCAATATTGTAGAATAGTCGTGGGATAAAAATGTAGTATACAACATTACTCTTTTAATAATTATAATGGGGCAATTATGATATTTCAAAAGTAAAACCGAAGGTAATATGGGAAGAAATATATAAATGCGGTCACCACTTCTCCATTCATTTTAACGTCTAACTCAGAGCGAGTGTCATTTTTTCACGAAAGGATGGTTTAAAGTATACAAAGGCCATTTTTTTATGTTTGGTGGCGTAAATAAAAAAGTTGTAATAGTTTAAATTGTCAATCTCTTGCCATATCATATGAGATAGAATCCTTTCTTTGATTTAAGATAAGTACACAAGATTGAGTTGTTTCTATCCTAATAGAGAGAATCTAAGATGGGAAGATTGATGCCTTTGTTGTGTATGCCTCCTTCGGCGAGGCCTCAGCAAGTTAACAAACCTAATAGGCTAATCCTAACTCCTAATAGGCTGGCCGGGGTACGTTACAACTAAGTCCACCAATCGTTGCTTTAACCAAGTTTTCTAATCGCATTCTCTCTTAGATTTTTTTTTTCTATTTTTTTTTTATTTCTTCTATATTTTCTCATCTATTAAAAAAACAATATATATTAAATAAATGGTTAATCAAGGTTATGTATATATATATTTGACATGTCCGCACAAGAGGGAGAATGAGGATTCGAACTAGTGATTTTCACTCCATTAGGCGTGGACCCAAATTGAGCTACCTTTTAGGGAACTAATCAACAAGGTTGTATAGAGAAACAAATTACAATAAAAATGTTTAAAAAAGCGTATGTCCGCACAAGAGGGAGAATGAGGATTCGAACTAGTGACTTCCACTTCATTAGGCGTGGACCCAACTGATTGAGCTACATTTTAGGGGACTAATCAACAAGGTTGTATAGAGAAACAAATTACAATAAAAACGTTTAAAAAAGCGTATTTGTTTTTGGAATATGTATTAAATTAGCAAATGTAAATCTAAGCTAGCGTATCACCCACCATTTTTTTGGTAATTAATTAACTAGACTAGGTTGACTAGTTCACATTTCCTTTAAATAATAAATAGGATATATACATCCATTTTTTTGGTAATTAATTAAGTAGACTAGTTTGACTAGTTCACATTTCCTTAAAATAGGATATATATACATCACATCATCTTTAGTCTATAGTTTTCAGTTTTCACCTTCACCGCTATACATATATAGTGCATGGCCGGAGAGACCATTTGAAAGCCACCTAACAGATATAATCAACAAACAAACAAACAATTACAAGATGGTTTCATCAACTGGCAGAAGAAATGTAACGCTGCTACGAATGTGGCTTATGTTGTCTAGTGGTGGGTTTAATATTGCTACAGCAGGTTCGATTTGGGGGATACATAGCAAGGTAACCGTGCAAATCATCAATCTTTTAGAGAAAGATGATCTTACCCTTGCCTGTCAATCAAAGGACACCAATCTTGGTGTGCAGAAACTCAAACCAAAAGAACAATTCTAATTTCACTTCAAACCAAACTTTTGGGGGACTACGCTATACTATTGTAGATTTCAGTGGACAAATAACGACCACACGTTTAATGTCTACAGCTATGAGAGAGATAGTGGTCGTTGCCGTTTCTGCTATCTCAGAGTTACCGCTGATCAATTGTGTAAATTTAACTACAACACCAAGAAGTATGATACATGCAATAACTGGAAATTAATGAAATAGGCAACAATCTGGAAGGTGAACCTGCTTGTACGTGATTACAACCCTGCATGTACGCTGCAGCAATATTCAAAATAAAGAGCTCCATCTTCACATACTTCCTTATTACGTGAATTGTGAAAGCCATTTAGATTTCTTTTTTTGTTGTTGAATAGGATAAGAGTAATTTATTCAGATTTCTCATATAAAGGAATTATTTGGTTTCTTTCTTTTTTTTTTGGGTGGGGGGCGCTTAATCAATGTTATTCTGTAAGGTGAGATTTCTCATATATATATATATATATATATATATATATATATATATATATATATATATATATATATATATAACACAGTTTTCGGTTACCCTGGACAATTTGAACTGTTTTTAAGGTGATGGGGAATGTCGGGATCCCATTTACAATTGGAGAGAAATTTGAACGTAAAACTAGGGGTGCCAAGGCGGTTAGTGAATAGATAACCGCTCGCTAACCGTTTTTTCAAAATTGGGCTTTTTGGGCTTCTTTTTTTTGGACTTTTTGGGCCTTTTTGGTCTTCTTTTTTTTACCCTCATTATATATATATATATAGTGTCTTCTTGGGCCCAATTGCTATAAAAGAGCCCATATTGAAAAATCAAAAATATTTGACCCAAAATTTACATTTACTTGTACTTTAAAAAAATTTCCTTAAATATTAAATCATAACCGATTAACTTTTTTTTTTTTTTAAAAAAAAAAAAAAAACAACAACAACATATTAAAAAAAAAAAAATCAACACAACGTATAAAAAAAAGTTCAGAATTCAAACAATTGCCACAATATATAATGATAATACATTAATACTTAAATTGTGTTTACAAGTAACACATTGGTTATTGTTTAATCCAATGTCAATTACTTAATTTGATATTATACGAATCATAATATGATTCACTTGAAGTCTTGAATAAAGTATTTGAATTGTCATTGAATCATATGATTAAGTATTGATATTATACATTTATATTATTTATATACATATGTAGACTTATATAGACTTATAAGTTTATAACATACATTGAAAATAAGTCTTTAGATATTTAATTGTTGTATTAGTATGAATTGGTATAGTTATGAGCTATGTCATATTATATATGTATAATTTGTTGTTATATAATCAAATAATTTAATGATCAATTGATCATATGATATAATCATATAAATTATAGTGATAATATATTAATACTCAAATTGTGATTTAATTATTTTTTAAAAAAATTGTGATTTAATGATCAAGTGATTATGTTATATGTATAAATATTTTTATAATTATAATTATAAAAATATATTGTATAAAAAGGCGGTTAGCGGTTAGTAAACCCAATAACCGCTAACCGCTAGGTAGTTAGCAGTTAATATGGTTAAGCGGTTAGCGGGTGATTTTTAACCGCCCGCATTGACACCCCTATGTAAAATAGTAGAGGAAGTAAGGGAGAGAGTCAATCAAAACCAGAACTTAGTTTTTCAAATAATTCCTCTATCTCATTAGGGATGCATATTTTACATATATACATGCATATATCTAACTACCGCACGTTTTGCATATGTGTACACAATGCAATATCCTATAAGGGATGGTCGAAATCTTTTATTTGGTGGTGCAGGGACATGTGCATGTTAGGTTGGACATCCTTCTCATACAAGTGCCCTTGTGGCTAGACAAACGTGGTCTGGCCTTGTTGTGGGCCCCCTTTCCGTCATGTGCGTGCCAGAAAGAGAACGCAGAACAGCGGCGTATGCATACCGACTGTTTATGGCAAAAGGTACTATGGGAAGTTAACAAAAGTAATTAAGGTGGAGTACTTCAACAGGACCAAGTACGTTATGTTCAAATGTGATTGGGGGGACAACATGAGTGATAAGGGATACAAGGTACATGAGTATGGCATGATGCTTGTCAGCTTTAAAAACCTTGTCTACAGGGGCTAACAAATCACTGATGAGCCTTATGTGTTAATGTCACAAGTTGACTAAATCTTTTACGTCGAAGATGAAAGGGACCCTGATTGGGCTTGTGTTGTAAGGACTAAACTTAGAAATGTATACGACATTGGTCAAGGTGAAGGTCCTGATAATGAATGTGCCAACTACCACAAGTGTGAGTCGCTCCTATTAAGCAGCAATAATGAAGCGGATCCGCAGGATGACATTGACTACGTCCGACCAGACTTAGATCTAATATAATTGTATGTGGTTCAAAAAAATAAATTATATATGTAGTTCACATTAATTGACATGTTTTCTTTTATTTCTTTCTACATTGATTGGTAATTGTGGTGCATATTTTATCTATTGTATACATAATTAATTGGGTACGTGATGTGTTTCACAGGTTGATATGGGTACTAGGAGGAAGAGTAGACGATGGAGGTTACCACAGGTAGACAACCAGGGGTGTAGACCAGTACTTCCAGAACATGTGGAAGGGTCCCAGATGGGGTATCAATCTCAACCGTCTTCATACGACACGGAGTAAGAGTTTCATATGCCTAGTCCACTGCCTATGATGAGCGAATTAGAGATATGTTCACATGGCCATGTAGAGCGGTTATTCTCCCCCCCCCCCCCCTGGACGAGAACACATGTTTGAACTATAGTGAGCCATCGCAACCAGAGGACAGCGAGACACAAGGACCGGCGGACGTGGATGATGGGATAGGTGCCACGCATGAGTCGCAGCCCGATGACCCTGCTCCAGATGTGTTGGTCAGTCGCTGCTTCGGACAATAAGTAAGTATATATGATTCAAATATCAATATTGAATACATATATAAGTTATGTAGTTACTATTGAATTGCAAATAATTAACATCAATAATTATTAATGTGTTAGGCATCAATCGAGACGGGCGCACCCCTATTCACGTGGTGACCATTAAACCATCAAACAAAACGTGGGATGTCTCCATCGGGCAAAAGGTCGTGTGCGAGTACAATAGAGTGTGGCAGCCCGTAGGATTTAGCGGGATGAAATTTTGGAGGACGACCTACAACATAACAAAGAGCGAAAATTATGTTAGATTGCGGGACGACTGGACGTAGGTACTGCCCTGTATGAAGGAGGATATATGGGACGCCTTGATGGTATGTGTGTACATTCTGTTATATTTTAGCATGTGTATTTTATTATGTCAAACGCTGTTAATGTGTGAATTATTAACCTTACTTTTTTAACTTGTACATCCCGCTTGAGTACAATCTCGATGTGATTAAAAAAGACGCGTTCTGAGATATGAGCCTAAAATTGAAGAGTTGGAGACACTCAGTGAAAGAAGTAATAAAAATTCAGCCGGGTGATACTCCTGACATCATGAAGGCAAGAATGGGTCAAGATGCCATTTCGAAATACAACGCATACGACTTGGATGTGTTGTTAGATAAATTGTACGATCCGAAGAATCAGGTAGGTCATGAATGTAGTTTCATTAATTGTAATTGTGTAGTTTCATTATTTGTAATTGTGTAGTTTCATTATTTGTAATTGTGTTAGGGCTAACATATTAATAATGATATTTGTGTAGGAGTATGCTACCTACATGAAGGCATTTCGAGCATAAAACAACACATCTCACTGCACCGGGTCGATGAGCTTTGCTAGGGCGACACATAAAGAGGTCTTTGTCTAATTTACCGCATATATATAACCATATATTTATTTTTTTTTTTTTTGATGATATTTTTTTTATGCAGACCTTATCTTTGAACACTACTCCGACTTGAGTACAAGCTTACATCTCGACACACACGAAGAAGGATGATGACTATTCAAATGAAGTGGTCAGGGTGTGTAAGTACTCACCGATATATATATTTTGATAAATTATTTATGATTAACCTTCTTTATATGAGATACTAACTTGTTATTTAACGTACAGGAGAGTATGAAGGAATTGATACCCACTTACCCGACATCGACATCGAGCATGACTGAAGGGACGGTACGGTGGACACCGAATGATGCGTATGCTCAAGTGCATGAAATAAACCTGACTGCCTAAGTACGCTGGCAGGGTCAGACAGGTGGGTCCGAATGTTTTACTTGTGTGGGGCAACATATATTCGTATTATACACCGTCCCAAACACGATCTCAGAATCCTGAGAACTCCTCATTCTCATAGATGACGGATAGGATTAGAGAACTTGAAAATGAGTGGACATAACAAAGATGTGCGATGGATGAGATGGTCAAATAGATTGAAGAATAAAAAGCTCAGATAGTAGAGAAAGATGCCATCTTTGAGGCCCGTTTCTGCCATCTTTGAGGCCCGTTTCTGCCAGCTTGAGGCCATGCTCGTGTTGACATCTGGATCCACGCCTAATAGAGGTAATGCTATATTTATGTTGTTTTTGTTATTTTTCGGTTAACATAACTATAGCCCGCATCGATCACTTTAATTGTTAGAATTGTGTCTCCTCAAAATTCTCAGTTAGCAACACATTGTTCTCGTGGTTCATTTTAGAACTAACGTATATTTACATCACTGTATATCTGTGTTTTGAATTTTTTTTATTAATTATCATTATTTCACAACTCATTTGCAGGTAATGCAAGCTAGGCATTGGGGGATGACTATGTTGACTTGGACTGAGCACATGGTTTCTCATCGCTATTTGTATATATATTTTGTTACTATTTGTTGATGTATTTGTTTGTATATATATTTTGTTACTATGTATAACAAACATATAGTTTGCTATATGTTTGTTGAGAGTAGTTGGAACAGAGATAGTTTGATTATATATTTGTTAGATGTTGTGATGGAATGTATTTTCAATGTAGATATTTGTAGTGTTGGAACGTATTTTCGATGTATATATTTGTTTTGTGTTGTGTTGTGTTGGAACATAGTATATGTGTTGAAATTTTGTTTAATTAATTTGTGTTGGAATTTCATATTGAATTGGTGTATTGGGTTGGATGTATTGGATATGTTTGATGTATTGGATTAATTGGATGTATTGGATATGTTTGATGTATTGGATTAATTGGATGTATTTGATATATTTGAAATGGGGTTGTATAATATGTTTGATGTATTTGATTAATTGGATATATTGGATTAATTGGATGTATTTGATGTATTGGATGTGTTGGATATATTGGAGATGTTGTTGGATGTATTGGATTAATTGGATGTAAATGTAGAAATTTGATTGAATTGAATTGAATGTATTGGATAATTTAAATGTAGATATTGGATTAAATTGAATGTATTGGATAATGTAAATGTAGATATTGGATTGAATTGAATTGAATGTATTGAATATTGGATATTGGATATTGAATGTACTGGTCCTATTGGATATTGAATGCATTGGATATATTAGATATAAGTTAATACGTAAATCTGGGTATAAACCCGAATAATTTAATATATATATATATATTGACGTGGCATTTTCACCACGTCAAAAAATTTTGACGTGGTAAAACTGGAACGTCAAAACCCTTTTAACCGTTGAGACACGTCAGTTTTTTGACGTGTCAATGCCATTGACACGTCAAAAATGGCTGGTAAAAAAAAAAACTACGATTTTTGTAGTAGTTGTATAGAGAAACAAATTACAACCAAAATATTTAAAAAAACGTATTTGTTTTTGAAATATGTATTAAATTAGCAAATGTAAATCTAATCTAGTGTACCACCCACCATTTTTTTGGTAATTAATTAACTAGACTAGGTTGACTAGTTCACATTTCCTTTAAATAGGATATATACATCACATTGTCTTTAGTCTATAGTTTTCAATTTTCACCTTCACCGCTATATATTTATAGTGCATGGCCAGAGAGACCATTTGAAAGCCACCCAACAGATATAATCAACAAACAAACAAACAGTTACAAGATGGTTTCATCGGATGGCAGAAGAAATGTAACGCTGCTACTAATGTGGCTTATGTTATCTAGTGGTGGGTTTAATATTGCTACAGCAAGTTCGATTTGGGGGATACATAGCAAGGTAACCGTGCAAATCATCAATCTTTTAGAGAAAGATGATCTTACCCTTATCTGTCAATCAAAGGACACCAATCTTGGCGTCCAAAAACTCAAACCAAAAGAACAATTTCAGTTTCACTTCAAACCAAACTTTTGGGGGACTACGCTATACTACTGTAGATTTCAATGGACAAATAACGACCACACGTTTAATGTCTACAGCTATGAGAGAGATAGTGATCGTTGCCGTTTCTGCTATCTCAGAGTTACCGCTGATCAATTGTGTAAATTTAACTACGACACCAAGAAGTATGATACATGCAATGATTGGAAATTAATGAAATATGCAACAATTTGAAAAGTGAACTTGCTCGTACGTGATTACAACCCTGCATGCAGGTTGCAGCAATATTCAAAATAAAGACTCCATCTTCACGTACTTCTTTATTACGTGAATTGTGAAAGCTATTCAGATTTCTTTTTTTTGTTGTTAAATAGGATAAGAGTCATTTATTCAGATTTCTCATATAAAGTAATTATTTGGTTTTATTTTTTTCGGGGGGCTTAATTAATGTTTCAAACTTTCGATGGAGAATGTTATTCTGTAAGGTAAGATTTCTCTTATATTGTTAACATAGTTTTCGGTTACCCGAAAGAACTTAAACTGTTTTTAAAGTGATGGGGAATGCCGGGATCCCATTTACAATTGGAGAGAAATTTGAACGTAGAACAGTAGAGGAAGTAAGGGAGAGAGTCAATCCGAACCAGTACTTAGTTTTTCAAAGAATTTCTCTATCTCATTAGGGATGCACATTTTACATATATACATGCATATATCTGACTACTGCACGTTTTGCATATGTGTACACAGTGCAATATCCTACAAGGGATGGTCGAAATCTTTTATTTGGTGGTGCAGGGACATGCGACTGTCAGGTTGGACATCCTTCTTGAAGTGTCCTTGTGGCTAGACAAGCGTGGTTTGGCCTTGCTGTGGGCCCCTTTTTCGTCATGGGCGAAGTGTGCTTGAGTCAGGTCCACGTGCAGTGGTATCCACGAATGACGGGAATGGCGCAATAAATGGGATGTGCTCAGTAGGCCTTCCGAAACATGTCTGCCAGGTGAAGGGGGCTTTGAGCGACCTACTACGGGAGAGCCCTCACCTCGCTTTTAGCGAGCTATTTTTCTCTCCAACATATATTATATATTCATATATATAATTATATACATATATTATAACATTCCCCTTTGTAATTCGCATTGTTTAAGATGTAATATGTTTTGAAAGGAAGAGATAAAAAAGAAATAGAAAATGGGACTCGTGGCTGATTAGTAATTTAGTAAGAACCAAGAAAAAAAAAATTGTAGTGTTCTTTCACCTCTTACGTACTGTTCTTTCAATATTTGTCCACAAGGTATTTTTCATCTAGGTCAGTTCTTGATGCTCATTGGGTCGGCGATATCATTTGTCAAATCCTTCTTGGGTTCAATAATAATAGTGATAGATAGATTTGGAGTGTTATTGTGAACGGAAAATTCACAATGCAAAGTGCCTACCACATACAAATTGATAGGATAGCATTGGAAAAAAAAAAAAAAAAAAGTGTTCACGTAAAAGACAACACCGCTTACTACGGAAGAGTCCCTCGAAAATGCAAGTTCCTCAAACTGTTAAGGTGTTTATGTGGAGGGTTTACATAAATGCGCTACCAACCAAAGCATATTTGTTCAAAAGAAACATCACAGAAGACCCTCTATGCCCATTATGTGGACTCGTGACAAAGACTACAAGGCACATTTTGTGGGGCTATTAGGCTGCTAAGGATGTATAGAGCATGTGTGTTAAAAGATCCAAAAAAAAATGTATAGAGCATGAGGATTCTGTGGCCATTGTAAAGATCCTCCAACAAGAATTGGAGATTGACGACTTGGAGCTCATGGCAATGGTGGATGCATCGAAGTGTGGTAGTTCATGGGAAATCCTCAGCCATCCTATCCTACGAGTCGTAAGTGCTAAATCCCTCATGACTTTTCATAGTGCTAAATCCCAACAACAAGCAAAGGGCAAAAGTGGATCATAAAAATACTTGAGATGACAAGGTCGTATAAGAGGATTTGTGAAGGTTAATTGGGATGTGATTGTGGATAATTGTAAATAAAGATAGGTATTAGGGCCATAATTTGACATTGCAAGGGTGAGATATTGGCTACTTTGTCTACGGACTGTATAACTGTGTTATAAGAATAGAAGTATTTTAGTTTTATTTCAATAAAAAAAAAAAAAAAAAAGAGTTTTTAAGTCAAAATATACTTTTTGGCAAAAGCTTCGTAAGTGGAGTCATTGGGGTAGGTGGGTGGGTTTACTTTTTATTAAAAAAAAATTAAAAAAACTTAACTATAGTTTACTTAACTACTACCACATCAGTCGGGAACAAGATTCGGGACAACTTGTTTGTAAGTGTAGCAATTCTCATAAAATACACAATAGCATAAGATGACAGTCTTTCTGAAGACGGCTGTGAAACAAAAGGGCCAGATGGCAATTCCGATAAAATCCTCTCTATCATTTCCTCTCTCCGAGAGAGAATTCTCTCTAGGTTTTCCCCTTGGCTAAGCTTTTCCATGTGCTCTCCTGCACCGTACCTTTGACTACTCCTCCACTGGCGTCGATGGCCCCACCGTAAATGTCTCTTGTGCAAACCCCTACCATCGATTGCATCCCCCAGCGCACCGGCCCAACCTACACCACCACCACAACCATCAACGCGATCATTACAGCCATCGATCAGCCGCGGCTCTCGTCAAAACCCAAACTGGCCGATTATGGTGACGACGAGAACGACGACGTTTTTGATAGGATTCTTAAGGGTTCTAGAATCCTCTCTTTGCTTGGTCCCTACGCTTGGCTTGGTTGCTAAGTTAATTTCCTTTTAGAGATTGTTTTCTTGCAAGTTATGTATTTTTTTAATTACTCTTGAATTCGTATTTCCATATTGAGCTTAATTTTTCCTCTATAAAAATTTTAGATGCTGTATGGCAAATTCATCAAGCAAAATTACCTTTGCTTAATGCAAGAACAGGAGGCCTGATCCCTTCGAAGTGATCATTATATTATCTTTTCTTTAGATATTTTTCTGATTTCTTGTGATAGATCCCTTGGATCCTATCATTTGGTATCAGAGCATTCGTTCTTGGGAGGTTCCGTTGATTGCTAGAAATTTTTTTTTTCCTCCATTGTGACGTTTATACTTCTGTTGCCAATTCCTACACTGTCGTGTGGTGATTGAAGAGTTGTGAAGTGTTTGGAGACAAATTCTGGTGTGGCTATGCATTTTGGGGGCGTGAATCTAGGTTGCTGAAAGGTTTGATTGGAGAAGATAAAGTGTGTTTGGGGCATAGGCTAAGACCAATCCAGGTGAACTCTAGTCCATCCCTATTCCATTCCAAGGGTATACCTATCCTCCTTTAAGTCCTTGTATTTATTCTGGTTTAGTAGTAGAATTGCACTGTTTGGATACGTGTTTAAGATAACCTTAGCCCTGAATTTGTTATTCTGAGGATAGCCTATTTTGTATAAGGGCAAAAAAAAAAAAAATTATATGCCCTACACACGCCACCAAAATCGAGTGTTAGGAATTTCTGACTTGGCAGCTTATTCGATGGCATCCGGTAGCAAGCCAACCCACAAGGAGGAGACTTTATTGGAGAAACAGTTTGACTCGGGGTTTTTACAACAGTTGAAGGAGCTTATTTCATAAATCATCCAAGAGGAGCACAGTGTGGGACCTTCTCCACCACCGACCCCTCCTGCAACACGTAACCACATTCATGAACACAACTTTCCGCGCATGAAGATGGACTTTCCTTGTTGGGACGAAGATGATCCATCCGGTTGGGTGTCCAGAGCGGAACGATTTTTTCGTTTCTATGGAACGCCGAAAACTTCTAGAGTTGAGATTGCATCTATCCATCTTGAAGGTGAAGCTGTTCAATGGTATGATTGGTTTGGAGCAAGCTGTGGAACACCCCCTTGGGCAGCATTTGTGGAAGGTCTTCTTGTCCGGTTTGGCCCTTCCGCTTTTGAAGATGTTGATGGTGAGTTAGCTAAAATCCGACAAACTTCCTCCGTTAGCGAATATCAAAGCCGATTTGAGCGCTTGGCCAACCGTGCTCGCGATTGGTTTGAACGACAACTGATCGATACCTTTGTGGAGGGTCTCCGATCTGATATCAGGAGAGAAGTTAAGACCTATCGGCCAAGGACCATAGTAGCTCCATTTTCCTTTGCACGCATACAAGAAGAAAAGCTCAGTGAAAAGACACGCAGAACGACTCGGGCGTCAAGTAAGCTGGTCAATGGGGGTGGTGGTTCTTCCTCAGCACCGACGCGGAAAACTGCCCGTTTGACCCAAGAAGAACTTAAAGAAAAAACAACAAAAGGGCTTTGCTGGCATTGCGATGAGAAATGGCATCGAGGGCACGTGTCCAAATAGGGAAAACTCTTGATGGTCGAACCAGCGGTGAAGCAAGTTGACAATGAGGAATCCGAGCAAGAAAACGATGACGATGTTGGTGATGAAGGTGAGGTGACTTATACTGTACATGCCTTGGCCGGCTATTCAAACCCGCAAACCATGAAGGTTAGTGGCCTCCTCAAACGGCAGCCTGTTACAGTGTTAATTGACACAGGTAGCACCAATAACTTTCTCAATGAAGGTATTGCTCAAAGACTCTCAATCCATATGGAGCCTTGTGAGCCGTTTGAAGTTAAATTGGCAAATAGGGGCACCCTTACTTGCAAAAGTAAATCCTCAAATGTCAAGTTGATTGTGCAAGATCACGAGCTGCGAGCTGATTTGTACTTATTACCTCTTGGTGATTATGAGGTGGTCTTGGGAATCGAATGGTTAAGGACTCTTGGAGATGTGCTATGGAACTTCTCCAAGTTAACCATGAAGTTTACATTGAATGGGAACAGAGTGATATTTCGTGGGAAACGTGGTCACTTCATCACTTCTATCAGTAGCCACCGGATGAAACGAATCTTGAAGAAGTCCTGCAATGGGTACTTGTTACAATTAAAAAGTGAAGCTGCAGAAATACATGAAGACTCTAGTTCAGCATTAGCACCATTGCTATCGGAATTTGTTGATATCTTTGCTAACCCAATGGGCTGCTGCCCCAACGGTCACATGATCATTGGATTCCTCTTATGCCCAGGAGTGCACCTACTAATGTACGCCCTTACCGCTACCCTCACTTTCAGAAAGCAGAAATAGAATGGATCGTACAAGAGATGCGTGATGCCGGCATCATTAGACCCAGCGTCAGCCCTTATTCTTCCCCTGTGTTACTCGTACGGAAGAAATATGCGACTTGGCGGATGTGCGTGGATTATCGGGCTTTAAACGACATCACTATTAAAGATAAGTATCCTAGTCCTGTAATAGATGAATTACTTGATGAATTGGGTGGCGCACAACTGTTTTCTAAATTAGATCTTCGCTCGGGCTACCATCAAATTCGAGTCCATGATGAAGATGTACCGAAGACAGCCTTCCAGACTCATGATGGGCACTATGAATTCTTGGTAATGCCCTTTGGCTTGACCAACGCGCCATCAACATTCCAGAGTCTTATGAATGACATATTTCGACCTTATTTACGTAAGTTTGTTTTAATCTTTTTTGATGATATACTCATTTATAGTTCTTCTCCTAAGGATCATCTATGTCATCTACGAGCTGTATTTTCCTTGCTTCGGCAACATTCCCTCTTTGAGAAGAAGTCCAAGTGCAGTTTTGCAAGCTCTGTAGTAGAATACCTTGGCCACATTGTGTCCAAAGACGGTGTAGCGGCAGATCCTTCTAAGATTCAAGTCATGGTAGCATGGCCCGTTCTGAAGACAATTAAAGCTCTACGAGGGTTCTTGGGTTTAACAGGCTATTACCGAAAGTTTGTTCGAGATTACGGTAAGATCAGTGCCACATTAACAGCTTTGCTTAAGAAGGAAGCTTTCCAATGGTCTGATGAGGCCGGTGATGCTTTTTCCAAGCTCAAGCATGCTATGACAACAACACCAGTGCTTGCCTTGCCAGATTTCACTAAAACCTTCGTCATTAAGAGTGATGCTTTAGGTGTTGGCATAGGCACAGTACTTATGCAAGAGGGCCGACCATTAGCCTTTACCAGCAAGGCATTGCCACCATTACACCTCAACATGTCTGTCTACGACAAGGAGATGCTAGCTGTCATCCATGCTGTTACCAAATGGAGACCTTACTTAATTGGCCGTTGGTTCCAAATACGATCTGATCATCGCAGCCTGAAATATTTGTTGGAACAACGAATCTCCTCTATGGAGCAACATAAGTGGGTAACCAAATTGCTTGGGTATATGACTATGAAATTGTCTACAAAAAAGCGGTTGAGAATTTGGTGGCCGATGCACTCTCTCGCCTCCCAGAGCATGCCGAGCTCCATAGTCTCTCTACATCCACATGGCCCACTTTTGAGCTCATTAAGGAAGAGCAGCGAAGTGACCCTGAGCTCCAGAAGATTGTTCAACGATTGACCCACGATCCCTCCTCTGTTCCACATCACTCATTGGTTGTGGACCATCTCCGCTACAAAGGGCGAATTATGTTGGCTACAAATTCCACTCACAAATCTGTTATCTTGCAGGAATTACACGCAGCCCCTAGTGCTGGTCATTTCGGGTTCCTTTGAACCTACAAGCGCATTTCTCGCATTTTTTATTGGAAGGGGATGAAGCAGGATATCAAGCAATTTGTCGCTGAATGCGAAGTTTGCCAACGACAGAAGGGCGAAACAATAGCAAGCCCTGGACCACTACAACCCTTGCCAATTCTTGCTGACGCTTGGATAGATATCTCTATGGACTTCATCGATGGCTTACCATCCTCCCATGGTAAAACCACCATCTTTGTTGTGGTGGATCGCCTAACGAAGTATGCTCACTTCTGTCTCGTTGCCCATCCCTACACGGTATTGACTATTGCACAGCTCTTTGTGGACAACATTGTCAAAGTGCATGGAGTTCCTCAGTTGATAGTAAGTGATTGGGATAAGATTTTTACTTCTAACTTTTGGAAGGAGCTTTTCCGTTTGCAGGGCACCCAATTAAAGATGAGCACCGCCTATCATCCCCAAACCGATGGACAAACAGAGGTAGTGAATCGGTGTTTGAAGTACTACTTGCGGTGTTTCACAGGAGATAAGCCCAAGGAGTTGGTCCGATGGCTTCCCTGGGCCGAATGGTGGTATAACACAACTTATCACTTTGCTACCAAGATGACTCCCTTTGAAGCAGTTTATGGGCGGCCTCCTCCGATACTACCAACCTACCCTACAGGCTCGTCAGTGGTGGATCAGGTTGACCGTGTTCTTCACGATCGCACCCAACTTTTGCGACTGCTCAAGGATAACCTAACCGCCGCCGAATCTCGCATGAAGCATTAGGCGGATAAGCATAGGAGTGAACGTGAATTCAACATTGGTGATTGGGTCTTCCTCCATCTACAACCTTACCGCCAAATCTCCATCCAGGTGCATTCGTCCCTAAAGCTATCACCACGTTTTTACGGACCCTATAAAGTTTTGGAGCGCATTGGTCCTGTTGCCTATCGCCTCGATCTTCCACTTGACTCTAAGATCCATTCGGTCTTCCATGTTTCCTGCTTGAAAAAGAAGTTGGACATGAATGTATTTTCCCAACAACATTTGCCTGACATTACCTCCACTGAAGAAGTCCGTGCTCAACCTGCTGCTATTCTGGATCGTAGGCTTGTCAAATGCCATAATCAAGCTGCCGTCAAAGTTCTCATCAAGTGGGCCCGCCTACCCCAAGCAAATGCCACATGGGAGCTCTACGACACCATCAAGGAACAGTTTCCAGACTTTCTTAGTATTCAACCTTGAGGACAAGGTTGTTTCTAAGGGTGGGAGAATGATAGGATTCTTGAGGGTTCTAGAATCCTCTCCTTGCTTGGTCCCTACGCTTGACTTGGTTGTTAAGTTAATTTCTTTTTAGAGATTGTTTTCTTACAAATTACGTATTTTCTTAATTACTCGTAAATTCGTATTTTTATATTTAGCTTAATTTTTTCACTATAAAAACTGTAGATGCCATATGGCAAATTCATCAAGGAAAATTACCTTTACTTAATGCAAGAATAGGAGGCCTGATCCGTTCGAAGTGATCGTTATATTATCTTTTCTTTAGTTATTTTTCTGATTTCTTGTGATAGATCCCTTGGTTCCTATCATTTTTCCCCGAGTTTGTCTCCGTCAGAATGAGGAAAGACGAACCGAACGCCGTCCACTCCTCTTCCGACGCGCCATCCCACGCCGTCACCGCCACAAACGCCACCACCTCTCAGTTCAATCCTAGGGTTCCCGATGCCCGATCGGCCTCGCGCGCGTGCGCGGCCCAGGCCGAGTTGACTCAGCCCGCATCGCGGTTACAGTTTTTCATAAGGATGATCTCCGAGGGGAAAACTATGGTAATCCAAGCTTACACGGACGACACCGTGCGATCACTCCACGAGCGAATCCAATTGCAGACCGGGATTCCCGTACACGAGCAGAGACTGATATACCGAGGAAGGCAGCTCCAGGCGGAGCGATCCCTCGGCGAGTGCAACATCCAAAACGACGCCGGACTGCAATTGGTTGGCCGTATGCGCAGCACCGAGCACCCTCACGCCTGGCAAGTCATCAACGACATCGTTTCAGTGGTGTGCAGTCTCTGCCGAGGGGGACCGTTCACTTCGGCAGCGAAATACATTAAAGTCAGGATGACGGACTTCTTTTCAGTGATGCCGAAGGACGAGGAGCAATTGGCCTCCGGCCATTTACAGATATTCTTATTGTCTTCCGCTCCGGCGGCGTTGGTGATGCTCTATATGTCGCCGATCAAAGGTAACAAAGACTGTGCGGATAGCTCAATTAGGCATTTTTTGAATTCAAGTCGAAATTCGTTGCCGAAACAGTATCGTAATTATTGTGCACCTATAGCTTTAGAGTTTTGTAAGTTGCTTAGAAGAGCTGCAAATGAGGATCCTTTGTATTTATCGTGTCGGAGTACACTTGGGTCGTTATTGGAATCGATTGGATCCCCGGAGAGTTCTAAAGGAGTGATTGTGATGCAGGAGATTTTCCCGTTTGTTAGTGAGCTGGCGAGTAGGTTGTCTAAGGACTTAGGTTTGAGTATGGAATCGCCCACCGGCGTGGGGCCACAATTGGGTGATGTTCGCGATTTTGCTGCTTTCTTGCTCCCTCTGCGGACTGCAATCACAGAACAAGTTGGGTTTCGGGGTCCAAATCCTGTGTCGGTGGGTGGTACTGAGCCTAAGCATCCATTTTATGGGGAAGAGATTGAGTTTCTTCATCTTTTGTTTATTGATTTGTTGAAGAGAATGGGGGAATGCCTCCACAAGATGGAGGAGTGCTTGGCTGTAAAACACAAGGGGGAAGGTGAGAATATTTATACCGGTTGGTCTCAATATCTTGCCATATTGAAGGAGCTGTATAGCATTTCCCAACTTTATCAGGGCGCTGAAGAAGAATTTTGGACAGTTCTGAGGCTTGGAAAGTCCTCGCTATGTGCACTGATTGTCAGATATGCAAAGCGAACTGATGATCATCAGTGGCTTCTTGAGCGAAAGGACGTGACTGATTTTGAATCTAGGAGGCATTTGGGGATGATGATGTTTCCAGAGGTAAAAGAAGACTATGAGGAGCTGCATGAGATGCTCATTGACAGGTCTCAATTGCCTGCAGAATCGTTTGAGTATATAGCACGGGCAGATGCTGAGGCTCTACATGCTGGTCTCTTTATGGAATTCAAAAATGAGGAAGCTACAGGTCCTGGTGTATGATCGTAGAAGGTTTTATCCAAGTCCAGGTAAACTTCAGTTGGCTTTTAATAGATTTTTTTTTTTTTTGGGGGGGGGGGGGTGGGGGTTACTACATGATAAGTGATTGAGCTAAACCTGTTGAAATATGATATGGGGTATAGATTGAAGAATTTAGCACTTAAAAATGAAGATTTGTGCACTCCTCCATGCTATGGCTGTGGAGGTGGGGCTGCCACATTCCTTGGTTTTCTAAGGGAAGTAATCCCAATTATTTTTTATGGGGCTGCTGAATCTGAAGTGAGCTTAGTTGATTTCTTAGAACGGTTCTAGTTTATTTACAGTTGTTATACAGATACTGGTCTATCGAATAGAGTAGCAAGTCTTTTTTTTACTGGGGTGTTGTATCGATAAGAGAGTTTTTGATGATTTATGATGTATAATTCCATAGAACCATATAAAATCATTGTCATACTTATTTGTTAATCTTCATCTAGCTCAGTGGTGTCTATCAGGAGCTGAGTGTGTTTGACATATATGGTTAGTTTATGGAGAAGTTGGACTTACTACTGGTACGGCAGCCAGGAGACCAAAAACCTATTTGGGATTTGCGTTAAGGAGCTTAAAAAATATTTTTAGTACATAAAAAGTTGGTCTTTTTGGTAAAAAACAAATTTTAAAAAGTACTTATTTTGACTTTTTTGCTCTATAAAAAAAGGCCAAAACACACTTTTGAGAAAAAGCTCTTTTTTTTTTTTTATAAATAATAACTTTTGGGAAAAAGCTCTTACTGGCTTTAAAAGCTTTATTTCTCAACCCAATCCCAAACATGCTTTAATTATGGGGATGTTTATGATAAGTTGAATCCTTTTGTATTCATTTTCATGCGTAAGTTCTATGGATGATTAGAATCATATGGAGAGTGACGATTATATAAATGTGAGTCCTGTGGAAGTCCTTTATTTTTAGTGCTGGGTGCTATGGTTTTTTATGTTGATGAAGGATTGAAAGATGATAGTGATGACTATTTGAGAGGTTCTTAGTATATACTGGTTCTGGTATGAGTTGATGTAAACTGGGGGTAGATGATAGATTATTGATACACAAAAGTGATGCATCAATGTCACGATTTAGGAAAAGCGTTGGTTACATTTGCATTATTATCCCAAAATGAGTAATCAAAGTTGTAATTGCAGCTTCGTAGAGTCACTTATATAGCTTCGTCTTATCTAAATAGGAACTAATGTAGGGTCTAGCACCCATACAATACCTTCATAATCCAATCCACTCACTCAATGTGAGAATTATTTTTTTGGGTTATCACAATCTCCTTTAATAAAATCCCTAACGTTCACATTAGGGCTTACATCATGCCATATTGCCCCAATGCAACTTGGTGTTACTAGATTGATTTTGATATCATTTGTCATAACTCAGGAAAAACATTAGTCACATCTTTGTTATTAGTAGTGGTTTTTGCTTTTAATGATTTTTAATTACTTATTGAAAAAAGAAGAAGAGAGAGATGAAGGCTTTGTGGAGGTTGGTAGTCGAGGCAAAATATGATAGTATGAGCAGAGGTACTTATCAAAAAAAAAAAATGATAGTATGAGCGAGGTTGGTGTTCTAAGGAGGTAGAGGGACCCTATGAAGTTGGAGTGTGGAAACAAACTTATTAGGAGGGGGTGAGGAGTTTTTTCGATATTTGTCATATATGAAGTAGATGGAACTAAGATTAGGTTTTGACATCATTTATGATGTGTGGATCAACCACTAAAGGAATTTTTTCCAGAGTTGTTTAGTGTTGCTCGTTGTAACGAGGCGTTGGTTGTGGATAAGGAGTTTTCCAATGGAAATATTCAGTGAAATATATCTTTTAAGATCTATACATGACTGGGAGGTAGATTTGGTGATTGCATTTTTTGATTTGTTGTAATTCCTCAGATTGAGAAAAGGTGGTGAGGATAGTATTTGGTTATCCAGTTTGAGGGTTTCATCTTTTGGAAGACTATTAGGAAAGTCAATGTTCCATTGAGAGTCAGTTTCTTTGTGAGGACAGCAGCTCTTGGTAAACCTGATGAAAAAAAATAGTAGTGGAATGGGAATGGTATTGCATATGTAAGAGGAGTGGGAAATCCACTGATCATCTTCTTCTAACTTTATATTTGGACAATGAGGGTGGTGTTCTAGTGAGCTTGTTGGGGCATGTGGAGCCCTATGCCGATAGAACATCCTGGTCAAAATGCTTTATATATGGATTGGCGTGTATACCATTTAACATTTCTCTAACTTTTATAAATTTGTGGATTTCTCTTATTTTAGTCATTAATGGGGATTATCTCTTGTATACATCTTGTGTATTAGGTTACCCTCTGCACTTATTAATGATATACATTAGTTATTAATAAAAAAAAAAAGGAAGTTATAGTTGAAGCTCCCTAGAGGTTCAATTACATGATATGTACATGTAATGTAAAAACATAGAAAAAAAATTCTAAAATCAATGTAGAATGCAAGGTTATCGTGATGAAGATTATGTGCTTTCAATTCCTATACAGCCACCTTAAGTACTGAAAATTTTTATGGAAGGTCAACATCACAATGGCATGGGTACTCTAGATAGATGCATGGTACAAACTAACTACAGAATCGTTGACTGTGAATGAGACCGTATAGACCCCTTTCCACATGCAAAGCTATTATTTCTGGAACAAGCTGTTCGATATTGTGATATCAGTTCAATCGCAGGGTAACTGACATGGAATCTGTTTGGTATTGCTCTGTTTTTGGAAGTTGTATCATCATGCAGAATTTCCTTGCTTTTTAGCTTTCTGGATTATGCTTCTATTTCTGCTAGAATGTTAGAGACTTCTTAAATTATTTCATGTTCTGTTTTAGTAAGTAATTTTTTTGGGGCAAAGAATCCCTTTTTCCAAAGAGAATTATGATCAGTTTATGCATTGTCTTGTGCGTGCAGCTAAGGTGGATCCCTTGCACCTTGACTATTTCAAGTTCTCTGGTCGGGTAATTGCATTAGCTTTGATGCACAAAGTCCAAGTAGGCATTGTCTTTGATCGTGCCTTCTTCTTGCAATTAGCTGGAAAGTACATTTCCTTGGAAGATATAAAGGATACAGATCCATGCTTGTATAATAGCTGCAAGCAGATTCTGGAGATGGATTCTGATTTTATTGACGCAGATGCATTAGGACTAACATTTGTTAGAGAAGTTGAGGAGTTAGGATCCAGAAGAGTTGTAGAGCTTTGCCAGGGTGGGAAAAGTATTGTTGTGAACAGCAAGAACAGAGAAGAATATGTTAGACTTCTTATTGAGCATCGCTTTGTCACATCTATCTCAGAACAGGTATCACATTTTGCTCAAGGTTTTGGTGATATTCTTTGCAACTCTCGGCTCCAGAAGTTCTTTTTCCAAAGTTTAGTGCTGGAAGATCTTGATTGGACGCTTTATGGAAGTGAAACTGCTCTCTGTGTTGATGATTGGAAGGCACATACCGAGTTCAACTAAGTCCACCAATCGTTGCTTTAACCAAGTTTCTAATAGCATTCTCTCTTAGGATTTTTTTTTTTTTTTTTTTTTCTTTTTTGTATTTTCTATTTATTTTTATTTCTTCTATATTTTCTCATCTATAAAAAAACAATATACATTAAATAAATGGTTAATCAAGATTGTATATATATTTATTTGATATGTCCGCACAAGAGGAAGAACGAGAATTCGAATTACTGACCTTCACTTCATTAGGCGTAGACCCAACTGATTAGACTACCTCTTAGGGAACTAATCAACAAGGTTATATAGAGAAACAAATTACAACAAAAACGTTTAAAAAAGCGTATTTGTTTTTGGAATATGTATTAAATTAACAAATGTAAATTGAATCTAGCGTACCACCCACCATTTTTTTGGTAATTAATTAACTAGACTAGGTTGACTAATTCATATTTCCTTTAAATAATAAATAGGATATATACATTCTTTTTTTTTTTGGTAATTAATTAAGTAGACTAGTTTGACAAGTTCACATTTCCTTAAAATAGGATATATACATCACATCATCTTTAGTCTATAGTTTTTAGTTTTCACCTTCACCGCTATATATATATAGTGCATGGCCGGAGAGACCATTTGAAAGCCACCCAACAAATATAATCAACAAACAAACAATTACAAGATGGTTTCATCGGCCAGCAAAAGAAATGTAACGCTACTACTAATGTGGCTTATGTTGTCTAATGGTGGGTTTAATATTGCTACAACAAGTTCGTTTATGGGGATACTTAGCAAGGTAACCATGCAAATCATCAATCTTTTAGAGAAAGATGATCTTACCCTTACCTGTCAATCAAAGGACACCAATCTCGGTGTCCAGAAACTCAAACCAAAAGAATAATTCTAGTTTCACTTCAAACCAAACTTTTGGGGGACTATGCTATACTACTGTAGATTTTAGTGGACAAATAACGACCACACATTTAATGTCTACAGCTATGAGAGAGATAGTGGTCGTTGCCATTTCTACTATCTCAGAGTTACTGCTGATCAACTGTGTAAATTTATCTACGATACCAAGAAGTATGATACATGCAATAACTGAAAATTAATGAAATAGGCAACAATCTGAAAATTGAACCTGCTCATACGTGATTACAACCCTGCATGCAGGCTGCAGCAATATTCAAAATAAAGAGCTCCATCTTCATGTACTTCCTTATTACATGAATTATGAAAGCCATTCAGATTTCCTTTTTCTTTTTTTCTGTTGTTGTTGAAGAGGATAATAGTCATTTAATTTATTCAAATTTCTCATATAAAGGAATTATTTGGTTTTTTTTTTTTTTTGGGCCGGGGGTGGGGGGTGGGGGGGGGTGCTGAATTATTGTTTCAAACTTTCGATGGGAAATGTTATTCTGTAAGGTCATGAGATTTCTCATATATATATATATATATAATGGAAACTGTTGAGTGGTCTTGGGCTTCTCTTAATCTCAAAAGCTAGTTCAAAAAGTGAGACTTTCCTTCACACTTATAAAGTGACCATCAGCCCATTCCACAATTGATGTGGAATAATCCCAATAATTTCTCTCTCACACATCGGGCCCTTGGCCAAAGCAGAGATACCTCGTTTCTCCCGTGGACTGTTGGGCTGAGACTTGTAGGTTAAACCTAGGCTTTAATATTAATGTTTAGTGTTTTGAGCCTCTCTCAACTCCAAAAACTAGCTCAATAAATGAGATTTTCCCTTACACTTATAAATTGACCATCAACCCCTTCCACAACCAATGTGGGATAAGTACCCGAACAATCTCCCACTCACACATGGAGCCCTGGGTCGGATCGAAGACAGTATGTTTCTCATGTGGACTATTGGACCGAAACTTTTGGTTGAACCTAGGCTTTGATACCAATATTGGGTGGTCTTTGGCTTCTCTCAACCCCAAAAGCTAACTCAAGATGTGAAACTTTTCCTCGTACTTACATTTTGAAGAAAATGTAACGGAATGGCTTATGACATCTTTACGATTGACTCAGGAAATAAAAATTCAAAAAAAAGTTGAGGGAGTTTTTTGTTTTCACGTGTTGACTCAGGGATTTATTATAAACTTTCCCTTAAAATAAAATAATAATAATTGCACTAGCACAAAACCTACATTTTTATGATTAATTTTTAGTGATTATATATTGATGTTATTCATACCAAAATGTTTTTGCACTAGCACCTTACAACTAAGTCCACCATTAGCGCAAACTTTTGGGTTGCTTTATCCAAGTTCTTTTTCTAATAGAGAAATGGGATATCAAATCTTTTACTAAGAAAGTCTTACCAAACTGATGTGTAGCTATTCATTGAAAATAAACAAAATAATTAATTAAAATAAATGTAACGGGTACCAATGAATGAACTACACATTAATTTGGTAAGACTCTCTTGGTTAAAGATTTGGTATCCCTAGCATTTATCTTTCTCATCTATATATAAAAAGGCAATATTAAATAAATGGTTAATGAAAGTTGTATAGAGAAACAAATTACAACAGAAACGTTTAAAAAATTATATTTGTTTTTAGAAGGAGAAATGCTAGGGATACTAACTTTTTTACTAGCAATATGTGTATTAAGATGATGTACTAGCAATATGTGTATTAAGATGATGTAGAACTGATTCATTAGAGCTGATGATCAAAACAATTAATAAAGAAAAATGCTACGAATACCAATGAATAAGCTCCACATCATGTTAGTACACATATTAGAAGAAAAAAGTTAGTACTCCTAGTATTTTTATTTTGGAATATGTATTAAATTAGAAAATGTGAATCTAATCTAACCGTTCACCCACTACCCACCATTTGTTTTGGTAATTAAGTAGACTAGGTTGACTCGTTTATATTTCCTTTAAATTGGATATATATATATAGTGCTGGGAGACTATTTGAAATTAGGTCACCCAACATAGTCAACAAACAAACAAAGTGACAAACAACATGGTTTCATCCGCTCTGCTACTAATGTGGCTTATGTTGTCTACTCATGTGGGTTTAATATTGCTACAACAAGTTTTTCTTTTTTGGGATACATTATACATAGCAAGGTAACTGTGCAAATCATCAATATTCTCTTACCCTTACCTGTAAATCAAAGGACGTCAACCTTGGTGTCCAAAAACTCAAACCGAAAGAACAATTCCAGTTTCACTTCAAACCAAACGTTTGGGGGAATACGCTATACTACTAGTGTAGATTTCAGTGGACAAATAACGACCACACATTTGATGTCTACAGCTATGAGATAGATAATGAACGTTGCCCTTTTTGCTATCTCAGAGTTACAGCTGATCAACTGTGTAAATTTGACTACCACACCAACAAGTATGATGCATGCTATCAGTGGTCCTTAATGAAAGAAAAGTGAACTTGCTCGTACGTGATTACAACCCTGCAGGATGCAGCAATATTCAAAATAAAGAGCTCCATCTTCACGTTCCTTATCACATGAATTAATGTGGAAGCCATTCATTTTTTTTTTTTTTTTGTATAATAGGATATATAGACTCATTTATTCAGATTTCTCATGTAAAGGAATTATTTGGTTTTTTTTTTTTTTTGGGGGGGGGGGGGGTACTTAATTAATGTTTCAAAATTTAGACGGAATTCTGGAAGGTGAGATTTCTCATATAATATATGTATATATTTTGGAGTTCCGATGCAACGTGAAAATGGGTAGAAAAACGATACTTGTAATAATTGGAAAATGTTAAGTGTTGTCTTAGTGTTCTCTGGTCTTATGTGAATATTATTTTCTAAAAACCATGTGAAGTAAGTGTAAGCTTGATTTTTTTTTTTTTTTTTTTTTTTTTTTAAATAAATCCCCGTAAGATCAAAACAACACATGAGAACACCTAACAAAGCTCAATCTTTATAAAAGAGGGGTTACGAAAGACTCTCTATGCCCTATTTGCTGCCAAGAAGAGGAGTCAGTGGAGCATATTTTGTGGAACTGTGAAGCAGCCCGTGATGTGTGGGCTATATGTAGCAACAAGGTCCAGAAGTGCCCCAGAATGGAGGTAGGTTTTGTGACCCTATTTCTGAGTTTGGTGGAGAAATTGGATGCAGGTGAGATGGAGAGGGTTGTAGTCGTGGCTCGTCTCATTTGGTTGAGGCGTAACAACCTGGTTTTTGGGGGGGAATTGTCATCACCGGACAGCCTTATGAATACAGCGATGGGCCAGCTTGACAGTTTTGATAAAGCAGAAGCTGGGAGGAGGACCACTAGTGCTAAGCAGCCAGAACCAGCTGCTACGAAGTGGGCTAAACCAAAGGAAGGCTTTATCAAAATAAATTGGGATGCTGCCCTTGACGTCGATGGGAACAGAATGGGATTTGGGTTCATTGTCCGTGACCATGAAGGAACTGTGTTGGCATCCATGGCAGCGTCCAGACCTGGTATCACTGACCCTACAACGGCGGAAGCTATTGCAGCATGGAAGACGGTAGAAGTGTGCATAGGCATGGGTTTTGCAAAAGTGATTTTCGAAGGGGACTCACTGGAGGTCGTTAAAGCACTGAACATGGAAGGTAATTGCTGGAGTAGGTATGGAATAGTGATTAATGATGCAAAGATCCTGCTTAATAGTATGCAGAATTGGGAGGTATGCCATGCAAAAAGGACTGCAAACGTAGCAGCCCATACTCTTGCAAAACACTTGCAAAACATCGGCTGACATGTAGTGAGGATCAGGTCTGATGGGATGAAGTCCCTGAGTGCATTACCCTCATTGTATCCAATGCTTTTTGAGCTTTAATGCTGTGATAATGGAATCCCAATTCAAAAAAAAAACATTCCCCTTTGTAATTCGCATTGTTTAAGATGTAATATGTTTTGAAAAGCAGAGATAAAAAGAAATAGAAAATGGGACTCGTGGCTGATTAGTAATATGGTAAGAACCAAAAAACCAAAAAAAAAAAAAAAAACATAGTGTTCTTTCACCTTTTGCTATATTCTTTCAATATTTGTCCACAAGGTATTTGTTCAAAAGAAACATCCAAGAAGACCCTCTATGCCACTATTTGGACTCGTGGCAAAGATTACAAGGCACATTTTGTGGGGTTATCAGGCTGCTAAGGATGTACGGAGCATGTGTTGTAAAAGATTCAAAAAAATATGTATAGAGCATGAGGATTTTGTGGCCATTGTAGAGATCCTCCAACACGAATTGGAGATTGATGACTTGGAGCTCATGGGCAATGGTGGCACAGAATTTGTGGATGCGTCGGAGTGCGGTAGTTCATGGGGAACCTCAGCCATCCTATCCTACGAGTTGTAAGTGCTAAATCCCTCACAACTTTTCATAGTGCTAAATCCCAGCAGCAAACAAAGGGCAAAAGTGGATCATAAAAATACTTGAGATGACAAGGTCGTATAAGAGCATTTTCAATGGAAGAGTTAAATGTTATTTTTATCTAAAATGATTTTTCAAATATTTAAAAAACCCTTACATTGAATTAGCCAAAAGAAAATGTAAAATAGATATTTGATTAGAAGAGTTCAAAAAAAAAAAGTTAAATGTAGCAACATTTTTTAAGGGAGCCATTTTATTTTTTATTGTTCTTCTCACCTGTTTTCTCTTTTTCCCAAATCTTTTCATACTTTTTCTTTGCATGTTCTCTTTTTTTTCAAAACTTTTCCCATTTTTCCTCTCACATGTTCTATTTTTTCCAAAACTTTTCTCACTTTTAATAATATTTAAATGATGTAGATAAAAAGATAGCTAATCGGATGTGGATGCATTTAAAAATTCATTAGTTAAACTAGATAAAAGCAAGTTTTGAAGAATCATTTTACATTAAAATTTAGCTCCTCCATTGAGAATACTCTAAGAGGATTTGTGAAGGTTAATTGGGATGGCGGTTGTGGATAATTGTAAAATAAAGATAGGTATCAAGGCCATAATTTGAGATTGCAAGGGTGAGATATTGGCTACTTTGTCTACGGACTGTATAACTGTGCTACAAGAATAGAAGTATTTTAGTCCTATTTCAATAAGGAGAATAGACTAAGGGCCTGTTTAGGATTGGGTTTGAGGGGCTTAAAAGTGATTTTAACACTCAAAAAGTCCGTTTGGAAAAAAAAAAAAAAAAAAAAAGTACGCGTTTGGTGAAAAAATAAAAAGCGCTTTTAATAGTCCAAAAAACTTAAAAATGGCCAAAAAACACTTTGAGCAAAAGCTTAAAAATGAAGCTTTTACTAAAAAGCTATTTTTGACTTAAAAACTCTATTTCTCAAATGCAACCTCAAACAGGCTCTAAGACTCTGTTTGAGATTGCATTTGAGAAATAGAGTTTTAAGTCAAAAAAACACTTTTTGGCAAAAGCTTTACTTTTAAGCTTTTGTCAAATGCGTTTTGACCATTTTTAGGTTTTTTGAACCCTTAAAAGTGCTTTTAAGTTTTTTTATCAAACAAATGCTTTTCTTTTAAAGAACTTTTTGAGTGTTAAACGCATTTTTAGACTCCTCAAACGCAATCCCAAACAGGCCCTAAGAACCTGTTTAAAACTGTATTTGAGAAATAGAGCTTTTGAGCAAAAACTTCATTTTTAAACTTTTGACAAAAGTGCGTTTTAGCCATTTTTAGGCTTTTTAGACTCTTAGAAGTGTTTTTAATTTTTTTTACCAAACGAGTACTTTTTCCTTCAAATAAACTTTTTGAGTGTTAAAAATACTTTTAAGCCACTCAAACGCAATCCCAAACAGATCCTAAGTATTTATTAATTCAATAAGGAGGATTTACTCCATTGCCGTGTTGGTTATGTAGGGAGATTCTCTTTTATTCTCCTAGTCTAGGTAGTATTGGTATTATGAATCCCATGAGGATTTGACGTAAATTGTAACTCTATTTAAACCCACGTCTGGAGTGCAATAAGTGTTGTGAGTGCATCACATTGAGAAAATTTAACAGAAAATAGTATTTAATATATTTAAGTGGACCTTAGCCCATTAGTTTAGGCTTTTGGGGTAGAGTTGTGTTCAATTATGTATATTAATGTACTCTTAGTAAAAACTTCATAACCGTTTTATCTCCAATAATAAGACATGCAAAACTTAATTCTCAAACCTAGTGTTTGGAAGTCTAGGAACCTCAGATTTCCTACTACTAATTAATTAGATTAGCAAAATAGGTCGAAATTAGAAGCTGAATGGGGTGGCTCACCGTCTTGCGAAGGAAGCACTCTCTCTTAGTAAGGAACGAGTCTTTCTTGAGGAAGCTCCTACTTGTATTGTTGATGCTATCTCCGACCAAAAAAAAAAAAAAAAATCTAAATGCAAGAGCCCTGAGGTTCTAATCAATTTTCCATTAAATAAATAACAAAAATGACATTAAAATATAATTATGTTTTTCATTATGTAGTGGTTGTGCTATATTTGATTTCTGTTATATTTAAAAGGGAAATGTTATGTGTTCTTCTAGTGTTCTCTTAGTGTCCTCCCAACTATGATATGTCTTTTAAAATTGTCGTTGAATTTGAGATTATCATTCTTGATTTTTAATCTATTGGTGACTCACATCACACTTGGGAGGACATCAGAAGGACACTAGAAAAACACCTAGCATTTTCCTTCTTTTTTTTTTTTTTTTTTGATATGTCCACACAAGAGAAGGGGGAGGGAGGATTCGAACTAGTGACATCCGCTTCATTAGGCGTGGTCTACAACCGATTGAACTACCCCTTGAGAGCATTTTCTTATTTAAAAATAACAGAAATCAAATGTAGCAGTTGATACTCTTGTATATCATTTAAAACTAACACTAACTTTTTTTTGTCTTCTCAGAATAAAAACATTAATAAGCACTCTAATTGAATATAAGTTATAACTTTATTTATAAAAGTTACAAATCATAACCCCTTATTGTTAGAGCTATTGATATTAACATATTTGTCCACGGACCACACCATGAATTACTTCATATATATTTTATTATTTTTGTTACTTTTCATACTTATTTAATATATCGATTAAAATAATTAATATAAAAAATCACTTAAAATACATTATATCAATCCATAAAAAAAAACATAAAAAACAAAACAAAACAAAAGAATTGTCGTTGCAAGTTCCACTCCTAAACAACTATCGGCCCATGGACTCAGATGTGCGGCTCTCTGAGCCCAAATCTGAGGAAATCCCGTAGCCCATGTAATTCCCAAGTCACCAAAATACCCCTTCTGAAGATACAAAAACTTTGAGCTATGTTTATGGAAACTTATCAATTGGGTTTAGGGTTTCAGTTCCTTTCAGGCTGAAATTGAAAAAATATTAGTTTTCATTTAGGGTTGTAAATAAACGAGTTCGCTCGGCAACCTGCTCGATACCCGCTTAGTATAACTCGAATTTGAGCTCGATACTGTACAAACTCACTCGTTACTGTAGAAACTCACTCGATTAATAAATGATACATACCTGATTCACTCAAAAAAACTCGATAGGGTCTCGTAAGCTCAGCTCGTTTAAGGCTTAACCGATTCGTTTGCCCAACTTGTTAGCTCGTTCACACACACACGCGCGCGCGCGCACACACACACATATATATATATATTACTTATACAAGTTTAAGTACTTATCATAGTAATTAAGTAATATATGTAATATAAATTACTTAATATTTATATATATACTATAAATAAATGTTTAGAGGTTGTTTTAAAATTCGGATTTGGACTATGTTTATATCATACATTAAAGAATTTAATAGCTTAGCTCGAGTTCGAGTTGAGCCTGGCTCAACTTGAATAGCATTCTTAACGAACTCAAACTTGAGCTCGAGCTCGCTCGATTTTTTAACGAGCCAAGTTTAAACATACATTTCATAACTCGGTTCGAATAAACATCTTCGTAAAGGAGCCAATTTTAAAATTCTAAAACTCGACTCAGCTCGACTCGATTAAAGCCCTGTTAAATAACTCATCCATCCACCTCCTCCTCCAAAAGTTTTTTCAAGCTTTTGTGTTAGACCTTCCTTCTCAACCCACCACTCAGCCAAACCTCTTGTTGAGGGAGAGGGAGAGGGAGAGGGATAGAGAGATGGACAGACAAAGAGGAGAAAACAATAAACGAAGAGAAAAGACTATTGCTAAATTATATTTTATTCCTTCAACATGCCCAAGTAAAAGTTTCCTAGAGCAAAAATGCTACTTTGAAAGCATTTGCAAAAGGGCTGATAAAGTGATATTGCTAAAAATTCTATAAAATTCAATTGCTCTAATTTTAAAGGATCTCGTTAACATTCGACTAGCTAAAGTTTATTTTAATTAGCGTTAATACAAATTATCATTAGTAATCTAATATAAATTAATAATAATTTTAAAAATCACATCAAAAATTGTATTAAAATGAGTAATTAAAATAAACTATTAGACTCTTTGACATAACTTCTTTCACAAGCTTTCCCTTAAAAAAAGGGCAAAAAAAAGAAAAAAAAAAAAAGGAGAACTTCTTTCATAAGCAGCGGATGAATCCTGGTCCATACTAATATACTATAGGCCGCTGCTATGGTATTTACGATGATTTCAGAGTACATAAAAGTTAAAAGCACATTCTTCGACACATGATCGAGAAAGAAAAAAATCGCACGTGGAAATGATACAAATCCGATGGTAGAAAAGGCCCAAAACCCATCAACTAACTAAGCCCCACGAAAATACCATGTAATCCGCCCACACCTAACCAACTCTACAATCATTTTAGCTGAGCTTTTATTTCTCTCTCTATATATAAAATACACAATAGCGTAAGATGACAGTCTTTCTGAAGACGGCTGTGAAACAAAAAGGCCAGACGGCAATTCCGATCAAATCCTCTCTATTATTTCCTCTCTTCGAGAGAGAACTCTCTAGGTTTTCCCCTTGGCTAAGCTTTTCCATGTGCTCTCCTGCACCGTACCTCTGACTACTACTCCACTGGCGGCGGGGGCCCCACCGTAAATGTCTCTCGTGCAAACCTCCACCGTCGATTGCGTCCCCCAGCGCACCGGCCCAACCTCCACCACCACGACCACAACCATCAACGCGATCATCACCGCCGTCGATCAGCCGCGGCTCTCGTCAAAACGCAAACTGGACGACTATGGTGACGACGAGAACGACGACGTTTTCCCCGAGTTTGTCTCCGTCAGAATGAGGAAAGACGAACCCAACGCCGTCCACTCCTCTTCCGACGCACCATCCCACGCCGTCACCGCCACAAACGCCACCACCTCTCAGTTCAATCCTAGGGTTCCCGATGCCCGATCGGCCTCGCGCGCGTGCGCGGCCCAGGCCGAGTTGACTCAGTCCGCGTCGCGGTTACAGTTTTTCATAAGGATGATCTCCGAGGGGAAAACTATGGTAATCCAAGCTTACACGGACGACACCGTGCGATCGGTCCACGAGCGAATCCAATTGCAGACCGGGATTCCGGTACACGAGCAGAGACTGATATACCGAGGAAGGCAGCTCCAGGCGGAGCGATCCCTCGGCGAGTGCAACATCCAAAACGACGCCGGACTGCAATTGGTCGGCCGTATGCGCAGCACGGAGCACCCTCACGCCTGGCAAGTCATCAACGACATCGTTTCAGCGGTGTGCCGTCTCTGCCGAGGCGAACAATTCACTTCGGCAGCGAAATACATTAAAGTCAGGATGACGGACTTCTTTTCAGTGATGCCGAAGGAGGAGGAGCAATTGGCCTCCGGCCATTTACAGATATTCTTGTTGTCTTCCGCTCCGGCGGCGTTGGTGATGCTCTATATGTCGCCGATCAAAGGTAACAAAGACTGTGCGGATAGCTCAATTAGGCATTTTTTGAATTCAAGTCGAAATTCGTTGCCGAAACAGTATCATAATTATTGTGCACCTATAGTTTTAGAGTTTTGTAAGTTGCTTAGAAGAGCTGCAAATGAGGATCCTTTATATTTATCGTGTCGGAGTACACTTGGGTCGTTATTGGAATCGATTGGATCCCCGGAGAGTTCTAAAGGAGTGATTGTGATGCAGGAGATTTTCCCGTTTGTTAGTGAGCTGGCGAGTAGGTTGTCTAAGGACTTAGGTTTGAGTATGGAATCGCCCACAGGCGTTGGGCCACAATTGGGTGATGTTCGCGATTTTGCTGCTTTCTTGCTCCCTCTGCGGACTGCAATCACAGAACAAGTTGGGTTTCGGGGTCCAAATCCTGTGTCGGTGGGTGGTACTGAGCCTAAGCATCCATTGTATGGGGAAGAGATTGAGTTTCTTCATCTTTTGTTTATTGATTTGTTGAAGAGAATGGGGGAATGCCTCCACAAGATGGAGGAGTGCTTGGCTGTAAAACACAAGGGGGAAGGTGAGAATATTTATACTGGTTGGTCTCAATATCTTGCCATATTGAAGGAGCTCTATAGCATTTCCCAACTTTATCAGGGCGCTGAAGAAGAATTTTGGACAGTTCTGAGGCTTGGAAAGTCCTCGCTATGTGCGCTGATTGTCAGATATGCAAAGCGAACTGATGATCATCAGTGGCTTCTTGAGCGAAAGGACGTGACTGATTTTGAATCTAGGAGGCATTTGGGGATGATGATGTTTCCAGAGGTAAAAGAAGACTATGAGGAGCTGCATGAGATGCTCATTGACAGGTCTCAATTGCTTGCGGAATCGTTTGAGTATATAGCACGGGCAGATGCTGAGGCTCTACATGCTGGTCTCTTCATGGAATTCAAAAATGAGGAAGCTACAGGTCCTGGTGTATTGCGGGAGTGGTTTTTTTTGGTATGCCAAGCTATATTTAATCCACAGAACGCGCTCTTTGTGGCATGCCCAAATGATCGTAGAAGGTTTTATCCAAGTCCAGGTAAACTTCAGTTGGCTTTTAATAGATTTTTTTTTTTTTTTTGTTTTGTTTTTTTTTTGGGGGGGTTACTACATGATTAGTGATTGAGCTAAATCTGTTGAAATATGATATGGGGTATAGATTGAAGAATTTGGCACTTAAAAATGAAGATTTGTACACTCCTCCATGCTATGGCTGTGGAGGTGGGGCTGCCACATTCCTTGGTTTTCTAAGGGAAGTAATCCCAATTATTTTTTATGGGGCTGCTGAATCTGAAGTGAGCTTAGTTGATTTCTTAGAACGGTTCTAGTTTATTTACAGTTGTTAAACAGATACTGGTCTATCGAATAGAGTGGCGATTCTTTTTTTTACTGTGGTGTTGTTTTTTGATGATTTATGATGTATAATTCCATAGAACCATATAAAATCATTGTCATACTTATTTGTTAATCTAGGTGATCCTATTGTATACTCCCGGTGTACTTTGGGGCGCCTTTACGCTTTCAATAAAACTGGCTTTTACTTATCAAAAAAAAAAAAAACTTATTTGTTAATCTTCATCTATCTCAGTGGTGTCTGTGAGGAGCTGAGTGTGTTTGACATATATGGTTAGTTTATGGAGAAGTTGGACTTACTACTGGTACTGCAGCCAGGAGACCAAAAACGTATTTGGGATTTGCTTTAAGGAGCTTAAAAAATATTTTTAGTACATAAAAAGTAGGTTTTTTTGGTAAAAAAAAAAAAAAATTCAAAAAGTACTTATTTTGACTTTTTTGCTCTATAAAAAAAAGGCCAAAACACACTTTTGGGAAAAAGCTCTTACTGGCTTTAAAAGCTTTATGTCTCAACCCAATCCCAAACATGCTTTAATTATGGGCATGTTTATGATAAGTTGAATCCTTTTGTATTCATTTTCATTTGCTTAAGTTCTATGGATGATTAGAATCATATGGAGAGTGACGATTATATAAATGTGAGTCCTGTGTAAGTCCTTTATTTTTAGTGCTGGGTGCTATGGTTTTTTATGTTGATGAAGGATTGAAAGATGATAGTGACGACTATTAGAGAGATTCTTAGTATATACTGGTTATGGTATGTTCTAGTTCTTGTATGAGTTGATGTAAACTTGGGGTAGATGATAGATTATTGATACCCAAAAGCGATGCATCAATGTCACGATTTAGGAAAAACGTTGGTTACATTTGCATTATTATCCCAAAATGAGTAATCAAAGTTGTAATTGCAGCTTCGTAGAGTCACTTATATAGCTTCGTCTTATCTAAATAGGAACTAATGTAGGAACTAATGTAGGCTCTAGCACCCATACAATACCTTCATAATCCAATCCACTCACTCAAGGTGAGAATTATTTTTTTGGGTTATCACAATCTCCTTTACTAAAATCCTTAACGTTCACATTAGGGCTTACATCATGCCATATTGCCCCAATGCAACTTGGTGTTACTAGATTGATTTTGATATCATTTGTCATAACTCTGGAAAAACACTAGTCACATCTTTGTTATTAGTAGTGGTTTTTGCTTTTAATGATATTTTAATTATTTATTGAAAAAAGAAGAAGAGAGAGATGAAGGCTTTGTGGAGGTTGGTAGTCGAGGCAAAATATGATAGTATGAGCAGAGGTTGGTGTTTTAAGGAGGCAGAGGGACCCTATGAAGTTGGAGTGTGGAAACAAACTTATTAGGAGGGGGTGAGGAGTTTTTTCGATATTTGTCATATACGAAGTAGATGGAACTAAGATTAGGTTTTGACATGATATATGATGTGTGGATCAACCACTAAAGGAATTTTTTCCAGAGTTGTTTAGTGTTGCTCATTGTAAGGAGGCGTTGGTTGTGGATAAGGAGTTTTCCAATGGAAATATTCAGTGAAATATATCTTTTAAGATCTGTACATGATTGGGAGGTAGATTTGGTGATTGTGTTTTTTGATTTGTTGTACTCCCTCAAATTGAGACAAGGTGGTGAGGATAGTATTTGGTTATCCAGTTTGAGGGTTTCATCATTTGGAAGAGTATTAGGAAAGTCAATGTTCCATTGAGAGTGAGTTTTTTTGTGTGGATAGCGGCTCTTGGTAAACCTGATGAAAAAAAAAAAATAGTAGTGGAATGGTATTGCATATGTAAGAGGAGTGGGAAATCCATTGATCATCTTCTTCTAACTTTATATATGGACAATGAGGGTGGTGTTCTAGTGATCTTGTTGGGGCATGTGGAGCCCTATGCCATTAGAACATCCTGGTCAAATTGCTTTATATATGGATTGGCGTGTATACTATTCAACATTTCTCTAACTTTTATAACTTTGTGGATTTCTCTTATTTTAATCATTAATGGGGATTATCTCTTGTATACATCTTGTGTATTAGGTTACCCTCTACACTTATTAATGATATACGTTAGTTATTAATTAAAAAAAAAGGAAGTTATAGTTGAAGCTCCCTAGAGGTTCAATTACATGATAGTACATGGAATGTAAAAACATAGAAAAAAAATTCTAAAATTAATGTAGAATGGAAGGTTATCATGATGAAGATTATGTGCTTTCAATTCCAATACAGCTACCTTAAGTACTGAAAATTTTCATGGAAGGTCAACATCACAATGGCATGGGTACTCTAGATAGATGCATGGTACAAACTAACTACAGAATCATTGACTGTGAATGAGACCGTATTGACCCCTTTCCACATGCAAAGCTATTATTTCTGGAACAAGCTGTTCGATATTGTGATATCAGTTCAATCACAGGGTAACTGACATGGAATCTGTTTGGTATTGCTCTGTTTTTGGAAGTTGTATCATCATGCAGAATTTCCTTGCTTTTTAGCTTTCTGGATTATGCTTCTATTTCTGCTTGAATGTTCAAGACTTCTTAAATTATTTCATGTTCTGTTTTAGTAAGTAATTTTTTTGGAGGCAAAGAATCCCTTTTTCCAAAGAGAATTATGATCGGTTTATGCATTGTCTTGTGTGTGCAGCATCTAAGGTGGATCCCTTGCACCTTGACTATTTCAAGTTCTCTGGTCGGGTAATTGCATTAGCTTTGATGCACAAAGTGCAAGTAGGCATTGTCTTTGATCGTGCCTTCTTCTTGCAATTAGCTGGAAAGTACATTTCCTTGGAAGATATAAAGGATACAGATCCATGCTTGTATAATAGCTGCAAGCAGATTCTGGAGATGGATTCTGATTTTATTGACGCAGATGCATTAGGACTAACATTTGTTAGAGAAGTTGAGGAGTTAGGATCCAGAAGAGTTGTAGAGCTTTGCCAGGGTGGGAAAAGTATTGTTGTGAACAGCAAGAACAGAGAAGAATATGTTAGACTTCTTATTGAGCATCGCTTTGTCACATCTATCTCAGAACAGGTATCACATTTTGCTCAAGGTTTTGGTGATATTCTTTGCAACTCTGGGCTCCAGAAGTTCTTTTTCCAAAGTTTAGAGCTGGAAGATCTTGATTGGATGCTTTATGGAAGTGAAACTGCTCTCGGTGTTGATGATTGGAAGGCACATACCGAGTACAATGGCTACAAAGAAACAGATCCTCAGATATTCTGGTTCTGGAAGGTAATTGCTTGCAGGATTTTACTTTTATGAACTCTACATTGGTTTCTTTGAAAGTCTACATAGTCTTGTCTCTTGTGTTTCCAGATTTTCTGTTAATTTATTTAAGCAAATGCTAAGATTAGTTCCTGTACTTTGTATTGTGGGCTGCTTTTTGGGTGAAGTCTTCTTTGTGGGGAAGGCTAAATGCCTTTTTGTGCCCTGCCAGACCACTCCTTGTTTATCAAGAGATCCACTAATTATCATCTACCACCCTTTCTTTCGTCTTGCTTAATGTTATGAAACATTTCTTTTAATGCTGGGTATGATGCGAAATGCAGCAGCAAGAGTTAATTAGGTCCTTTAATTTTATTTAGGTTTTAATTGAGTTATTAATTTATGTTTTATTTTATTTTTATGAGTCGATTATTATTGTAATTCAATAAAAGGACATTGCCGTTGTCCTAGGTTATGTTATGTTAGGTTAGGTTATATTAGGTAAGTTAATAAATGGGCGTTGCCCTAAGGTTAGGATTAGGGTTTTGTCTTTAGTCTATTTAAGCATAATTTTCTTTTGTATTTAGCTGCTTTTGATGCATAATTTTATGGACATGGTTTTGTCTTCTTCTCCCCCCTGATTTTCCCTCTCTTTCCCGTGCTTCTCTCTTCTTTTCTCTCTTTCACTCTCTGGATTTGTCCTGCATCTGGGTACCTTTGAATGCCTATAATACCTTGACCATTGTGTATGGCTTAAACAGGATGAATTTATTTGTTGTAATTTGCGCGTGGATATGCTAATATTTGTAGTGCTGTATAATAATGGAAGTTAGAAGCTAAATCAATATGATTATAATTGATTCTTGCATGGTTAGAGTTTGATGAGATGAATAATAATCACAATCTATATTAGGAAATTTAGGGAGGTACTTTGATTCTATATACAACATTTTTACGTACCTTCTTTAGGTCATGTCGTTGAGTTGGAGGTGCCATTGTTGAGGCCATTTGCGGTTGAAGTAGGGCATGATTAATGAGGTTGAGAAGTACTTCTAGAAAATCATGTGTGACATTTTTGAGCAAAAAAAATCTCTTACGCAGAAGTCTGCGAGGAAGTTTTTCTTAATCATATTTGTAGGTACTTTTTGTTGGGTTAGTTGGTTGTGTTAGATTGGCTCCTTAAGAGGTTAACTATATGATGGACTTGATGAATGAGTTGTGGTTTGCTATAGCCTGGAGATGGTAGATCACCTTGGAACCATTGTTCTTTGCCTATCACATCTGAGCTTCTTGTTATGCCAATGGGATGACTTGGGGACCTTCAGTTCATCCTATCTTGATGGAGAAAATTGGGAAGAATGACTACCTGAACCTTTTTTATTTTTTAAGTATTGGGAAGTTTACTTTTTAAAGATTGAAACTATTAAAGGTGGTACCTTAGGCTAATGGCCATTGGCTAAATGGCATCTCCACCCCCATAAGAATGGGGGTGTTGGGTCCAATCATGGGATTATGTCCCATGGGTGTGTGAGGTTCTTACGAATAAAAAAAAGGGGTCAAAATATGTCAAAGAAGTTTTAAAGAGGCTTTAGTGGCACCCTTACCCTGTTTTATTGTTACTAAGTGAATGATAATTATTGATTTGTCAGTTTTTCTTTACAAGTTCTTATTATTCTGTGCGATATGACATGTTAATACCATATACTGATTTCACAATATTAAAACATGTCTCATGTGAATCAAATATTAGGAAACTAATAGAAAATATAGAGAACATTGTGATTATATGGCTTAAAGTGGCAGTCAGGTTAAGGATGTGTACAGAAAAGGTCTACCACATCAACAATTGTCATTCACATTGTGACAGTAAGAGAATTTTAAGGACCAAAATCATACTTTTACCAAAAATAACAAATATAAAAAAAGAAAATGAAGAAAGAAAGGGGTGTCTTAGAGAGAGAGAGATCAAAGATGCTATGAGAAAGATGATCACAATATAGACTGATGTTCTTTCAATTGAAGCTTGTGTGAACAATATGGTGGTATTGGACCAAGTTTAGATTGTGCCAGGAAGATGGATTGGATCTTATTGAGGTGATTGGTGTGAGAGGTACAGAAATAAAGACCTCCTTATGCTCTGTGTTGGCACAAGAGGCACGTGATACAGTTCTTAAGAGTTGTAGTAGTGTGAGTTTTGAGAAGAATAGTGATCAAGCTGACTACCTCTATCATGTTTGGGTGAAAGACGAGGAAGTCATTTTCTTTTTACTCAATTTTCGATAATTGGAAGATCATTGAAGAAGAGGTAGTCCCATGGTATACGAGATGATGGAACTGAACAGAGAGAAATGCTTTTGAATTAGTGAAATCTTATGGATGCCTAGAGTACCATATCACTTTCATGGATTTGACTTATGTAGCAGCACCTCACAATGTGATGCCTTGAACGCCATATTCCAATTGTGGATTGTGATTATATGGTCATATTACCCTTTCAAGTTGATATATCCATTAACATCAACTTGAATTTAAGGTTTGATGACAAAATGGTCCGAGATGAAAATATTCATAAAAAAAGGGTCCTCGATGAAAATCCAAGTACATTGTAAGATTTTCATTAGAGTATTGTTATATACCATACTTTTACCCCACTTTGCTAACAACCTAACTCACGTGCCTACCGTAAGATAATTAAGCCTTTGATGTGCCTGATGACAAGGCAGTAGCATTTGTTCCAAATAATTCTTTCTCAATTTAGTGTATAAGAAGATGTCAAATGACCTGTGTTTAGCACACTTTAGGCCAAACAGTCAACGAATGTTGAACTCAAAGTAGCTGGAGTTGTCTCTATTTATTGACCAATATTAAAGTTATATCCATTGAAATGCATTAGATGTTTGTGGTGTGGAAAAACACTAGGATGGGGTTGGTGATTTCTCTAGATTTGTGAGTTTTGAGGTGCGATGGGTTCAAAATCAGTTTTAGCATGATGTTTGGTGTGCAAATCAGACACTGAAGGCATCTTTTTTGGTGTTGTTTAGTATTGCCCGCTATGAGGAAGCCCCGGTAGCAGATTATGTGCAGTTTTCTAAAGACTCTTTATAGTGGAATATTACCTATATCAGATTAGTGTATGATTGGGAGGTGGACTTGGTCACCTCTTTCTTTAATCTTCTGTATTCCCTCAGGTTGAGACCAGGTGTTGAGGATAAAATTTGTCAGATCTCTTCCGAAAGGCGGACGTTCGAGGTGAAATCTTTTTATCATGCGCTTTGCTGGCTCTCCCTTTCCTTGGAAGAGCCTTGGAGAAATGAGGCTCCTTCGAGAATGGTGTTTTGTGTGGACAACAACATTAGGGAAGATTTCGATTATGGATAACCTGAGAAAGAGGTATGTTATATTGATGGATTTGTGCTACATGTGCAAGAAGGGCGTGAAATCCATTGCTCATTTGCTTCTCCACTGAGAAGAGATTTGTGGGTTTCGATTTTGTCTTTTTGGGATAAAGTAGCCAAAGGGTGGTGGAGTTATTGGCTGTTCGGAGAAGATCAATTTGGTAGCCTTTGTAAAATAGAAGTTTGGAAGACGGTTCTCTTGTGCATAACCGATATCTAAAGAGAACACAATGCTCGAAATTTTGAAGATTGTGAGAGGACAGTGATAGAGTTAAAAGCTATTATGTTTAAATTTCTTTATGTTTGGATGACTGTTCTTGCTTTCTAGTTTAGATTTTCTAGATTTGTGTTGTTTTCTTCTTCCTAATTGGTTGCCTTTCTTGTATACTTTGTGTACTTTTTATGTAAAGCAATATAGGGAAATGGCTTTTTTAGTAAAGCAAAATACTTCATGTGTAGTTGGATTGCACTGATTAACTTATTAAAATAAAAGAAAGGAGAAATGCATTAGGTGTTGCCAATTTGTTATGATGGTTATTATCATCTCATGCTTAAAAAAAAATTGCAGATTGTTGGAGGGATGTCTGCAGAGCAGAGAAAGATTCTTCTCTTTTTCTGGACCTCAATCAAGTATTTACCAGTGGAAGGTTTCCGCGGTTTGGCTTCCCGGCTTTATATATACAGGTCAGCAGAGCCTCATGATCGACTGCCTTCATCTCACACATGCTTTTACAGGCTCTGTTTCCCATCATATCCATCAATGGCTGTCATGCAAGATCGCCTTCACCTTATCACCCAAGAACATGTAGGCTGCAGCTTTGGTACTTGGTGAAATTTCTACATCTGCATCCGGGTGAAAAGCGTTTTTGACTGCACATACCACAAGATGTATTCAGCTTGTACAGAGATTATAGGATAATTGCGTTTCTCATTAGACTATGTAAGAAGCTGCTGCTATAGTTATCTTTATCTTTGCTTGAAGATTCCAATGTCATTGCTCTTTTTGTCTACTGTTTGTATAGCTATAGTATAAATAAAGCAGGGGGGCAGGAAAAAAGAAATCTCTCTGCTTCCATGGACTTCTTTCTAGTATTAGATATTGGCTTATCATGACATGTAAAAACACAGGGATTACGCAATGACATGCAGGTCTGTCTCCTCTTTAATATTTTTCTGATTTTGTTAGTGTATGAATTGTTTTTAGATTTTTGTTTTAATTTAGAAAATATTTAGGAAGTAGAGACTATAGCCATAATGAATGCACCATTTCACTTCTTGTTCTTCTGCAGATGCAATGGGTAATTAGTATAGGAGAGCAGCGACTACGTCTCAATTGTCAAGCATCAATCAGCATTAAGGGAAGAGTATCAATTGTAATCACTCCTGCGGTGAATTTCATTCAACTTTTGTGTTGCTTCCTGTCAGAATTACCAAAAACAATTGCCTTTAAAAGCTTGGAAAAATAATTTATTTCTTAAAGGTACTTTCTATTGTTAACAGATCTCTCCTCTATTTGTAAAGAGAGGAACTCACATCTCTACTAGTAGAGATCTCCTTTCTCCCCTAGTAGGAGCCCTTTACTCCCTTATGTATGCCCATAAGGAGGAGGCTTCCTGCCTCCTTTCCTTCCCGTCCCCGTCTCACCTGTCTCATTCTCTCTCTTTCTCCTCCTTTTGTTTTGTCATTTTTGAAAGCTAACTGTACAGCCATCCACCCATGCGTCCCCACCACCGCCATCGGTCCCTCTCTGACTCTCCTGCCCTCTACCCAATTTTGCGGTCAATTTTCAGTTCTTTTATGATTTTCTTGAACTCTATATTGACCTTATCGGTGTGTTTGTTGGGGGTCCCCTACCTCCTTATCTTCTTATTTTACTTTTAATGACTTTTATATTACCAAAAAAAAAAAAAAAAAGCTGTTAATTAAGTCGACAAATTAACTGGTATTTAGTTGGTAATGCCAAAGATAGCATTGCCACTAAAAGCTAAGTCGACAACTTATTTTTGAAGGGGAAAATTTTTCGTGTTAATTAAAATTTAGAAGGCAGCCAGGTTGCTTTAGATGACCTTTCGGCTTATGAAAATGTCTAAACTGTTTACCGAGGCAACATACTCTTGTATAAAGACGTTGGGTAAGAGAGTGTCAAATTTATTTTAAGGAACCTAACCTTTAAATATCATAACTTTGCACTCGGTCCTCTTTATCGGTTGAAGAATATTGTTTAAAAAAATTTCATATATATTTCTGAGATCTATGAGTTGAAAAATAGACAAAAATGATGCAAAAAGAGAGAGGAATACATCGAGACTCCGAAAGAGCATCTTGGGTAACATTTTTTCTTTGATGATTATCTTTCTCTGCACCAATCTTGGTGTTCATTTCAACAGATTAATCTTTGAACTTCTTTCATGTCCTGCTTTGCCTAATTGATAGACAGAGCATGGAATCATTTCAATTGCTTAAGAACTTCTTTTCCATTAGTTTTTTTCTTGCAGGTGGCACCAGCATTGCCGGAGAATGAGACAACTAAGGTGTCAAGCCTGAAGAGAACCTAGAAGGGGTTGTGGCCTAACTCGAATCCAATGCCATTTGTTGTCCAAAAAAGTGGGGGTAGGGGTAATAACATATAAGGGGCTATGAGAGGAGATCTGTTTGAGAAGAGCTCTCATGTCTGAGTGGGCTTTTATTCGAGTAGCCCCCTGCTTGGACGGAGCTCTCTTGCTCTCACATACTCCTGTCTAAAGAGGAGGGTACATAGATAATAATAAATAGGGACGAAACCATAAATTTTAATTGGGAGTGCCAAAGCATGAAGACAATAACTCTACAGCCAAGGGTCTCATAGTAGTATTGAAGCTTCTCTTCTATTGTGTTTTTTTTTTTTTTTTTTCTCTCAATTTTTTGGTGTTTCTCGGTTGTCTAGGTTTTCTTTTCTTTTCTTTCTTTTTTTTTTATTTTTTATTTTTTATTTTTGGGTGGTTTCTGAGGAACTAAGAACTACTATTGTTATCAAATAACAATTAGAAGACATTGTAGTATGCAATCAATTGACTTAAGATACCTGAATGAAAAAAAGAAAAAAAAAATTGACTTAAGATACCTAAAACACCTTGAGGTGTTATCTATGCAACATTTTACTTCCCATTCCTCGAAGGAGACAATGTATAATTGATGTAGGAGCTGTCCACATCAAATTTTAAACATATTCTTGATAAATTGCATGGATTAGGATAAATTTTAATTATTTAATTTGAAAAACGCTAGTCACATCTGTATTATTATTTTAAAATGGTGATTAGCAAAGTTACAATTGAAACTATCTATAATAGCTTATAAAGCTCGATCTCACATAGTAATAAACTAATATGTGACATAATACTCGTGAGCTCTTTCATAATCCATTCACTCGCTGTGGACTAATCATTTTCTCAATATATTTAGATCAAGAATATGCATCATATTATTAAAACAAAAGAAAACAAAAATAACAGTAATATCATTATTCAAATCTAGAGATCACATCTCATATCACACCATATCAAACTCACCTGAACCCTCCTGGAACCAACATCCACACCCTCCCCCCCCCCCCGCCAAGCACATGACTTCATCCTTTCATATGTAAAGCACCCAGAGTTTCTCCCATCTATGCACCATTACAAATATTAGGCAAGTGGAAGAATGCTGGAGTGGATCCAAGTGCTTACATTGACAAAGCTTGGAAATTTCAAACCCATCCAAAGACTAATTACCTTAATCATAATCATAATTAAACTAAATAAATAGAAGAAAATAGCAGACCAACTAAAACCCTCCTTTCCTCTCCTCTAGCTTCACATCATTCAACAGAACTACTCCTCAGTCTTCTCAACTGGAACTTCAGTGCTAGCTTCTTCTGCTGCTTCAGCTGGCTTCTCTTCCTCAGCTGGTTTCTCTACCTCAGCTGGGGCTGCTGGAGCCTCAGTGGCTTCGGTAGTCTCTCCTTTGGGCTCCTCTGCAGCAGGCTCTGCTTTCACTTCTTGAGTCTCCTCTTCTTTCTTCTCTACTGCAGGCTCCTCTGCCTCAACCTTGGCTTCTTCTGTCACCTCCTTGGTCTCAACTTCAACAGGAGCTTCAGGTTCTGCAGCCGCAGGTTGCTCTGCTGCTGGGGCTTCAGGTGTTGCTTCTTTTGGTTCTTCAGTGGCTGGCTCTGGGACAGTGGGTGCTGCCACTATCTCCTCAGTCTTGGTCACCTCAGTTTTCTCGTTCTCTGGGAATGCTATTGGAGCCGATGCAACCTGCTTAAATGAACAAACCAATGAAAAATAAATTCTTAAAAACAACTTTAAAAAAAAGATTTCATGCTTTGTTGATCACCAATCAGTTGCACTCCTTTATACAAAACTGAACAGAATCGAAAGTTTTAGGATCAATGCATTGAAGAAAAAGATATAAAGTAACCAAAAAATATGAAAAACAAACACTACAACATAAAATTTTCCATACCGATTCTTTGTTATATAGTTATCAAATGAGGTAACAATCCAAAAAACAAGTATTGATCAGACCGATACTCTGCTATCAAGGTTGATGATTTGATCTATCAAAATAATAGATTTAGTTTGAGATCAAGTTAGTGCCATAGCACATGTTCTATTATCATATAAGATCACACAATACTAGCTGAAGATGGATTGATCCATCACTTGTGAAAGAGCTAGAGTGTTTTCAGTAACATACCAAAAGATTGGATTTTTTTTTTTCATTTTTTGTCTGATCATAATATAAGCAAGGAAAATCATTTGGATCAACCGGTCAGGTTGATCAGATATTATAGAAATAGACAAGGGACTCATCTATCGTCTGAGATAGTATCATAAATGGAAATCTGCAATGGGATTGTTGGAAAAAACAAATAGGACTCCACAAATACTTTGAGCACTGTCAAAGGTGGAATTGCAGAACGATCTATCAGAAACCGGATGCAAATGGGTAAACAACATAAGCAAAAGTGAAATATTATGAGTCGATCAATATACCTCGACAGTGGCCATTTGGGATTGAAAGGAAAGTGAAAAAGAAGTTGAACAGAGAATGGAAAGAGGTGAAATATATGAGTAAAAGAAAGCAGTGAGAAAGAGCAATTGTGAGTGAGGTGAGGAGCTGATCAAAGTGAGAGAGCTATATATAGAGCCAGAGGAGTGAGAGAGCCTAAAGAATCTTTGCAAGAAGACACCTCATGTCACTGACACTAATTAAAGGACATCAAGCAGTCTAGCTGTATGTTTTTTCCTTTGTATTTTTAATGAATTAAAGTAGTTTTTTTTTCTTCTATTTGATCACTTTAATTTTAAACCATAGTTGTAAATATCAAATGGTGGAGGCCATATGTGATCTCTGTATCATATCTTATAAGTGGGTTTCTCTGTGTTTTGTGCAGTGGGGCATGCAGGTAGGTTGGCTGTATCATGGCTTCATGTTCTTGCTGTTATTTCTTTCCCATTGTTTTTGTCTTAATATTGACCCACCATAAATAACCTTACCTTTACAATTGTCCCAAAAAAATTAAATCATTTGAGTACATGGAGAGTTATAAACTTAAGTAGATACAAATTCTTCTACTTGGATTGTTTAATTTTTTTTTTTCACTGCAAGGCATAAAACCAGCATAATAGTCCAGAGTGTTCATTATAGGTTATGTTTGGCAAGAGACCGGACTGGAGAGAGGACTCATGACCCAAAATCCAAATTTTTTTTTACACGTTTTATCTCAAAATCAACTCCAACATTCTTATTTTTTATATCAAATCAATCATTTTTATTACTATTCAAATAAAAAAAATCACTACAAAACAAAAATTTTCACATTTTTACTTTTTTCTCTCACATCAATCAAATCTACTACAGTACCGATTCACTTCTAAAGTCTATTCTATTACCAAACATAGCCTATATAAATTTAGGGTTGTAATCAAGCCGAATCGAGCAAAATAGAATTGATTAACATGTACAAATTCAAAAAAAAAAAAAAAAAAAAAAGAAGAAGAAATTATATGAAAAGATTGTTCTTGGTTTTAAAAGCAACAAAAAATGAAAAGAAAAGAGAAAGATGGGGCTTCTGTAATTGTCAAAAAATTAGGAGCAACTTTCACTTTAGTAGTCACTTTTTTTTGTTGGTTTAACTTCAATCGTTTACGACCATTTTTTTTTTAAAAGGTTTTCATTCACACAATCAATCACAACACACCACTCTTTCTCAAAAACCAAACACATTCCATGATTGATGTAATGGACATGAGCCAAACAAAAGCCAACAATGGCTCGTAAGGGCGGTGGCCAAAGTGATGGGGCCCTTGCATCACCAACTGCGATCATTGCCGTCTATTGAGCCCCACACAAATTTGAAATGCTATCGTGGCCAACTTTTCCTTCCTTGATCCACCCCCTTGCTCCTACCTTTGGGAACCGACCCTCTCCAAAAGATGAACCTCCCTGGGCCCACTTGTAGATGCTTTCCAGGTCGGACTCTCGTGACTCGGGACCCACTTGCAGCCGTCTTATTTGCCACGCCGGATCACAGTCACTTCCTCTGCTCATCACCTTGGAAACCCAACATGTTACCAACCATACCCCCACTATTGCCTTCCAAATTATACACATTTCAAGGCCATTTTCGGTATTTTAATTCCTCATATACTTTTTAATGATCTAAAAGGACGATCTTGGTAATGAATTTAGTTGATTTTAATCCCAACAATCTCGATGTGATATAAAGGTAATTAAAGTTTTAAGTATTCATGATTTTATATTGTTTGTTATGATTGGATTTTCAGCCGGAAAATGTCAAGTGTTTTTTTGTTTTTATTTGAATATTACTTTTTTAAAATCGAGCAAAAAAAATAAGGGCTAGTTCTTTTTTTTTTTTTTTTAATAATATCTACTTAAAACAAAGAGAACACTAAAATAACACATAGCATTTCTCTTTTCAACCGTTTGCCCGTAAATTTGAATAAAAATTATTAAAAAAACCCATATGAGACACATTACTCATGCGAGATCTGCCTGCCTGCTCAGATAGATAGCTATTTAGATAAATAAGTTTCATATAAATTATCTCACAATTGCTTGCTGCAATAAGTTAGTGAAATTCAAATCCAAATTGTTAATGTCATTATTATTTCAAAAAGTATTATCAATCAAAGAGCCCCTATCTTTTCCTTTTACAACTCCTGTCCCAGCCCCCCATAATAAGAGGAAAAACAGACATCCTTGTGTTTGGCAAAGGGCCGGACCAGAGGACCGGACCGGACCAAATCCAAAAACTCAAAAAAAATTTCTCAAAATTAATCTCAACATTTTTACTTTTTACATCACATTAATTACTTTTTACTACTATTCAAATAAAAAAAATCACTACAAAAATAAATTTTGTTTACTTTCTTATACAAAATACCCTTATTTTTTTTATCTCATATTAATCAAATCTACCACGATACTACTTCACTCTTTTTTCTATTCCATTGCCGAATACAGCTAATCCAAATTCAGTACACTAGATGCCTATAATAAGTAAGCATAGATGCAAGAGATTTAGTTGAATTTTGGACGCAAGCAATGATGCCACGAGAGCCGTGTCAGCAGGAATCTCTCCTTCCTTCATTTTACGTATCGGTTTGGGCAAGACTGTGTGCACACATGCCCATCTTGATGGCTGCCATTCTTACAAGTAGATGTGATTTGCTCTGTAAAGTGCGAAAAAGTTGATGGAAAGTTGGACGGTGGAGAAGGGTTCCCGCTGGATCATGGACCCCCCACAACGACAACCTCATAGTAGCATGGCATGTGTAAAGCTTAGCATCCTACATCATAGTCTACTAGGCTTTTGTGGTTGCTGACACTTGTGGACGTGACCCATTTTGATTTACTATAAACTTTTTATTACGAAATTTTTCAGTTTACGAAACTTCTTATCAAAATTGGATCGGATGTTAGTCTATTGAACCCGTATTTTTTATATATAGCGAATGTAAGTTTTGTTATATACATGTCTAATAAAATTTGAAAAACTAGTTGATGAGACTTTTTATTTCATGTAGATCGGAAAAGAAAAAGCATATGAACCTCGTTAGGGTGTGTCGGTGGAAGAACACTCTTATATTTTATGCTAAAGTTTGAATTTGCTTAACGAAAAAGAGAAGAAAATTTAAAAAGTTGTTTGAGAAGAGAATGGTTGAATGAATCATTTTTCTTCTTTTTATGGAGAGTTTTTTTTTTTTTTTTTTCCTTCACGTGATGGTTGTTTTAGAGGAGGAATGTTTAAGAATAACCGAATTGTTTCTAAGACTCTTATTCTATTAGGCAATTGCTTTCTCGTGTCTCAAGAATATCATAGCGTTAGAGTATACGTGGTTTGGGCCTGACTATTATTTTTTATAAACATTGTTTTCTTGGGATGGTTACAACTACTGTTTAGAGTCTATTTGGGTATGACTTATTTATAATTTTACCTGTTACAGGAGTCTTATTAGGTTAATTTTGGGCCGGAGGGCCCTTTACTTAAGATTATTCTTAAGCACATCAAAATTAATAAAAACAAGAAACATTTGTCCTTAAAGCTCTTAAGTTTTACATCAAAAATTTCTTTCACTCCGCATGTCCAAGAAAAAACTGTCTTTTTCAGTCCATCAGCTGAATCACTTGAAACTTGATGAGGTGGACAAACAATTTTGAGCCTAGATGGGACCCAGAAGTCAATCGATAGTCAACATTCCTATAATTCTTCATCCTCCATGATATGATTTAATTAACATGTTGTCTCCTGCGTGTCTACACGTATGATGAGGCTGGCAATTGACATTAGCCCGGTGCAAATTGCGTAGGAAATGACTGGGGAGGACCTACAATGGCCATTCTGGTTGGCGGTGACCGGATGGCTTGGATTTAGGGTGCATTAGTAATTTCGATTTTAACTAAATTATAGAAAATTACATTTTTAAAAAATTGTAATTTAAAAATATAGATTTTTTGCGTTTTCAAATCGCTGGTAAAAAGATGTTTTTTTGAAAACGCACAATTTTAAAAAGTAAACTGCAATTTTAAAAGTAAATCCGTGATTTTGCCAAACGCTAACAGACATTTAATGAATAAAATTTTTAATAATTTTATTGTCCAAATTTCTATTAATTTAATTAAATATTAAAAAAAATTATATATGAAACTCATCTATAAGAACAAATTTTGGATCATCTGTCCACCTAGCTAAAGCAAATAGATCCCATAAGATTCTAACATTTGATCGAAATTCGGATCCCAATTATGCATGTCATTTTCAAGTATAGTTTGGCGTGAGAAGTTGCCACAACTCTGTCCACGACTTTTCCGTTTCACACGGTTAGAGAATCAAGTAGAAAACTGTTATAAGCACTTAGGTTTTGCTATAATTTGACCATATGTGATATGATGGAATGTCATAGAAAGGCATAAATAACATGTAATATTATTCTGGGAATTCGATATGCATATCACTTGATCTTTATGATGTGAAATTGATAAATATCACATGTTACTCTCGACACTATCATATCTGTCTTTACAAATTTATATGGGAGTTCATATTTTACGAAAATTGGTATTATCTAGCTGCAACATGACAATCTACATTTTAGAAATTGACATAATAAGTAATGCCTAATGTGTCATGTTAATTTGTAAACGTAACATGTGCCATGTGGACTGTCACGTGACAATCTTAAATGCATGACAAGTGTCGGGCGACCTCAAATTATAGAACTCAATTATTGGGAAATCCTTTTCCCAATTTTTTTATTGAGGCTGACTTGGGAGGTAGCTTTATGCCAACATCCCTTTCTTATTTATTGCGAGTCGACCAATGGGGAAACACGTATATTTTTCTCCTTGTACAGTTTTTACCTTTTTTCTTTAAGCAAACACTCTTAGCTCTTGTCAAGTCGACACAGCAACATACCTGGCCCATTCTAGAAGGGGCTGCTTATGAAGTGGGCCTTTCCACAGAACATTTCACTCATTGATCAAAGGCTTCAAAATATCCAAAGTTCTCCGGCCGCTTCGGAAGGTCGTCTGAATCCAAATGGCTTCGAGTTCACTAAAGCGCCAACACTATTTGACTCTAATCATTGCCCACTTTCTTTGTCTTTCCATGTCTTGTTGCTTGTAAGTTATAACACCACACCACACCGTTTGATCATCTCATCCGTACCCACTTTTAGAGAAGCTTGCACCTCAGTTCCAGACAGAATATCCAGCAACTTATTTACCACGGCTGGAGCCACCAAATTGCTCATGGAGATACGTGTACATAAAGATATATTGGGCTGTTTATTTAAAATGAATAGTTCAGATTAAGATAACACAAAAGATAAGAGAATCAGAGATCATAATTCATAATTTGGAGGAGACTCGACTTTTGAAAATAGACATTCGAGCACCCCCAGCTTTTGAAAATTAAGGAGCCAAAACCTGTCAGACTGCTAAAAACAATTATCGAGGGGCACAAATGAAATGGACTTTCCTACTTAGCACAAAGTTGTTTTCTCAAGATTAAAAGTTTTCTTTTACTAAATGAAAATTGAAAGTGTCAAATAATTTAGGCTGCTGTTGTGAGAGTTGAGAAACTTTCGGGAAGTCATCTAGCATCTATTGAAGGAGTACAACTAGATAATAATGAAAGAGTTTTGGGGCCATGGCCACCCCATGGTACTCAAGATGTGGCTCCAACACTGGAATACATAACAAGTAGCAAATAATCATGATGTGATCCAGTCAGGCTGCAAATTAGCAGACGCCATTCTTCAGCTAAGAACTTTTCTCAAAACTGCTTCAGCACGATGCTCAAATTTCGGCAGCGCCCAGTCATGCTGAACTATGTCGAGACTGTCTTTCTCAGCACCCAAGCTCTGAAAAAAGAAAAAAGAAGTGGCTAAGATTGGGAGTCATTCATGATGGAGAATGATGGTCTTCTATTGGCTCCCTACCAAAATTCTTTAAAAAAAATTGAAAATAATTTTTTGCATGTTTACATATACCAAAATCTCCCATCGACCAGGGTTTATACTTTATTCCAGAAAGGAAACTATACCAGAGTATATAAGGAACAATATTGGTTGAAATCCTGGACAGTTAGGAACGAAGAAAAAGAAAGGCCATCCAAATAGAAAGCAGGTCACTCACAAATTATGGGTACATGTTGAGCAATAAAGAATTACGTGGGCAACTATTCCAGAGATTCCTACATGCATAATCGAGTGGGCCTAGCCATCCAACTAGAATGTAGGTCACTTAAAAAGTACAACCATGCTTCACCTAGCTTCACATGCTAATGCCTGCTGATCTATCTTTATATATAAAAGGGAGAGAGGGGGGGAATAATGTGTGCACACGAGCAAAAGTGAGAAGAAAAGGTGTGGGAGGGGTATACAGGAACAAGTTGTTTGAAAAACTCGTTGTTCTCAAAATAACTGCATTTCTCACAAGAACCAACAAAGCAGCCCAAAAGTTTTACACAAAACATGCTTTATGACAGCAAAAATAGGAAGAAAAAAAATGCTTAACATAATAAGGGCACTGCAAATAACTTAAAAGTTTACCCTTGTCGGATCAAAGCCAAACCCACTCATTTGCATCATACGCTGGGTATCATCTGTGGCTGCATCAGAAAATGTCATATCATTAATTCAAAGATTGATATAGAAAAGTCAGCATCAGAGAAATTATGAATGACAGCTGCAGGACTTCAGAATCGTTTAACAACAATCGAAATGTATTTTTCAATAACATCTTAATAAGCTCTAGATCAATACTAACCATTGTCTTCTCCCAGTATGAGACTAAATAAACCTCTTAATCCAAACAGATTGAGGAAATACCTGAAAGAATGAATTGTAAATTATTAGACGCAGCCAGTCAACTACCTAAGAGATAGAAGAAAAATCCAGAAAATTTATTTCAATGATTGGAAGAATCATAAACTTCGAGAGATACCATGAGCGACTACTGACATAGCTAACATCCACAGTACTCAAGTCAATTCCATTCTGTAACATTGACCTGAACCTCTGAGTCAATGGAAATGGTATTTTAGCTGCAGAAAGCAGAGGCATTTAGATAACCTTACATGATAACATCAATGTATTGACATTTACAAAGTATGGGGATCAATCAAGCAGGGAATTTAAGACTGACCATACAGTCAGAAAAGGAAGAGGATGAAAGGAGATATTTGAAAGATCAAAATGCAAAAGAACATCATTTAAGACAGAAAACACAAACATAACTAATGTTCCTACCATCTCAGCATGACACCTAAAAATTGGCATGCAACGCAAGATACATTAAGTAATGTTTCCATACTTTTTCAATAGTAAAATTTCAAATGAAGAAATAACCAGAGAATCAATGAATTAACAGTGGAATAGAAACAAACCTGCTACAAATCCCGAGAAGAAAAAGTTGACCCATGCGAAAGTAAGAGTCTGATCAGCAAGAGAGTATCAATACGATCTATTTCTATTTCAAGCAATTATACCAACAAGTAATAGTAACAAAATACACAACCACAATGTCTTATCAAAAGAGGAAAAACTATGTAACTTGCAATACCTGGGGTATAATCATTGAAAGGTTTTTCTTCATCATATCCATAGCCATATTTGGATCAGAGAACATTTGCGCCTGGGCATTTTGAGCCTGGCCCTTAGGAACAAACAATAGCCCATTTTCCTGCCATGCCACGACATATATGTAACTTCAGTATCTGTGTCTTAGACACAACCAAACGAAGATGACAAGCTTGTCTAGGCAAATGCACTCCTTTAGAAACAACATAAAAAATAAAGAACCAAACTAGCCTGCCCGTTACAACTTCAACACACAAAAGGCAGGTCGCTAGGGCCACCAAACTAAGGAAAAAACCACAAGAACTCACATATTCATCTTGCTATAACTACGAGGATAACAAAACCTAGATAAAACTTCAAAAGCCCTAACTTTGCATTTGAATTTGACTTCAAACGGCACTAAAAACCACTGCTATATTCTCAAAGCAGTGATTAAACTTTTAGAATTAAAAATTGAGCACCACTTTTGAACTTTCTAAGACTCACAATAAGAAATTGAGCTCAAACAGACCTATCATCGAAATCATTAACACTTCAATCATTCTCTAATCTAATTATTTTTTATAAGTAATTACAACAAAATTACTAATTGTAAACCATAATTAGATGAAATACCTCGTTGCTGTAATAGAATCTGCGAGCGCGAAACGACTTGAAAGGAATAAAGTTAGCGCCGGCACGTAGATTCCGAGCCCTAACGATGACTTGCCTGAACCAATACCACAAAATCCCAAAGCCTATGAATAAAATTGCGCAATATGTTAAAGTATAAATTAGGGTTGGGAGACTTGCCCTTCTTTGACGATTTTGGCATCGGGGACTTGGTTGGAGCGCATGAGCTTGGAGACGAAGTGGCGGAGCACTCCGATGAGGACCATCACCACCGAGAGCGGGATCAGCACCCAGTCTCTGATCGCCGTGTCTAGCACCAGATCTTCCGCCATTATCAACAACTAGAGAGAGGCTGTGTACTTCTGATTCTGATCTCCCTCTCTCTCTAGGCGCTTCCCGGTTTGTTTTGATGGACCGTACGCGTCGTCGTGACAAGTGAATGGGGTTATTATTGTCTTTGTATAATGCCTCAAATTTGACACGTTCACAAGGTTCGGCAAAACAAAAAATCTTCGGTAAAATTTGTCACTTCAACATTGTAAATTTACCAAACTAACATTCACAAATAATATCAAAGAGCGTGTCCTCAATGAGTAGCTCAATCGATTGTGAATCATGCCTCATGAAGCGGAAGTCATTAGTTCAAATTATTTCTCCACATTTCCTTGTGTGGACATATCAAAAAAATATATATATCAAACAACGTCAAAAGCAAACCCAATCCAAAAAATATAACACAGAATTAAATAAATTTATTACAAGAAATACCTAACCGACCAGCAACATTGAAGCTCAAAATAATGAAACCCTAACCCTTAAAGCAAAGGAGTAGTGGCAAGAATCAAAGCAAGAATCGACCTTCAAAGCGAGTGTGTGACGTAGTAGGCTTGATCGCCCTCTTCGAATCGAATTGGCAGGTCGATTGCTTAGGCATGTTCTAAGATGGGAGTGAACTTTCCAAGGGTTATCAGGTTATTGGGAGATGGGGATTTCAGGATTTGACAAGAAGGAACTGAAGGGTTCTAGGGAGAGGGATAAATCGGATTTCCAAGACCAGTCATTCCAAGACCCTTTTTCCCCACTTGATTAAAAAAAAAATTGTAAATTATTATTATTATTTTTTTAACTTCACAACTAATTTTGTGAAAAAGGTATATAATTTTTTCAAAAAAATACATTAAGATAGTTGTTAACATCAATCTTTAGTACAAAGACCTCGTGAGCAGAATGAGGAGATTGTAAGTGAAATGAGCAGAACAAAACTCATAAGGCTCATTGCAACTTAATTTAAGTTTGTTATACCAAGATTGATAATTGGCTGGCTGGCTGGGGATATGGTTTTAACTAGGAAAAATATATATAATTCATAACCTTATTTTTTGTTGACACAGTTAAAAAAATTCATCGTTCACTTATGAAATCGTAATCTTAAACGCACTCGAAATGTCTATACAAAATAAGACTCATGTATATATATTATTGTTTGATGAAAAAACTGATGAGTATATCATACTGAAAATAAGCCACATGCAGTAGGGTTTTGTTTCTTAAAGATGCTTAGCTTGCTATTGATGCACATCGTCCAGTTGCTTGATTATTTTCTGTCAAATGCTTCTAACTTTTTCTTTGTAGGGAACTTGTATAAGATATACGTTTACTCTTTAAGATTTGAATGACTTCTTCCCACCTCGATCATTTTCATTCTCTCAACAACCTAGAGAAATCGCGGCCTTGGTCTCTTTCCCCAGCAGTAGATTAATCTCACATTCCCTTCCACAAAATCTCTCTAGCCAAACAAGTTTTAAGGCTTATGTTCTTGGTAATTTTCACTCTCCAATTTCACACCAACCTTTGATCCATAGCAGCTTTTCTTCAAGGCGCAGACGCTTAGGCACACCGGTGCCATTTGATGCTAAAAGCTCAGAATCAGGAGAGGGAGATCATCGAGTTCTGGAGGCAGTTCTTAAACTTCACAGCGCATTTAGGAGCAAAAACATCTATGAATTATCATATATAATTGGAGATGAATGCCGGTGTATCTGCAATTTCTTCTCATTTTTCATATCTTCTAATTTTCTATTAATGCTTTAATAATCATAGTTCATATTTTTCTCTTGCTATTTTTTTTTTTTCGTTATAAATTACACATACAGAAACAAATATTTAACATGTTTAAATTTTTATGTATTAAAATAAAATTAAGTGTTTTTTAGTTATTTATACATTCATGCAGTGTTTTTTTTTTTTTTTGAACGAACATTCATGCAACTTTTTGTGTAACTTTGTATCAATATGTTAAGTAATGTACTAATGTATAACTTTAATTTTTATTTTTATTTAATAGATTTTATATGTTTTTTTAACCTATAATGAAAAGTACAATAAAAATTAAATTATAATGAAAAATTTCGTGCATAATGCACGGATACGAGTCTTTCATATACTCTATTTTAATAAATTAAAAAAAAAAAAATTAAAAACGTACGAATAAAACAACTAGGTAGAGCCTCTGTTTGGTTCGGCTCCCCGTCTTCTCCAAAAGCACCAGTCAGCTCTCTTGTCTACCAACCTCTTTTTTTTTGTTAAATAATATATTTCTTCTGATTTATGTTTTCAATTATAGTTCCTGTTATTAGATCAGAATCACACACCAATGTTATCTTCGTTGACCCAAAATGAAAAAAGAACTAGACTTTGTTATGGTGTAGCTAAAAATCCGATACACAGTTTTCAATAAGAAGTAAGAACACCCACCCCTGTAAAGGGGTAGCAGATCCAAAACTTATGGATCTTTCTTATACACCCACCCCTCTAATGGGTTTAGTGGTTTGCATATTGTAAGTGCTTTTTTGTGCTTCTTAAAGCTAAAATCTCTGTATTTTTTGAAACAAAGAATACTAGTAGGAGAACGCAGGCTCTGTTTGTTAAAAAAACTAACAATCAATCAAAAACACGGAACACTAGATCCTAAATACCATAAACCCACATTCAATCCGTGTTCTAGGTATAAAATTATGATCTTTTAATATGTGACCAGACAACTCAATTGCCATCAGAAGTAAATCTTACTTAAAAGGAAGTGACTCATAAACACAAGAGCCAATGTGCTAATCTGCTGTTAAGACTCAATTGAGAATCTTAGTTGTTTGTATGATAAGGCCTATCAAAATTCATAAACAAAAAGAAGAATTATAGAGTGAAAAACCTTACATGACTAGTGCACAAAATGAAAAAAGATGATCACTTGCTTGTCATTTCTGCTTTATTTTATGTTGTGACCAACAGATATGCAAGGCCTTTTAGATATTCCACAATTTCAGATCCTCCAAGCTTTGAACTTCCGTATACTCTATCAACAAATGTAATTGGAACCTGTAGACAAGCACAGGATCCAGATCAACTAAAAGGTGGAAGATCAATGAGTACACCTAGAAAATACATACATAAAAGCGAATCAAGCAACACAAAGCATTCATTATCATGAGTACTTGAAACTGCTCCTCCGATAGATTCTGCAGAACTAGCTTAAATGTATAAAGTTCAAGCATCACTACCGGACTCCCAATGTTACAAATCCTTTGAATACATGAGTGTGTTTAGGAAGAAAGAGAATTAGGCAACATGGTCAGATAGGCAAAACCGTTTGGCTGTTTACTGTTGATGCAGAGCTGGGGTACATTAAGGGGAAGACAACAAAAAAAAAAAAGTTGCAAAGGTAATCATAAATTTGAAATTTGTGGCAGCCAAATAAACATGCACATTTGCCTTGTTAACTCAAGACAGCTATCAATAAGGCATAGCTGCATTCATGAAGCACAACATTGAGAGGAGTCACATGGCATAAATTCAAAAATACATATGTATGTTCATCCTTGCTTACATACATACAGGCCTGAATATGCACTTGTGCATGCGCTGTTGGCATTTCTAACTGCTTCCATGTATTTTTTTTCTAAGCTGATTCCATGTGTTTAACTGTGTAAGAGAATTTTTTTCCTCAAGGACTCAAAAGAGGAGAAAGTATATCGCACTTTTCGAGCTCCTATCATTCCATGTATTTCAGGCTTTACTTCTTTACTAAAAATTATTTCCTTCCACCCATATTGATAAAGTTCACAATTAATATTCAATTTGCCACAAAACTTGAAACAGAAAAACCAGGAAGACAAACCATAATGGTAGGATGTTTATATTGCAAACCGAAACTAGTCTGACCAACTCAAACCCACACTTGCTAGTAAAGTTCTTTTACTATAACTTTAACCAAGTGAGATGTTGAGGTATTCGCATAGGATGATCCCAGTAAATTTAGTATTTGAGAGCATAAGATCCAAAAAAAAAAAAAACCCGCTGGTTAGGATCAAGACCCACACAACTGAATGTGCACAAAGTTTGTCAAATTCAATTTTAAACCATGATAATAGACAAATATGTAACTCTACCTACCTCTTCAATATGGTAGCCTTTTCTAGAAGCTCGAACAATCATCTCCATTTGAAAGACATATCCCTTGCTCACACAGGAACTAATGATATCTTCAAGAACTGATTTCCTATAAAGCCTTCAAATGATCCAAGTAACTTCAGTTTCAAAATCATGGAAGTGTCGAGCAATTGAATAACTTAATACGATAGTTTGTGTACCGGAAAGATCCAGTCAAATCTGATACACCAGGCCATAGAAGTGTTTGTGCAAGAACATTGGCTCCCCTACTTGTTAGCTTGCGCATAAGATTCCATCCGTGAACACCCCCACCTTTAACATAGCGGGTTCCAGTAACTATACTTGCACCAGTCTCCAACTGTTTCCTTAATAAACACATCATAGTAAAAAAAGTCAGAAGGTTTTCCAGAAACTAGGCACTCTATGTCAAAATTGGAGCATAGAAAAGAATCGAATGGAATTTCTCTTACTTGATGAAGCTTGGCAAGTATTTAGGCTGCATGACGAGAAGCAAATAGGTCAGATGAGGAAACTATAGCCGATGGAAAATTGGAAACAATAATGTGATAAATTAATACTATGAACAGGGCTAGCAACTACAAATAGCCACAGACTCCATGCACTTACCTGGTCAGTGGGTCTCATGGATGTTTTAACCACCATCGGTGAATCCAATTTATATTTTGACATTTATTTTGGGTAACCACATGAATGAAATACTAGATGGTTCACAGAAAAAGAAACACCAAAGCATAATCGAGTTGTAGACATCAGAAATAAGTTGGAAGCTTTCCTAGCTGCCAACATACACAACTGAAAGTGGCAAATTATCATCCATGGCAACCTAGATGCCTTACCAATTTCAAACTTCAACAATGCACCAAATTATTATCCACATCCCACCGACATACTTACATGGTGTGATAGATCAGCATCCATGATTACAACAAAATTTCCAGACGCATGCTTAAGGCCATGAGAGTAAGCCGTTCCTGAAATTTGAATACACATCAAAGCAAGCTCCCTGTAATTTTTTATATACAGATTATAACAGACATACCTAACCCAAGCTTCTTAGGTCTAGCTCTCAAAAGCTGCATCATTTAAAAAACAAAGTAGGGGATCATCGTCACAAGTCAGAACTAAGCATGAAAAATGAGTTTGCTCAGAAATTCAGATTCATTTTCAAATCTAATGGTACTCACAATGCGATCTTCACCATATACTTGCTGTAGTTGTTTTACAACTTCTTGAGTCCCATCAGGACTACCATCGTCCACAACAATTATTTCAAAATCAACATCCCTTAACCAAACAAGAAATTGTATGAGACGTCCATTCACGAAACTATTACCTATTGCCAACATAATCTCAAGCACGGTCTACATGCAAGGCGCAGGAACAAGCAAATGAAACCCATAAATGATTGTATATGTTTATAAGACCCAAATCCCAAAACAAGGCCAATTTTCATTTCAATTTAGAGAAGCCTTAACAAAATCAAGAAGAGTAATCCAAAATCAGATCCTAGAAAAAAAAAGAACTGGGACGAAAAAGAATTCTAGGATCAGAGACAAGGTGGGCATACCGGAGATGCTTGAAGACGAGGAACACCACGAGGGCAGTATTGAGGCGTTCGTTGTAGGTCGGGATTATTATGCTGTACTTGTTCCTCTCCGCCATTCTGAGCTTGGTTTTACTTTCTGATTCGGGTTCAGAACGACTTCGAAAGTTCGGCGGGGTTTTGAAATTTCGGGATTTTGACGGTGAGTAGCTCGTCGCCGGAGATGTGGGTGGCTCGTCGTCAGCTGTGCTGGGCGTTCGTGGTCTCCGGTGGCCGGCCGTCGGTGAGGGGAGAGGGAAGAGGAAAGAGAGAGATTTGTCAGAAAATGTGGGAAGACGATGTTTTTAACATCGGAAGAGATAAAAACAGTAATGCTTTTTTTAAAAAAGGAAGAGAAATATTAGGGTCAAATAGAAAAAAAATATATAGATATCTAACAATTCAATTGAAAAAAATGTATACATAAGATATGAATGTATTGATGAAAGCACTCTAAAATCATTTATTTTAGGATTGTCGTGGTTAGATTGGGTATCGTATTTGCTTTGATAGTGAGCAACAACATAATCTTAAGATTTTTTTTTTTTTTTGAAAAAAATTTTTGAAGACGGAATTTTGAGTTTTTGACTTTTTTTTGGGAAGAAGGAAAAAATAAAAAGGGTTAGCAAAGAGCCCATATTCTCTTTGAAATATGTAGGTTAGTGAAATACAATGCATATGGAAATTAATTAATGATAAAATTTATATATATATATACCAAACCACAAAAAAGAGAAGAGACAGACAAGTAGGCCCCGTTTGCCAACAGTACAGCATGGCCAAAAAAAAAAAAAAGGACCGGGTGCATTTGGGCAAATGCACCCGGTCCCTTTTTTTTTTTTTTTTTTTTGGCCAAGGGGGTAGCCGGACCACCCCCTTGGCCATGGGAGCCACCCCCTTGGTCAAAAATGGGGTGGTTCGGCCACCCCATTTTGTCCAAGGAGCACCCCGATCGGTTCTCCTTTTTTTTAAAAAAAATAAAAATTTCAGTTTGAATTATCTGGTTGGAAAGTGAATAATTTAAGTGTTGTTTTTGAAATTTGTGTGCATTTTGACTGAGAACCCTACAACAATCAGATGGCACTGTAGCTGGAACAGTGCCGTTCCAGCTACAGTGCCGTTCCAGCTACAGTGCCGGCCCCGTGCTATTGGCAAACGGGGCCATATGTATTTTTATGGTTTGAGGGACTAAGAAAGGTGATTTTGTAAGTATTAAACTAGGTAGAAAGACTTTTTGGGAATTAGCTTCAAGAGAAAGAGACAAGAAAAAATAAAAGAAATGCAAATCATTTTACTTGGGGAGAGATGTATAAGGATTAAGGAGGTGTGATGCATTCGTAAGAGCATTCCCAGCAGACTCCCTATAAGGGAGTCTGTTCCCTATATGTAGGGAATATGCCCAAAAAATCATAAAAAATGTCCCACAGCAGATTCCCTAAATAAGCCTCAACCATGAGGATCGCTACAGTAGAACCCAAAGTATAGGGTTCTACTATTGCGATCCTTATGATTATTAAATTCAAAAAAAACATTTCTCTCTCCTCTTTACACTCTCCTCTTACAATTCTCTCTCCTCTCTCCTCTCATATATATAATATAATTAAAAAAATAAATATTTTAATAATATAGGGAATGATTAAGGGAAGCTATTGGGGCGTATTTTGATATAAGGAAGCAAAAAGTAGTTTGGATCCTTAAATATAGGAAAAATGACGAGAAAGCTGCTGGAAATGCTCTAAAGGAAAGCATACAAGCCTTTTTGACCGAATAAGGGGACCACCCTCCCTTATGCACGGAACTCCTTGTGGCTCTGCAAAGGGAGATGAGGTGCTCTCCTCGTTAAAGCATCACGAGGACAGCATTTCTGAATACGGTACCCAATTCTTTTGCTATTAAAAAAATCTACCTTTAAGTATTCACAATGCTCCCTTAAATTTGAAAATAAAAAGTCACTTTATTAAATTTAAAGAACTTTTTTTTTTAGAAGTTATCAAATAATAAATTATCTATATTTCTTTTTATCTTAATTAAATATTTTTATTTATTAGTTTGAATGCCAACCATTTTAACTGGCATGCAATAGTCGTTAAAATTATTGACAGAGTTCTTTGGTGGATTTTTCTTTATTGAAGTTATTAACTCTTTGGTATTTTTCTTTGAAATTATTAACGTTTGCACTTTTGTATGTGATACATTGCTGTTTCGCTTTTCCTTTCCGGCTTTCAGGCCAATTGGTCACTTCAAGTCTACGACAGTTTCTTGTAAGGCTGCGTTATCCCATAGATTTATCATAGCCAACCATTTACGAAGAAACCTCAATAAAATCCAAGAATGTTTAAATCTGTGATGCAGGAGGAGTGACAGAATTGAAGGAATAAGAAAGTTGAAACTTATCTATAAGTCTTTGAATTGAAGAGTCATATATTGACGAAAATTATGTTATAAGAGTGTGATATGAAACGTTGCTTTTAGAAAATAACTAAAAGCAAAACGTTTCAACATATTTAACGAACTTAAATGGACGTTTAACCTTTCATAAAGACAAATGTCAGAATAATTAAACACCACTTGTCGCAATGATATGCCCTCCTCCTAAAAACTCCCCTATTATATATATATATATATATATATATATATATATATGAGACTAGAGAGAGAGAGAGGCTGTGTACTTTTAATTCTGATCTCCCTCTCTCTAGGCGCTTCCCAGTTTGTTTCGATGGACCGTACGCGTCTTTGTGACAAGTAAGTGGGGTTGTTATTGTCTTTGTATAATGCTCAGATTCGTGGTTACAAGTTTCGTTTATCGGTGAAACAAATATCTTCACAACTATTTCAAAATATAACGTTTCATTTTTAACTAATTTTTTATTTTTTTTAACATAACAGATTTAAGGTCGGTTAAGATTGTCATGTCAGCATTATAATTTTTTTTTTTTTTTTTTTAAAAAAAAAAACTTCACAACTAATTTTGTGAGGAAAATATAGTCTTGTAAATACATTAAGATAATTATTAAAGATGATAGCTCATATTCGTAAAAGTAACATCAGTCTTTATAGTACAAAGACCTCATCGGCAGAACGAGGGGATTGTAAGCAAAATGAGCAGAGCAAAACTCATGAGGCTCATTGCAACTTAATTTAAGTTTGTTATGCTAGGATCGGTCAATAGGTTGGGGATATGATTTTGACCGGAAACAATATATATAACTTATAATCTTATTCTTTGTTGATGCAGTTAAGAAATTCATCGTTTGCTTACGTGAACATAGGCACATTGACGAACCACCATTTTTTTTTTTTTTTTGTATTTTTCATTAAATTGTTTAGTCTTGACAATCCCAACTATAGAGAATCAAAATCGCACTTTTTGTTTATGAAATTGCAATCCCAAAGGCACTCTAAATGTCTATAGAAAATAAGACTCATGTATATATATTATTGTTTGATGAGAAAACTGAAGAGTATATCATACTGAAAATAAGCCACATGCAGTTGGGTTTTGTTTCTTAAAGATGCCTAGCTTGCTATTGATGCACATCGTCCAGTTGCTTGATTCTTTTCTGTCAAATGCTTCTAACTTTTCCTTTGTAGGAAACTGTATAAGATATTCGTTTACTCTTTGAGATTTGAATGACTTCTTCCCACCTCGATCATTTTCTTTCTCTCAACCTAGAGAAATGGCGGCCTTGTTCTCTTTCCCCAGCAGTAGATTAATCTCACATTCCCTTCCACAAAATCTCTCTAGCCAAACAAGTTTTAAGGCTTATGTTCTTGGTAATTTTCACTCTCCAATTTCACACCAACCTTTGATCCATAGAAGCTTTTCTTCAAGGCGCAGACGCCTAGGCGCACTGGTGCCATTTGATGCTAAAAGCTCAGAATCAGGAGGGGGAGATCATCGAGCTCTGGAGGCAGTTCTTAAACTTCACAGCGCAATTAAGAGCAAAAACATCCATGAATTATCAGATATAATTGGAGATGAATGCCGGTGCATCTGCAATTTCTTCTCATTCTTCCAGCCCTTCCAAGGGAAAATGGTATATCCACTTTCAACTAACAACAAATCACATTTTCTTTTTGGTTCGTGTTAGCATATGATTGGAATCACATTAGCCAATTTTGGCCAACTTTCTTTATCCCTCCAATGAAAACTCATTCTCAACAAGAATCTCTCTATTATATTGACACGTGTTAACAAGTTATAAAGAATTGTTGGACTAACCTATTTCTTGTCAATTTAATTGCTAAATCAATTAAAGGTCTAGGGTGTTTGTTTCTTGCAGCAAGTGTTGGATTTTTTCACTCATCTGATTAAAAGCTTTGGAGATAACGCTGAATTTGTCATAAAACCAACATTGCATGATGGAATGAAGGTTGGTATTTCATGGAAACTAGGTATGCATATACTTCTTTTTTAGTCATAATATCGTCTCTAGGGGCGGATTCTGGGTTAATGTTTGGATCCCCCGAAATTTTAAAAATTCTCTTAGAATTTATATTTTATAAAATAGACCCCAAAAATTAATTATTTCCACCCCAAAAACAAGTCTTTTTATACTTTTATCTCCCGTATCAAAATTTCTGGTTCCACCCCTGTAGTTTCCTTTTAGATGGGTAGAGTTCTAAGAAGTTCTATTGAATCTCTTACTTGCTTACTTGGTAGTTTCCTTTTAGATGGGTAGAGTTCTAAGAAGTTCTATTGAATCTCTTACTTGCTTACTTGGTGGTTTACTGCTTGCAGAATGGAAAAATACACATGTGCCTCTAGGAAAGGGTCTCAGCTTCTATATATGCCATATCTACCAGGGGAAGGTTTATATAAGGTATCACAGATATTATGCCTCAGTTTTTTTTTTGTTTGTTTTTTTTGTTTGTTTTGTTTTGTTTACTATTATTATTATTATTATTTTTTTGCGTTTATCTTGTTGAGATGGTAGTATCAGAAGCACAGAACTTTGCTCCACAATGAGAATGAGTTTACCACCATATTTTCTACAATAGGCAAAACAGTTGGTGTAGTAATTAATTATGAAAATGTTTGAGATACTACAATTTTTATTATAAACTACTGATATGATTGTTTATGTGACACTGACATGATATTCTTTGTGACATTGTCATGTCAGTCACAATTAAATTTAATTATTTAGTCATTGACGTGGTAAGTGTCACATGAACTATCACATCAATTTATAAATAATTTATAGTAAGAGTTGTAACATCTCTAGTAGCATTCATTAACTTAACATCAACGTTTGGTCTTTATTTAAATAATATAAATTTTCAATTATCCAGAGATATGGAAATGTTCATGGAACCGCTGCTTCACATTGAACCTCTAAGAATGGTATGAGACACTGACCATTTTCTTGTTTTCTTCTCCCCCTCTTTTTGGCACTTTAGCTCATAATCACTGGTGCAATGACACATTTGTGTGTTTGTTTGTTTGGCCCCTTTCCCTTTCCCTTTTTTTTTTACTTTGCAGAAATTGATGGCATATGTTATGGCAGTGATGGACAAGATGGATTTTTACTTGGGATCCAAGAGTAAAGCCAAGAGAGTTATATTTATTTTACTCGCTCTGTTTTTCATTTGTACCTCTCTGTTCTTATTTAAACTCCCTTTCCATTAGTCTTGAGGCACGAACCATAGTGATTATGTTAACACTCAAATTCATTTATGCTAATAGTAGAACACTTGCATCTATCTACATATAGGCATCCCCTACAATTGGTTACCTGAATTGCACGGGTTGCTCAGAGTAAATGAACCTTGTGGCCTATGAAGATCACGTGCAATTTGAACAAGTAATTGTAAGAAATCCTGTAGAACCTCGGGTAAATAACTTTATCTTACATAAATTAACTCATGAACCACAGAACATAGGGCTTTCATCCACATACAAATTCTAGCAAGTTATGGTTAAATGCATCAACAACTTCTGCCATCTAACAAGATACACATAAAGATCCTTAAGGATGTACAGAGGATTTACCATTCTAACCAGTCCCCTTCAGTCAGTTTAGAGGTTAGCATTGAATGGAAAGAAAGACAACAACGTGAGAAAGAAAAATCAAATCCAGGGCAATGGCATAACTACGAGATACTCCTTGCCATTGTCCCATGGTGTACATATTTCCTTCTCACAAATAACCAAGTGATATAAAGCATTTCATCTAACCATGTCAACGCACCAAAAAAAAAAAAAGGGAGCAGAAAAATAAAACGATTCCTCACTATCTGTTCTACCATCAGAAGAGACTATATGCCAGCAGTCTCGTGCACCTGCAACAAATAAAATATAACTAATCCATCAGTGTTTAGCACAAAACAGATAATACCTACAATATTTATTGGTTAACCATTGCAAATATGTATTGGTTGACAGACAACCATAGAAGCACATCAACTGCAAAAATATAGATACTTTGTGTGCAAAAAAGTATTGGGGTTGAGATATTTGAGGGTTGTTGAGTATAATAATAATAATACAATGGCAATGCCAGCTCAGACCCAAACACTTATTTTTGTCTGAAACTCACAAACCCTAAATGGCTTGATGGAACAGAATTGTCCAGCAACATAGTACCCAATAAGGAAAAAGAAAAACACTGTAACAGGGAAATCCAAAATGAAGCAGAAGGTTAAAAGATTTGGGGTCAGACATGTTGAATGTGAAACACGAACGTTTTTTTTTTTAAAATTTTTTTTAATTTATTTTATTTTATATATATATAAGTAATTTTTTTGTCTACAAGGAAAGAGAAAAAGGGAAATTCGAATTAGTAAGCTCTATTTCATGAGGCACGGTCCCTAGCCGATTAAATTATCTTTAAGAGACGTGAAACATGCACATATAAAAGCAGATGATGGGAGATTGGCAGGAATTCTGCAGATAGATAATCGAATGTAAAAACTAGAGAGGGCCAGCATTAACAATGCACGGAGTTCATACCAGTCAACAGTACCAGGCATCATGACCGTTTGAATAAATGATGGCGTGCTAACATCTCCTGTATCCCCAGTGCAGAAATGCTTTCGCATCCAAGGAGCTCACGAAGCTGTGCATCACATAATATGACCATCGAGTTTAAAGGATCCTACAACCGCACAAGTAAAGCCACTAAGATTTGAAACTTCCAAAACAAAGCAAGATAACTATTAACAGTGATGAAGGCCGCCTGGGTGAGAGCATAATGCTAATCATAAGGAACCAGATCAAATCGTAGTTTGTATAAAATCAAGAAACAAAACAAAGCTATCAGAATAATCTTCTCATGTATATGCTGGATTGGCAAGCCTAGATAGAGAAACTAATTTAAGCTGTAAATTTAGATGAGAGAGAGGGAGAGAGAGAGAGAGAGAGAGAGAGAGAAGTGGAAACTTGTGTGTGATGCTACCCACCTCCAAACGGTTAACTTTAATGTACTCCCAAACAAGTCTTAATGCCTCAGATTGGAGCATCTCCCTTCCAGCAGTGCCCAAAAACTTGGCAAGTGCTTCAGAAATGATAACAGGAGATGAACCAGGTTCGGTACTTTCAGTTGTAGACTCAACATCTACCTTCAATCGTTTAGCTTGACCTGGCTCCTCTGCAGACATTTGAAAGTGGGGAAAAATTACTAAATAAAAACCATCACATAACAAACAATTTGTGTTTTCTGCCACGTTACACACTTTTAGGTTCAAGTGGGATAATATGTTTGGCAAGCAGCTTATTCATCTTGAACATGTCAGTACAGTCCGTCTCAAATACCACACGTAGAGCATCATCACAGATAATCTTTCTCTTGTTGCTTGGATCTTGGAGGTTGTTTTTCCTTATGTATGCCCACAGCTGCTTCACAATCTGAATCAAACAAGAAGGGTTTCTTTATTTATATCAAGCTTACTTCATAAACATTAACACTTCAGTAATGTACATAATAAAAGAGCCCAACAAAGAGGATTATCATAAATCTGAAGATAACAACCTCAGTCCTTGGCAACGCTGGCTCACCAACTATTGTCTGAAGTTCAGGTGAGACACCACAAACTTTGTTTAAACCCCCGGGACCACCTCTTCTTTTTGCACTCACTGGAGCACTGCAACAAAATACATTTTATATTTGTAAGTAACAGAGCACTGAACTAAGATTCAATAAACACAAACACATCAGATCATCCATCAGAGTAATACTTCCCAACGGGAATGTGACATACAGTGCTAGCAGACATTCATGCGCAGATACAAGACTCAAGCAGAACCACAGTGACACATCTCTGCAAAGGCAATGCAGAGTTGCACACTACAATCTAGCTAAGTATAACACACAAGAATTTCACTAGATGAGAACAAAATGCATCAATAAACTCATATGTGCCTGATGAAAACAACACTGAGATAAAAAAAAAAAACAGAAAATACATAGATCACAATTGGGCTATCTCCCCACCTCATTTGGGGGGTGTTTTTGTTTTTCCTTTGAGGAGTGTTTTGTGTTTTGAGTTATTTGTTAATGTATTTGTCTTAAGAACAGAAAACAAAAACACAAACAGTCATTAGCTTAACAGATTAGAAATTTTACTAGAGCAAAGCAGTAGCAGGCCTTGTTGGAAGCACCCAACAAGGCCTTTACTTTTAGAAATTTTTTAAAAAAACACTAGCTTAACAGATTAGAAAGCCTTTCCTATGATTTGCCGCTAAATTGTCCTGAATTATAATTATCTTTATGCATAAGAACAGAAGATAAATAGTTTGACTAGCATTTCAGTATCGAAAAAGGAATCAAAACTTCCCCACAGGTATTGGAGAGTACAAATACCAATCATGTTGCATTAGTACCCAATTTTGTTCCCATATCTCTCGTCCTAACCAATCAAATACTTGACAAAGACCGGTCGCAAATAATCTCAAAATGACTACTTGCAATTAAAATATATCATTAATGACACCTAATCCCCTTTTTGTTTTGTTCCAAAACCAAAAGCTTTGACATCAACTAGTTCACCAATGGTAATCAAAATCCCGTATAGACTCAGACCATTCTAACAATGACATATATAATTCTATTATATACACATGCACATCATACTGACAAAAAGCCAACATAGGAAATGCCAAAACTTTCAAGTGAACATATTAGCAGATAACTCAAGCACACAACTTATGCATGTACATAACTAAAATACAAAACCCTAATTTTGGAACCCTGAAATTGAACCAAAGAAAACCTAAAACCCTGACCTTTGTTTCGGGGTTTCGGGAGTGGGACTTGGAGTGAAAGCCTCGGACTTGGTCGCCTGAGGTGGAGGCGGATAGACCGGTGCCGGAAACGGCTGGGGCTGCCGGAAGGAGAGGTCGACAGGGCGGTGGGGAAGGTGGGGCTGGAGGGCAAAATGGGGAGGGAATTGTTGGAGGTGGGGGCTGGATGGGAATTGGGGGTGGTTTCGGAGGGCAAAATGGTCTTTCGGGTGTGGCTGTTGTGGTTGTGGTAGTGGTTGTGGTTGTGGTTGTGGTTGAGTTGGGTGTGAGCGGAGGAGGAGGTTGATCTGGTCGCGAATGAAGCCGGCCTTGTCAGAGAGGTCGAGCCCTAGCTTGGCCTCGAGCTGCTGAACGACACCGTTTAGCGAGGTGACGGCGTTAGGGTCGGACTGACGGAGCACCGACTCCACTCCTTTTGCTATCTCTTGGTCGGACACCATGGTTTCACCTTCATATATTAACTGAAAAAACGGACTCAAACGGCTCTCTCTCTCTCTCTTCTCTCTCTTTCACTCTCTCTCACCCTGCTCTCTCTTCTTTCTTTCTTTCTCTCTCTTCTCTCTCTCTGTCTGTCTCTCTCTACGTCTCTCTCTCTTTATAAACCAGAAATGACCGGAATGCCCATTATCTGTGAGAAGGCAAAAGACGATAACACCCTTATCCCATGTCAATGACGAAAAAACCATTTATAGTTCTTCAAACTCAAAATCTTTTGCCACCATTTGGCAAAGAGCCCTTATATATTCTTCATTAAGAAAAAATTTAGTTCTTAATATTTTTACTTTTACATTACATCAATTAATTTTTATTATTATTTAAATAAAAGATAGTGCAAAACAAATAAATTTCACTTTTTTATATCAAATAATCGTACTTTTTTTTCATATTAATTAATTTTTACTATATTTATTATCTACTAAACAGTATTTGTTCAAGGCCAAACAGATCCTTTAGATTTCCTTTAATATTCTACAAGTAAATTTCTTCAAATTTAAAATATTTTATTCAAATCACCATTTAATTATTTATTTTTTTAAAACAAATTGACAAAAAAAATTACTTATTTAAATCATAAAATAATTATATAAATAAGTATCTCTCGTATGCTAAGATACCTTCAAAGAATCTTTTACTTTGATCCTACTCTTAATTTGCATTGAGAAAAAAAAAAAGCAAAGAAGTCCAAAGGATGTGACTGGGAAGAGTAAGGGTACTGAGGTAAATTGAAAAAGGTTGAAGGTGGTATCACCTTTTAAAATAAAGAGTTAAAGATAAAAGGATATAGACGACAGAAAAAAGATAAAGGCGTGAACTGAAATGAAACTGCCTCGTCTCCTAGTGGGAGGTTGAGTTTACCAGAATGCCGACTGGTTTTGTCTACTTTCTTGGCGAAGATGGAGGGCTTTTGGAGACGTGTCATGGGCATATCAGTCAATGGCATTAGGTTTTGTCGTTAAGACTTTGGACTGTTGGATGAAGAACCAGTGGGGTTTGGTCAACAACTGTAGACTGCTGTTTCTGGCCGCCGGATAAGAGTCGGTCGGTTCATCCAAGGGCTGAGAAAGTATTGCATTGTACATTAATTTGTTTACCAAACCTTTCTATCTTATGCCTGATTTATTTTTTTAATAAAATAAATTTAGTTTCTACACGTCTAAAAATGAGGAAAAATTTCACTTAACAAAACTTTCATCACTTTCATAATCATTTACTTGAAGTTTACAATATCACATCTCCGGTTAAACTGAAATCCCCCTTCATTTTGAAACAAGCTTAGGACATTGATTTTTCTTTGTCACTTGGAAAAATTTCAAAAGTCGTTGTGGTGGTGCTAGTTTAAGTGTTGATTGTCGTTTTTTTGTTGTTTTGATGGATTGGTGATGTGCGGAGGACGTTTTTGTGTTGGAAATTATGTTACTTTTATATTCATTATATTTATGATACAATAGACTAATTATATTTGAACCATAGCAATAGAAAGAAGTAGATTATTTTAGTTAGATCTTGTGGAAGATTATGTTCTCAAATTTAAAAACAAATCCCATGTACATAGCTGAAGATTGGCTTCTCTATGATGCTGCATGCCAAGCTGAGAATTAATGCAACACAATGCAATGAATTAGAAATGATTTGTGGATGATCTCTTTGTGTGATTTGATTACATCTTTTGGGAAACAACACAAATCCAACATACATCTTCTTTATTGTCGCCTTAGTCCCCCTATGAAATGCAACACAAAGCAATGAATTAGAAATATAGTTTAAATATTTACGCCAACTGAAATACATAGAGTTAGGTTGCAAAGTTCTGCAAAACAATGGGCATGTTTACCTCGACAATAACATGAGCAAACGCTGAAAATCGCAAAGAACCCAACTACCGAAATCAGAAGCCCTCTAGGATCACATAATCTAAAAGGCAACCAGAGAAAATAGATCAAATGTGAACATATATATATATATATATATTCAAGCACAAAGAGCTTGAATGAGAGCTGGTGCCTTAGCTAATTAAACACAATTAAATTCGAATTGTCAAAGATGTTTACCTTGAGAAAGAGAGAAATGGTGGATTTGAGAGTTTCACTGATTTCCACTCTAACTCAGAACCTACAATGGGCTGAAATTGATTGAATATAAAAAGTTAGGGATGTTTCACCTTTATGTTACATCATAATACTTTTTTAAATTAAAAATTAAAAAAAAAAAAAAAACACTTCCAAAATACGTTCTCAAAATAATGATACAACAAAAATAATAATAATAATAATAATAATAAAAACTGACAATAGAAATAGTGAACAAGCATGATAAAAATACAACAAGCGTATAAAACATCATAATAATTTGCATGTAGCCCACTTGCAACGATAAATAGAGTAGGTTTTTTTTTTTTTTTTTTTTTAAAAAAGAAAAATATTATTATTATTATTTTTTTGTATGAATAAACAATCCATTAAGCATTAAGGTTAGCTTTAAAAGCGTATGATTTTTAACAACCCTCACCAACACACACTAAAGGGAAAAGGATTCGAGCTAGCTTACACTCTTTATTCCTTGAAAAGTTGGCTGGATCCAAATTGGGGTTATATACGTTGATGTTGGAGAAGATGGAAACTGTGATAGAAGACGGTGCTGAAAGCTTTCATCTCCCAAGTTAAAATGAGCAACAGGGTGGACACATAGCTGAGGACAACCAGGCCTAAAATAATCCACGAAGTATATACAATTTGGATGGCATCCAAGCAAGCCAGAAGCCGGCACATAGGTTGAATAATTGTCATCCAAGAACCAAGCACCGTCACCAAGAACACGGTCATTTGTTTCAACTTCAACCCACTTGGGCTTCCCATTCATAAATAGTAGCTTGAAAATCTTGAAAGCTTGTGTCACCATAGGATCTATTTGCATCTTCATACCACCAAAAATCTCATCTCTACAACTAAAAGTAGTCCTTACAAATAGTAGTAGATCTCCACTAGCTGATTCCACAATATGATTCTTCATCTTTAAAGAGGCGGCATGAGAAAAGCAGTCACTTAAAATCATGTTTAACTTGGGAGAATTTTCACTAATATCACAAGTTTGGACACCACCATACTTATTGAGGGCATAAAACAAACCTTTGGAATAAATAACATCTGCAACATTTAGACTATGCTCTATGCAAGTCCATTCTTTATCACCTACCCTAATGAAACACAAACATGAAGTTGTAGAGATGACCATGACCGTGTAATTATCAGGCGTCACTATAGGGTCAGCTGACAATATAACCTTTTTAATATGAAGATAGAATACACGTGAAAACGGTGGGAGGCGAATATTAGAGCAAAATGGATGTGATAGGGTAATGACAGAATCCTCATCAACGCTAATCAACCATCCATGTGAAGAACCACACCATATATATCTTTGAATACCACTGGGTATGAATGATTTTATCTTGTATGTCTTGTTTTGGTTGAAGCTGTGTATACTAATTGTAGTTTCTCCCTCATCAGACGGAGGACTGTGAGATAAAAACAGTAGTGGAGGTTGATGCATAGAAAGTTTGAGACGCCTCTCTTCATTGTACTTATCTAGGGCAATGGCATGCCATGACGTGCAAACAGCACTAAAGCAAACATAGTCGGAGAGTGTTACTAAGCTGTCTATAATCCAAACAAGAAGACCCTTTGGAAGGCACGCCCAGTCCGAGTCCATGGAAACTGTAAGGTGTTTCTTCTCTAATTGTTTGTGTTCAATGAGCGCCGTCTTGTCTTGATGAAATAATGTTGAAGCACGCTTGTGTACAGCTATGCCCTACATGGTGGAAAGAGAGATGATCAAACAGAATCAAAAGAGAAATCCTAAAAGCTTTGTCAAGGCCTAGTTGAGATGGAATATTCTTCACACAAAAAAAAAAAAAAAAGGAATAATGGGTTATATTTTCTCATTTTTGAAGAACTTTCTTACCATTGGGTCACCAAATGTAGAATGACTGAAACTACAAAATTAAGTCATCAATATTGAAAGTTATGCATCAAAACTTTCATATTACAATAAAGATAAAGAAGATAAAAGGCATAAAGCTATCGGAAGGATACCCCAGTATTTATATACACATGTAACTTATTGGGCTTTATTGAAAACCGTCTTTTTACTCTGTTAAGTTATATGGGTGATACCATCCAGCAGTTACCAGTAACTCTATGAAGATGAATTGAATTAATCAGTTCAATTTTGAGCCGTTACAACTTATGACCTCATGTTTGAAAGCATTTTCAATTGGTTCCTCATTCTCTCTTCCATCCGGATCAAGAATGAGAAGAACCCCCAATTGGCTTAGGAAAAAAAAAAGCATATAAAACATCATAATAATTTGCATGTAACCCACAAGCATTCAAGCAACCATAAATGACAAATAGAGTAAGGTTTTATGTTTATGAATAAACAATGCACTAAGCATTAAAGTTAGCTTTAAAAGAGTAGGATTTTTAACAACCCCACCAACACACACTAAAGGGAGAGCTTACACTATTTTTTACTTGAAAAGTTGGTTGGATCCAAATTGGGAGCAACATTGATGTTGGAGATTGAGAAGACGGAAACTTTGATAGACGACGAGACCCTTGAAAGCTTCCATATACAAATTTAAAGTTAAAGATGCTAATGTCAAAAGAACTAAAAGGGTATTGGAAACATGGGTGAGGACAAACAGGTCTAAAATAATCCACAAAGTATATAGAATTCGAACGGCATCCATGCAAGTCAGAAGCCGATACATAGGTTGAAGAATTGTCATCCAAGAACCAAGCACCGTCACTAAGAACAAGGTCATCTGTTTCAACTTCAACCCACTTGGGCTTCCCATTCAGAAATTGTAGCTTGAAAATCTCGAAACCTTTTGTCACGGCCACAGGTATTTGAATCTTCTCGATCTTATCACCAACAATCTTATTTCTAGAACTCAAACTCCTTACAATCTGTAATAACTCTCCACCAGCTGATTCCACAATATAATTCTTCGTCATTGTAGAGTCATAAGAAATGCAATCACTTGAAACCATGTTCAACTTGGGAGAATGTTCACTAATATCACAAGTTTGAACTCTATTAAATTTATCGAGGGCATAAAACAGACCTTTGGAATAAATAACATCGATAACATTCTCACTCTGCTCTATGCAAGTCCATTCTTTATCACCTACCCGAATGAAACCCAAATCACCAACTCTTTTGATGACCATGACCGTGTAATCATCAGGAGCCACCATAGGGTCAGCTGACAATATAACTTTATCAATATGATGGTAGTATCTAGGTAAAAGCGGTGGGAGGTGAAGAATTCCATCACCTTCTTTGACTTTATTAGAGCAAAATGGATATGATAGGGTAATGGTAGAATCCCTATCCACGCTAATCAACCATCCATGTGAAGATCCACACCATCTTTGACTACAACTGGGTATGAATGATTTTACCTCGTATGTCTTGTTTCGGCTAACGTTGTATATGCTGATTGTAGTTTCTCCTCCTTCATTGGACGTTGGATTGTGAGGTAAAAACAGTAGTGGAGGTTGATGCATGGAAAGTTTGAGACGCCTCTCGTCATTGTACTTCTCTAAGGCAAAGGCATGCCATGGCTTGCAAACAGCACTAAAGCAAACATAGTCTGAGAGTGTTACTACGCTGTCTAGAATCAAAACAAGAAGGTCCTCCGGAAGGCATGCCCAGTCCGATTCCATGGAAATTGTAGAATGTTTCTTCTCTAATGGTTTGTGTTCAATGAGCGCTGTCTTGTCTTGATGAAATAATGAAGCATGCGTGTGCCCTACATGGTTCAAGGAGAGATAAAAAAGAATCAAAAGAAATCCTAAAAGATAAGAAAAGATAGGCCTAGTTTTATTTTAGACGAATTCAAGGCCTATTTCGAATAGAATATTCTTCACAAAAAGAGAGAGAGAGAGAGAGAGAGATAGAATAATGGGTTACAATGATACATATATTCAGTTTTTATTTAAATTTACGTGATCCATGCCAGTAAACTGCTGGAAGCACTAACACATCAAGTAACCTAAGTGCAAGGAGAAAAGATGTGATTAATTATGTGAAAATAATTTCTACATTTCATCTTTTATTAATTTATTTTTGAATTTGGAATTTTCAAGTATATATAACACCCACAAACCCAAACCAAGAGCCAGAAAAGAGAGACATGTTGTCATGAATTAAAAAGATTAAAACACAAATTAAACGAAACAACCAAGCAAAACTCTATTCTTCTCCCTCTTTCTTTCGGTCTAAAGACGAGAGAGATAGATACCTGGAGTGGTTGAGTCCAAGACTGGTTTTTTCTTCGGCTTGCTCCGTCGTTTCCCAGTCATTCTGTGTTGAGGGCTTTTCTGAGGGGAGGGTTTTGGGGGAAGTTTGATGGAGGCGCTATGTTCACCGTAAAGTAATATTTATTGATATATCTTGCGCCTGTATTTTAATTGTTAAAAAGCATATTTGAATGGCCTAAAGTTGAGTAACCTAACTTTAGGGATTTGGTTATGATTTAATCAAATATTTTAATTTAGGATGATCAGATCATAATCAAATCTCTAACTTTAGACTAATATAATCTTTATCAAATCTTTAACTTTAGGGTCATTCAAATATACTCTAACATGTTTTTATTGTATTACCATTATAAACTTAATGGAATATAAACTACAAAAAAAGGGATGGTTTCTGACGTAGCAAACAGTAACCAATTTTTGCCACGTCAGTAATTATTGACGTGCGAAAAGTGGCACGTCAAAAATTCTTTTTTTAACGTGTTGAATGTGCCACGTCAATATTTCTTGACGTGGCACATTCAACACGTCAGGATTTCCTGACTTGTCAATATTTAACATGTCTGAAAATTTAAATTCAATTTAATTTTTTAAAATTTTATTTAAATATCTACGTGGTAAAATTGGACACGTCAAGAAATTTTGACGTGTAACTTTGACACGTCAAGAAATATTGACGTGTCACTTTGACACGTCAATAAGTTCTTGACGTGTCAAAATGACACGTCAATAAATAATTAAACTATCTTAAAAGTACCTCTATTAAAATTTCGTCACAAACTTAACAGAATGTCACGTCAGCACCAATCAAACGTTGACACGTGTTATGTAATTAATTTTTTATTTTTTAAAAATTAAAAAAAATATATTTAAAAAAAAAAAAAATTGGGAGAGGCCGTAGCCACTCCCTAGCCATATGCTTTGGCCATGGGGGTGGCCGAAACCACCCCCACTTGGCTCCATGGTGGTGGCCGAAACCACCCCCAGTACGAAACCACCCCCACTTGGCTCCATGGGGTAGCCGAGTACTGGGGGTGGTTTCGGCCACCCCCTTGGCGCCAAGGGGGTGGCCGAACCATGGGATATTGACGTATCATTTTGATACGTCAAATTTTTTTTTTTTTTTTTAATATAAGGTTTATTTATATTATATATATTTCATCTAATTTTTGTTTTTTATTAGGAAGGATTTTAAATGAAAATGAAACTCAAAATCTTTCCAAATCTTTATTAAATAACTCTGTTGCTGCTCTTGGCCTTCTGATCCGGATTTCTTTGATTTATTATTCTCCATCCAGTAATATAGAAATTAAAAAAAAAAAATCTGTTTTCTGCTCTATTTCTTTTTTTTTTTTTTTTTTTTTTTACGCAAAAACACTATTTATTTGCAGATAAAACAAATAAACATGAAATGAAATTTCTGACGTGCCATTTTCACACGTCAAAAATTTTCTAACATACTATTTTAACATGTCAAAAATTTTCTGACGCGTGAAAATAGCACGTCAGAAATTAATTTTTGACGTATTAAATGTCGGAACGTCACTAAAAAAAAAAAAAAAAAAAAAAAGAGATTTTCAACTTTTTCCCTATCTTCTTTCTCTCTTCTTTTCCCTTAATTTATTCTTTTATTAACGCCTGATTCCCTTTATTCTTTATTTATTCTTCTTTCCCTTTATAATTCTTTTCGTCCCTTTTCTTTTATTTCCAACTCTGCTCTCTCTCTCCTCTCTCAATCTCCCTAGCCTCTTCTCTCTGCACATAGCCGGCCAGCTCCCTCTAGCGGGAAGAAGAAAATGAGAAAAAGAAGAGGAAGGAGAAGAAAAAGAAAAGGAGAAGAGAAGCAGAATAAAAAATAAAAAAAAAATAAAAAGGAGAAGAGAAGATAAGAAGATTTTATGGGTTTTTGAAGATTTGTTGGATTTAACGTTTGAGTTTTTGATTTTTCAGGTTGATTTTTTGATTTGAGTTTTTGATTTTTTGAAGATTTTTTGGGTTTGAGTTTTTGATTTTTCAGGTTGATTTTTTGATTTGGGTTTTTGAATAAAGAGAAGAGAGAGAAAGAAATGGAGGAAAGAAGAGAGAGAGAGAGTGAGAAAATGGAGATCGAGAAGAAGAGACACTACAAAAAACCGGATGGAGAGAAGAAGAAAATTAAATGGAAAGCTAGCTGTAGGGAGAATTAACGAAAAAGAAGAGAAAACGGAGAAAAGAAGAGATCAGGGAGACAGCTGGCCGGAGAAACGGTCGACAGTGGAGAAAAGAATAAAAAATAATAATTTAATTGAAAAAAAGAATTCCAAAAAAAAATTTTAAAAAAGAAAATTTATTATTTTTTAATAAATTTTAAATTACTGACGTGTCAATCTTTACACATTAGGAAATTTATTGACGTGTCAAAATTTAACACGTCAGAAAATTTTTTGACGTATCAAAAAGTAATACGTCAAAATTTTTTCGTTTCTAACACCTAAAAGTTTAACTCCTGACACCTAAAATTTTAGAAAAATGTTAAGGTCACAACATAAATTCAACTTATGACCAACTTTTCTCCTACGTGTCATTTAAATCAAAAAAAATTGATAGAAAAAATTTTGAGATTCTGAAAATTTGGAAAAAAAAAAACAATTTGTTTAGTTTAAAATTCAAATTTTTGTTACACATAGGAGATAAGTTGGCCATGAGTTAGATTTGTGTTGTGTCTATATCAAACCTCAAAATTTTAACGCCTGACACACATAAAAAATGCTCTATCAAAAACATTTTCTGACGTGTCATATAAGAAAACGCATGTCAGCAAAAATTCTTTTTTCGTAGTGATAGGAAAAGGGATTGATTTGATGACTTTTAAAAATTAAAAGAGCAATTTGATAAAACGTTGACGGAGACTACAGGAATAAAGATGAAAAAAGATTAACAGGCAGGATAACAGTAACAAGTATATAAATATCATAATAATCCATTTATTGTATTATATACATTTTGTTCCATATATTGTCAATTAAACTCGCAAGGTAGCAATTGACAATAAAATTATACTTCAGCCTAGTAAATTTCCTACTGTTCAATGACTGAATACCCTCAAATGATTTTTATTTATTTTTTATTTTTTTTATTTTCAAAGAAACCCGAAAAAGTCTGAAATTTGATATAATGATTTTTTTTTTCTTCAGTTTTCATAATTATTTTGTATTTTGTTTAAACTCATTAGAGGAATTCAAACTTAAAATAAACTTTTTTAAATCATTTATTAGTCTCCAAAACAGCTAATCAGAGTAACCGTTTAACTGACTACCTCTAAATTAAAATAATTTATAGAGTAGTTGGCCACCTTGAAAACAACTTATGGGCGTGGCTGATCTCCCCTATTGGCCGCAATAGACATATCTAGGGGTGTCAATGCGGGCGGTTAAAAATCGCCCGCTAACCGCTAACTGCTTAACCGCATAACCGCTTAACCGTATTAACCGCTAACCGCCTAACCGCTATAACCGCCTAGCGGTTATTGGGTTTTCTAACCATAACCGCTAACCGCCTTTTTATATAATATATTTTTATAATTTTAATTATGCAAATATTTATACATATAACATAATCACTTGATCATTAAATCACAATTTTTTAAAAAAATAATTAAATCACAATTTGAGTATCAATATATTATCACTATAATTTATATGATTATATCATATAATCATTTGATTATTAAATCACAATTTTTTTTTAAAAATAATTAAATCACAATTTGAGTATTAATATATTATCACTATAATTTATATGATTATATCACATGATCAATTGATCATTAAATCATTTGATTATATAATAACAAATTATACATATATAATATGACATAACTCATAAGTATACCAATTCATACTAATATAACAATTAAATATCTAGAGACTTATTTTCAATGTATGTTATAAACTTATAAGTCTATATAAGTCTACATATGCATATGAATAATATAAATGTATAATATCAATACTTAATCATATGACTCAATGACAATTCAAATACTTTATTCAATACTTCAAGTGAATCATATTATTAATGTACAATGATGATATGATTCGTATAATATCAAATTAAGTCATTAACATTGGATTAAACAATGACCAATGTGTTACTTATAAACACAATTTAAGTATTAATATATTATCATTATAATTTTAGTAATTTATATATTATCACTATAATTGATATGATTATATCACATGATGAATTGATCATTAAATTATATGATTATATAATAATAAATAATACATATATATTATGACATAACTCATAAGTCATAAGTCTACAAGTTAATCATATGATTCATGTACAATGATAATCACAATTGATTCAATTGAATTAAATAATATATTACTTATAACTACAATTTAATTAAAGCATTATTACACTAAAAATGCAACAAAAAAAAGGGGTTAAAAAAAAGCCCAAAAAGACCCAAAAAGCCCAAAAAAGAAGCTCAAAAACGCCCAAAAAGCAAAAAAAAAAGCCTAATTTTGAAAAGCGGTTAGCGGGCGGTTATCTATTTCACGGTTAACTGCTAGGCGGTTAGCGGTTGCGGTTAGTGAAATTTACTAACCGCTAGGGCGGTTACGGTTAGCGGTTATTGCCAATAACCGCTAACCGTAACTGCCTTTACACCCCTAGGCATATCAACTACCTTCATTGGCTGCAATAGGCATAAGGCACTCTCAAAATAGTTAATGGAATATTCAATCACTCTCACAATAGTTAAGAATGGTGGCCGGAAGACCTCAACCGTATTTGGAGTGGCCAACCACCACATTTACTTTTTTAGAATGAACTACAGCTCTAATTGGCTGCTTTACAATGATTTGACTACCCTCAAACAATTCATGAAGTGGGGCAATAAAAATGTAGATTGACTAAAGAAATGGAGAATAAAAGGAGTAACAAGCATGATAACAATACCAAGTATGTTTAAAATATCATAATAATTTACATGTAGAAAACCGACAAGCAACCATAGATGACAAATAAAGTAAGCTTCTTTTAAAAAAATATATATATATAAAAAGTTAGATTTTTAATCCATTAAGCAATAAAGTTAGATTTTTAAGCGGGTTTTTAACAATCTCCACCAACACACACTAATTAATTAGTTGGAAGCTTCCCTTGAAAAGTTGGCCGGATCCAAATAGGGCGTGACTTTGATTTTCGAGAAACATAAACTTTGATACACAATGTCACTGAAAGCTCCCGTCTTCCAAGTTAAAGATACCTATTTTATAAGGATCAGTACTAGAAGGGCAAACACCTTTTGGATAAGTATTACCAGGTGCACAATCATCAGTGAAGTAAATAGAATTCGGATGGCATCCAAACAAGTTTGAAGCCGCAGCCGACACATAGATGGAAGTATTGTCATCCAAGAACAAGGCTCCATCACCAAGAACAAGGCGGTCCTTTGTTTCAACTTCAACCCAATTTGGCTTCTGAACTAGTAGCAGCTTGAAAACCTTAAACTCTTTTGTCACATAATAAACCTTATTATTTTCTCTATGAACATTTTCTAAAATCCTTACAAACTTTAGTATACTGCCATCAGCTAATTCCACAATATAACTCTTCACCGGAGAAGCAGTAGGAAAGTAGTTATATGAAATCCTTCTCAACTTGGGACGACGTCCACTAATATCCCAAGTTTTGACAAAACCACCTAAAATGATTGCATGAAACATACCTTCAGAATAAATAACATCGACAACACTCCCACTCCCCTCTATGAAAGTCCAGTACCCTTTGTCACCTGGCCTAATGAAAGCCAATTCACCAAGGATACGTACAGTAGTAGATATAGTACAGATGACCATGACCGTATAATCATTCGGAGCTACTATAGGGTCAGCTGACAATATAACCTTAACAATACCAAATTCTGTTGTACGTGGAACCGGTGGTAAGCAAATAATTCCATCACCTCCTTTGACCTTAGAGCAAAATGGATTTGATAGGGTAATGACATAATTCTTATCCACGGTAATCAACCATCCGTGTGAAGAACCACACCATCTGATCTCACTAACATTGGGTATGAATGATTTTAACTTATATGTCTTGTTTTGGGTGACATTGTGTATGTCAATGGTAGCTTCTCCTTTTTTAGATGATTGAGTGTGACTTAAAAATAGTAGCGGAGGTTGATACATGAAAAGTTTGAGACGGCTTTCCCCATGATAGTTCTTTAGGGCAATGGTGTACCATGGCATGCAAACAGCAGTAAAGTGAACACAGTCGAGAAGTGTTACCAACCTATTTAAAATCAAAACAAGAAGGTCTTCTGGAAGACTTGCCCAATCCGATGTAGTGTTTCTTCTCTTGTTTGTGTTCAATAAGAGACTTTGCCCTAAATACGAGATGGTAAAATTAAAGAGACATCAAATAATCTTACCAAACATTCAAAAAAAAAAAAAAAAAAAAAAAATTTGGAATTTTCAAGTATAACACTCACAAACCCAAACCGAGAGCCAGAAAAGAGAGACATGTTGCTATGACTTAAAAAGATTAAAACTCAAAACGAAACAACCAAACAAACAAACAAACTTTATTCTCCCTCTTCTTTCTTTTGGTTTTTTGGAGATTTTGTTGTGTCAGCTTGATCTCTCCGTACTACTACGTAAAGGACCACCCATGGATGTTTCCCAAATCGGAGAGAGAAGCAGTCGTACGTGTGTTTTCGAAGAGAAAAAGACGACATACAGAGAAAAATTAACACGTGAAAAATACGAGAGAGAGAGAGAGAGCGAGATGGAGACCTGGATTGGTTGAGGCGAGGACTGGTTTTCTCGGTCGTTTCTTAGCCATTCGGTGTAGAGGGCTTTTGTGAGGGTTTTGGGGAAAGTTTGATGGAGGTGCTATATATTTTGACGGTAAAGTTTAAAGTAATAGTTTTTTTCTCTCTCTCTTCCTTTTTTTTTAAGGGAGAAAATCCACTTTACCTCTTGAAGTTTCAGAGGTTTTTCAATTTGAATCCCAAAGTTTAAAAAGTGGCAATGTACCCCCCAATGTTTCAAAAATTTTCAATTTAAACCTTCCATTTCAATTTCCATTAAATTTGACGAAATTTTTTTTAAAAAAAGCCTGAGGGTAATTATGTAAATTTAGAGATTTCCGTCCAATTTAACGGAAATTATTAACGGAAGGTTTAAATTGAAAATTTTTGAAACATTGGAAGGGTACATTGCCACTTTTTAAACTTTGAGGTTCAAATTGAAAAACTCCTAAAACTTCAGGAGGGTAAAGTTGATTTTTCCCTTTTTTTTAATAGTCATTCTATTTAAGGACCACTTTTATTTTACACGAAAATCAAGGCTTATTGAGCTAGAATAATGGTTTATATTAATTTTCTTATTTTTGAAGAAATTTCTGGCACAAACGTGCATGTATATATATATAGAAGTTTACAATTCCAGACAATTATTCATATATATATTCTTATTATTGATAACGATTGTAAGCTATATATGATGGGATAAGGACATAGGAGCCCAGGAAAAAATGAAGAATTGGCATAGCTAATTATTTTACTGTTTTTATTTTAAATTAATTATAGTGATCACTTAAAAGCCCATTTCATATTTTTTGAGTTCATCCTTGAAGATGAAAATAGAACCCTAAAGATGAGAGCCATGCGACTAAAACACACTAAATTAAAAAAAGAGAGAAAAAAAAAAAAAAAAACTCTTGGAATCCATATTACGTACGGTAACGTTATGTATACTATACATCAAGAAACCCAAGTGCAAGGGGAAAATGTGATTATGTGAGATCATTTCTGTATTTCATCCTTTTAATAATTTACTTTTCTATTATTTAGTAGTACTTGCTGTAGCACAGATTCTTGTATAATGGAATTTATAATCTGCGAAACATGAAATGGTCTTAATAACACTCAGTTTTATTCATGAATCTTTTTTTTTTTTTTTTTTTTTTTTTTTTTTGAGCAAATACAAACAAAAGGGAAGGGTTACAAAGGGGGATCCTTCCCACTATTAATTCTAATGGAAGATAAGATGGAAGAGGAATTGGGAATGCTACCAAACACAAGGTTGGTAGCGGCCCACTTGGCGAGGTGGTGCGCACGAAAGTTTGCACTTCTAGAAACTTTTGTAGCATTCCAAACTTGAAAATGCTGAAGTTTCAACTGAATGTCGGCAATGATTGGAGCAATGGTCCATTCGGTGAAGAGATTCTGATTGTTAATGGCTAAGATAGAAACCAAAGAATCACCCTCAATCAACAAATGTTGCAGCCTTGTAAGATAGCAAGATCAATCCCGGTAAGAGCTGCCATGGATTCTCCCTTGTTCACGTCAGTGGAAATCAATTTTTTAGTAAATGCTGAGATGATGTCACCCGAAGAGTTGCTTAGGACAGCCGCAGTTACTGAAAAATAAGCATTAGTAGCAACATCAAAGTTAATTTTCATAGAACCTGTAGGAGGAGGATGCCAAATGGATTGACCAAATGAAGATGCTTTCCAAGCTTGAAGATGTGTCCGGATGACATTTGAGATGGACTTCAAAGTGTTGGAGATTACTGGAGTGATATTTTTGTGAATCAATTGGTTACGGGCAAACCAAATCTGGTCTAGAACAATCACTGCAGTCAATTGGAATTCAAAAACTTCCTCAAAGGGGATGCCAAGCATAGAGTGTGGCCTAAGCAAAATTCTAATCCAAGAGGGAATAGAAATATTGCTGAAGGCAGTAGTATCCAAGGGCCATTTTTGGTTTCTCCAAATAATCTTGGCAAAGGGACAATCCAAGAAAAGATGGTGCTGAGATTCCACATTACCATGGCAAAGAGGGCAATCCCACACCTCCGGATCTGAATGAGAGACAAAACTCCCAATGTTTTCTCTAACATAAAGGGCATTCCAGCACAGTTTCCAAAGAAAGTGTTTGTGTCTATGTTGAAGTTTTAGGCTCCAAAGAAGGTTCCAATCATCATTGTCTAGGGGAGGAATTCTGGAATTTTGTGAATGAATAAGCAATTCATGGGCTGATTTGACAGAGAACTTAGCTGTGGGGGAAGGGGCCCAAATTAACTTGTCATTTCTAATGGAAATAGGAAGATGGATGTTGAGAATTTGGGAGGCTGATAATGGTTCAAAAAGTTCATGGATTAGAGAGGAATTCCAAGAATTGTTATTCCTATCTATAAGGTCAGAAACATTAAGGTTAGGGAGAGGGAAAGAAGAAGGATTTGGGGTAGGTTTAAAGCTAGGTAAGGAAGGGATCCATGGGGAAGACCAAATGTTGAGATCCAAGCCTCTAGAAACTGCCCAGCATGCCCCTTTCTCAATAATAAGCCTATTCTTGAGAATACCTTTCCAAAGCCAAGAGGACCCATTCTTAATAGGAGCATCCAAAAAATTGTAATTGCCCAAATATTTAGCTTTTAGAGCCCGAACCCACAAAAGATCTTGATTGGAGTGGATTTGCCATCCCAACTTGGAGAGAAGGGCTCTGTTATGGAACCCCATGGATCTAATACCAAGACCCCCCAAAGATTTGGGGGTGCAAATGCTCTTCCAAGACAAGAGAGTGAGATTCTTTTTCTTATCAAGTGGAAAGCCCCACCAAAATTTCCTCAGCATAGAATCAAGTTCAAGGCAAAAGGATTTGGAAAAAAGAAATAAGGACATAGTGTATGTGGGAATTGCATTAGCCACAGTTTTGATCAAAGTTGTTCTTCCCGCTTGAGAGAGCAACTTAGATTTCCAACCAGAAATGCGGGAAGAGATCTTGGATTTAAGATCTTCAAAAGCTATGCTCTTATTACGATGAAGAAAAAGTGGATTGCCAAGGTATCTTGATTTAGTGGTCCTGTGATTGAGATTGAGGATTGAGCAAATGGAAGCTTGAATGGGAAGGCTACAATTTTTGCTAAAGAAGATGGCAGATTTTTCAAAGTTAACCTTTTGCCCTGACCAAGAGGAGTAGGAATTGAGACAATTTTTGAAAGATTCAGCTTCTGAAATTTTTGCTCTTGTGAAAATCATGAGGTCGTCAGCAAAGAGAAGGTGTGAAATAGGAGGGCTGAGTCTAGAGATCTTGATACCATGAATGAGACCCCGGTTTTCTTCTCTAAGGATGAGCCTAGAGAGAATTTCCGAACCCATGATAAAAAGGAAAGGTGATAGAGGATCGCCTTGCCTTAGTCCACGGGTAGGAGAGAATTTTCCAAATGGGGACCCATCCAACAAAATAGAAAAAGAAGCAGTGGATAAACATTGATGGATCCAATGTATCCAAATGGAGTTGAACCCCAGTAATTTCAAAATCTTGATAAGAAAAGGCCATTCCATAAAGTCGAAGGCCTTTTCCATATCAAGTTTTAAGGCCATTAAACCTCCATTGCCTTTCTTATTCTTAAGAGAGTGAAAAATCTCATGTGCCATCACATTGTTGTCTTGAATGAAGCGGCCTTGAATGAAAGCCGATTGGTAAGGAGAGACAAACTTGTGAAGAAGGGTTTTGAAGCGGTTGGCCAAAATTTTGGATATGATCTTATAGTTAAAATTTATGAGGCTAATGGGACGAAACTGGTTCACTCTAAAAGGATTGTCAATCTTAGGAATAAGAGCAATGTTAGTGTGATTAATCTCTTTTAGAAGGAAACCTCCTCTAAAGAAAGATTGAACAAAAGTAACCACACTAACCTTAACTACAGGCCAATAAGATTTGTAAAACAAACCAGTCATTCCGTCCGGGCCCGGAGCTTTATTTGGACCTAATTGGGAAATGGCTTGGTAAATTTCTCTCTCTTCAGGAATTTTGCAAAGCATAAGATTGTCTAAATCAGATATAACAAGGGAAACCAAATCATCAAGATCATCATCAATCATAGGATTAGTAGAAGTAAAATTGGAAGTAAAGAAATCCACAAAGTAACTGCCAATATTTTCTCTATCATTAAGAACAGTACCATCAACAGTTTTGAGAAAAGAAACAGAGTTATACCTCCTACGGTTTACAGTGGAAGCATGAAAAAACTTTGTGTTGAGGTCACGACAATTCAACCATTGCTCCCTGGATTTTTGTTTCCATAGGATCTCCTCTCTAGCAAGTTGTTCTTGAAGATTGTCTTGAAGATCATTTTCCTTTTTCAAGTTCTGATCAGTGGGAGGAGCTTGCTGAATTTTATCCAAGTCCGAGAGAATGGAGGTGATTCTTGATTGAATCTTCCCAAAGTGATTTCGATTCCAATCGGTAAGAGCTCTCTTAGTATTCTTCCATTTTTGGCAAAGGGTGAAAGCAGGGGAACCATCAACAAATGAATGCCAGGCAATAGCAACCACGTCATAACTGGAAGAGTCTCTGATCCAAAAAGCTTCAAAACGGAAAGGCTTGGGGATATGGAAGTAATTACCACCAGTTTGGAGCAGGATTGGATTGTGATCCGAAGCAGCTGCTGGAAGGTGTTTGATGATAGCATTCGGAAAGATGTGTACCCAAGATTGGTTTGCCAAACCCCTATCCAATCTTTCTTTGATGTTTGCTCGCCCATGACGACGATTATTCCAAGTGTAAGAGTTTCCATTGAAGCCAAGGTCAACCAAACCATTTTGATTCACAAAAGAGACAAATTCATTATGGGAGGTTGTACCAAAATCTCTTCCCCCTCTTTTTTCACCAGGGTTCAAAATGGAGTTGAAATCTCCAAAAAGTAGCCAAGAGCCTCCAAAAGCATTACCAGTAGAAGACAGATTCTCCCAGTATGCAGCCCGGTTGACCCATGAGTGAGGACCGTGTGTACAAGTCAAAAGCCACGGACAAAAACCAGGGTCTGAGTACACCAAACATGAAATATGATATCTATCCAGACGAATAGGTTCAATTTCAACTCCTTGCTTCCAAGCTATAACCATGCCTCCGCTAGAGCCATTAGCAGGGAAGTGCAACAAAAAAGGAAAGCCGAAACCATTGAGATTTTGCTGGACTGACTGAATTGAGATTTTTGTTTCTGACAAAAAGATCAGATCAGGATTGTTCCTTCTAATCAGTGCTCGCAGAGATCGGATTGCCGCGGGGCGAGCAAAACCCCGGCAATTCCAGGCCAGTAAAATCATTTGTTGATTGGGGGCGTGATAAGGCTCGCCACCTCAGCCAGAGAAGTATCTTGTTCCATAGGGAAAGGGTGAACCAGAAGGGCTCTATTAGGACATTCAGGAATTGTAGGAGCCTCCACGGGAGAGAGACGGATTTGCTTCCGGTTATTTCCATGAGAGGAGGAAAAGAGTGAGTAAGGACGGAAGCGTTTGGGTGTTGAGTGGATCCTTTTGGGGTATGGATTGGTGAAATTTCTGGAGCTGACTTGAATGCTAGGAGAGGAAGGTTGGTGTTTTATTTTGGTTGAAACTGGTAAACTTCGGTTCGTGGGAGTAGGGGTGGGGTCTGGTGGGTCCTCAGTAATTTCTTCAATGTGAATAATTTGGGAATGGTATAACTGAGTGGTAGAAGAGGTAATTTGGTTTCCAAGTGTGGGGGCTTTTTCGGCTAAGGCTGTGTTGAGAGGTTGGGGAGTGGCGAAGTGTTTGCCAGATATTTGGTAGGGTAAAGCTGCATGGGGAATAGTGGGGAAATTTAATGAAGGCGGTGTTGATATGTAAGGTGCTGACATGAAGTGTGATGGGTTTTCCTTGGAATGGGCAAAGGTCAGAGTTTTAGTGATTGAGGTTGGTGAGTTTATAGACTGGGTTACCGAGTTAGCGTGTGAGAGAGGTTGAGTTGACTCAATATGTGTGAGAACCAGGGAAGAGGATGAATCAGAGTCACCGATGTGAGGAAGGGGATTTGAGTTTTGGCTTTTTGGAGGGTTGGGAATGGAGAGAGTGTTTCCATGTATAATAGGTTGCTGAGAGGGGGTTGGTTTGTTGGTAAATATGATGGTTTCCACACTAATGGCTGGTGGGGGGTTGGCACGGAGATGAGGGCCATATGGAGGTACTGTTGTTGGAGAGGGATTTTCAGGGCAATAGAGTTTGGCATGACCAAGTCTTCCACAAGCAAAACAGAAGTCAGAGAGTCTTTCATACTTGAAATGAATCCAAATCGAAGATTTACCTGGTCGATGGTGGTAGAACCCAGGAATCAAGGGATTCTGCAGATTAATATTGACTTGTACCCTCAGGAATTGCTTGCGGTTTAAGGCCAATACAGTATTCATTTCCACCTCAATGAGCTGACCAAGCTTGGTCCCAATGGCTTTAGCATTTCTCGGATTCATCAACTCTAGTGGTAAATCATGGATTTGAACCCAAAAAACACCATAAGTAAAGTCAAGTTCTTTGTAGGTCATGCTTGCTTCCCATTTCTTTAAATTAAGCAAGTGGCCATTTATATTCCAAGGAGAAAGATCAATGACCTTTTGTAGTTCTGAAGCATTCTTGAAAGTGAAGAGAAAAACATTTTTACCGATGGCTTCGAAGTGCAAGGAGGAAAGGAAGTTCCAAGCAGAGTGGAGGTTTCCTTTCACTTTTGATTTGGCTATGGGATTATGAGATATAATTTTTCCTGCAATCATCTAAATTTAAATATAGTTCACTTTGCACCAACAGAACATAGAGAGGAAAAAGACAGCTTTTAAAGCTTAGCGTTTTTAACAAGTACCCCCACCATCCAACATACTTCCATTCCACACCATCTCACTATGCTTACTCTAGTTGAAAACTTGGCTCGATCCAACATGGTGGTGACCATGATACCGGATAAGGCACGGACTTTTTTATATTTTTTCTAGTAGACAGGGACATTAATACACAATTTCGCTGAAAGCTTCCATCTCCCAAGTTAAAGATGCTCATGTCATAATTAAAAGCAAAACAAGTGTAATTTTGACGATCCGTGAAGTATATAGAATTCGGTTGGCATCCAGGGAAGTCAGAAGCCGACACATAGGTTGAAGTCTTTTCACCCAAGAACAAGGCTCCGTCACCTAGACTCTTTGTTTCAACCCACTTCGGCTTCCCATCCAGAACAAGTACCTTGAACCCTTCTGTCAACTCACTTGTACTTGTTATTCGCCACTTATCATCATAAAAAGAAGCATAAACAATACACCGTAAAATTTGTAGTAGATCTCAACCCGGTGATTCCACAATATATTGCTTCATCCAAGTAGAGGAATAACACAAGGTGTAGTTAGGTAAAACTGTGATCAAGTTGGCACAAAGCAAGAGATCAGGTGAAACCCTTGGTAAAACCTCGTTCAACTCGGGAGAATGCTCACTAATATCACAAATTTTGACTGAACCAAATTCATCAAGGGCATAAAACAGACCTTTGGAATAAATAACATCAACAAAATCACAACTTCTCTCGATATATGTCCATCCTTTATGATCACCTGGGCTAATGAAAGCCAAATGACCATTGTTATAGATGACCATGACCGAAAAATCATCAGGAGCCATTATTGGGTCAGCTGAAAATATAACCTTGTTAAAAGTATGGCAATATTGTGAAAACGGTAAGAGCCGAATAATCCCATAATCATCGGCTCCTTTGACCTTAGAGCAAAATGGATTTGATAGGGATATGACATTCTTCAAATCCGCACTAATCATCCATCCATGATAAGAATCACAATATGTCTTTCTATCACATGGTATGAATGTTTTTAACTTACATGTCTTGTTTTGGCTGACATTGTATATGCCAAATGTAGTTTTTCCTTCGCTAGATGGTTGAGCACTGTGAGTTAAAAATAGTAGTGGAGGTTGATGCATGGAAAGTTTGAGAGGCCTCTCCCCTTGGCAGTACTTCTCTAGGGCAACAGCGTGCCATGGCATGCAAACAGCAGTAAATCGAACATAGTCTGAAAGTGATACCAACTTGTCCAAAATCAAAATAAGAAGGTCTTCTGGAAGGCATGCCCAATCTGATTCTATTTCCAATATTGGAACTGTGGATATATACGAGATGGTAAAAAGAGAGATCAAATTAAATCTCGTGATCGAGCTTATGGACTGATGCACAAAATAATCTTACCAAACATATTATATGCACCATACAACCAAACAAAACTCTATTCTGCTCCCTCTTCTTTCGGTCTAAACAAGAGAGAGAGAGAGAGATACCTGGAGTGGTTGAGACTGGTTTTTTCTTCGGCTTGCTCCGTCATATCCCAATAATTTTGTGTTGAGGGCTTTTCTGAGGGGAGGGTTTTGGGAGAAGTTTGATGGATTGGAGGCGCTATGTTCACCGTAAAGTAGTATTTATTGATTTTTTTTTTTTTTTAAGGGTTTAGGGTTCATTTCATCTTGTTTCGTTACTTGGCTACATTTAAGCTCATAATTATCTAATCTTCTATTTCCTCTTTTTCCAAGAGTTTGTATCATTCTTAACCTTTTATTTTTTTGGGTACTATAAGCACATTAATTCTCATACACGCAAATGGTATTATGTACTATAACCCAAGGTAATATCTTATCATCATGCATGCAGTTCGGATTCTCGGCTTAATTAACTGATTGAGGGTCTGGAACAAGAATAAGGTCAATAATCTTTTTCGTTATAGGTCCTTCTCCAGCGACGACCCTCTTTTTATTTTATTGAACTCGATCTATTATAAAGTCATCTTCTTTTCTTCTTTTTTTTTCAACATTTTTTATGAAGTCATCTTAAAAATGACTAATAATAGTAGGTATCTGAATAATGCTATTTAATATACTCTTGTAACCGCCATACAACAGCCTTTGGATTAGCACTTCTAAAAAATAAAAAACCAGTGTTGGTCTAATATGTGAGAGATTTTCACCGTCATATAGTCGATTTGATTTGAGTCAATCTCTCTACCACCAGCACAAGTGAATAAGAGAAGATGTCTCATTTAATTTGGATAAATTAACTTTTTTTTTTATGATTTCTAAAATATTGTTTAATTTTATATTACTAGAAATTATATATTATTATGACAAAATACTAATTTTTTAATTTCAACTAATAAAATAAAAGTTAATATATATGAAATACTTTTTTTCTGAACAAATTTTTTTCCACTGACTTGATGATTTGATCATGATCTTGTGTGTTTTTTTAATTAGACATGACATGGCATCACCATTAATATAAACTTGTAATTAATGCCGTAATAGAATAGGAACGTACGGATCGATGAATTTATTCAATAAATGTGCGAACCTAAGATGACTTTTAAAATTTAAAAGAGAAAACGCTGAGTACTGAAACTATTGAAATAAAGATCAAAAATAGATTAACATTCAGGATAACAGTTACAAGTATATAAACATCGTAATAATTTACATGTAGCCGCTCCTGAAAATAAAAAATAAAATAAAAAATTGCATGCATGTTCACAAATAAAGTTAGCTTTTAAAGCTTAGGGTTTTTAACAAACCCACCTATTTTTTTTCCTTGAAAAGTTGGCTCGATCCAAATTGGTGGCAAAATCGATACCGGAGAAGACAAGAACTTTGATACACAATCTCGCTGAAGAAAGCTTCCATCTCCCAAGTTAAAGATTCCCATGTCATAACTATGAGCAAAATAAGTATGAGGTGGACAATATTCCGTGAAGTATATAGAATTCGGATGGCATCCGAGGCAATCAGAAGCCGACATATAGGTTGAATTATTTTCACCCAAGAACAAGGATCCATTACCCAAGTTCTTTGTTTCAACCCACTTTGACTCCCCATTTAAAAATAATAGCTTGAAAGCCCTGAACCCTTTTGTCTCCACATGCGTTATTCGCTTCGTATTATCACCATGAACAACAGTAGTCCAGTCCATAAACCTTAGAAGCTGTAGTAGATCGCCACCAGCCGATTCCACTATATAATTCTTAATCTCTTGTACTTCTTCATCAGGTGAAAGGTTAGGTGAAAGCCTAGGCGAAACCTTGTTCAACATGGGATAATGTTCACTAATATCACAAGTGATTACTGAACAAGTACCATCAAGGGCATAAAATAGGCCTTTGGAATAAATAACATCGTCAACATTATGGCATTTATTTATGTAAGTCCATTCTTTATCACCTGCCCTAATGAAAGTCAATTTACCATACATGTTAAAGATGATCATGACGGTGTAATCATCGGGAGTCATTGTAGGGTTAGCTGACAATATAACCTTTTCAATACAATAGCAATTTTTATATGGAACCGGTGGGAGGCGAATAATTCCATCATCACCTCCTTTGAGTTTGGAGCAAAATGGATTTGATAGGGTAATGGCAAAATTCTCATCCACGCTAATCAACCATCCATGTGAAGAACCATGCCATCTCTGGCTACCAATGGGTGTGAATGATTCTAACTCATATGTCTTGCTGAAATTATGTATACTAATTGTAATTTCTTCTTCTTTAGACCCGCGAGTGTGAGGTAAAAATAGTAGTGGAGGTTGATGGGTTGAAAGTTTGAGATGTCTCTCCCCATCGTACTTTTCTAAGGCAAAGGTGTGCCATGGCATGCAAACAGTGCTAAATCGAACATAGTCTGAAAGTGTTACCAACCTGCTCAAAATCAAATCAAGAAGATCTTCTGGAAGACATGCCCAATCTGATTGATCCATTGAAATTGTAGCTAGTGTTTCTTCTCTTGTTTGTGTTGATCAATAAGAGATTATGCCCTAAATACGAGATGGTGATCAAAGGAGAGATCAAATCTCATGCATATGCAATGATAACAAAATAATCTTACCAAACATATGCACCGAAAGATGAAAAGAAAAATGGATTTTTCAAGAAACACCCACAAACCCAAATCGTGAGGCAGAAAAGAGAGACATGTTATGAAATTAAAAAAGATTAAAACACAAAAAGAAACAACTCACTCTGAAACAAGTCGTGTGTTTTTTGAAGAGAAAAAAACGAGAGACACAGAGAGAGAAACCTGGAGTGGTTGAGCCGATTGAGGACTGGTTTAATTTAATTTGGATGGATTAATCAAGGCCAGTTGAGATAGATAAATGGGTTATCTTTTCCTATTTGGCATGCTCCTTCAGTTTTTTGTATTGGAAAGAAGATCAAGATAAACTACAAGTCGTGTATAGTAGTTGCTTGAATATATAGTACCTCTAGTTATTAGAAGTTGTCTAGTGTTTTATGTGAACTTGACTCTTGTAGCAGTTAACGTGGGACTTCTTGTAGGTTTTTTTTTTATTTTTTTTTATTATTTAATTCAAATTGGGAAAATGGTTAAATTGGATCAAAACACTGAAAAAGTGGTAGGCTTTTCAACCAAAATAAAAACAATAGTATAGAAATACAAAACAATTAGGAGAACCGGCACGCGCAATCCTGTCTGAAGGGTTACATAAAACAGTTATTGAAGCAAAGAAGGCATGAAACTCGAGAGTTAGCTGCGGACTTAATATAAGGATTTTTTACTTTCTTTAAGATCTATGAATCATTTATCATTTCTAAAATAATCTTTAATTTCTCAAAAAAAAAAAAAATCTTTAATTTTATATGTAGTAAATTCTAAATTAAAATGATAAATTATTCATTATCAAATTAAAAAATTGATTAAATGCATTTTAATATTTAAAGACTCTAAAAGGGAAAAAAAGTTAGGAAAAACTTCACTTAACCCTCCTAAATTTTCGTCGATTTTCTAATAATCTCCTAAACTTTAAAAACTCTCAATTTAGTATATCCAATTTTAAAAATTTTGTAATGTTACTCATATTATTAAGGGTTGGGATTAAATCAAATGGAGTACAGGTAAAATGTCCCTTATATCTCTGTATTTGTAAATAATTAAAAATTCTAACAAAAAAACATGAAACCCACGACTTGGCCGTGGGTCAACCAGGCAACAATTTTTTTTTTTTTTTTTTTAAATGGATATTTTGGTATCCTCATTAGTATTTAACAAAAAAATCCTAACGGAAATGTCACATATGAATACACTAAATTAAGAATTTTTTTTCTTCTTCTTATTTTTCTTTGTAATGTCTGTGCTGGAATTGCCTGCTTTGTACATGAACTGCTTTATTCCTTGGATATTATTCCTCGTAATTATAAGTATTTAAAATATCATAATAACTTGGATGTAGCCGAAAAGCAACCATAAATGACAAATAAAGTAGGCCATTTTGTTTAAGAGAAATGTTATGGTACAATAAAAATATCATTTTTGACCTATAAAAGTCCTAGGTAGTAAGAGCTTATAGGCTTCATCCGTAGTTGTCTGATGAGCTTGTGACTTCTTGCCACTTAATTAGGACTTTATTTTATGGGCTAAAAATATTTTTTTTTGAGTGCACTATAGCATAGTTTAATGAATAAACAATCCATCAAGCAATTAAGTTAGCTTCTAAAGGCTACCATTAACACGGACGAAAGGGAAAATGTTACGATTAGAATTGTTAAACTTTTAGAGAATTTAAAGCCTTTAAATTCGATAAAGGAAATCAAAATTAAATTTTGCTTACTTTTTATTAACCAATCACACTTATAAATAAGATAATTACAAAGACATGAGATGAATTCTTAGGTCTCCTCAAAGATAAAGTACTCTCTTAATATAAATAAACTACTCAGAGATAACTCATACTAAAATAAAGATACCCTTTTCCCCTTCTCTCGCTTTGATTAGAAAAAAAAAAAAAAAAATACTAAAATAAAGATAACTAAAGAAACACTAACTCTGCGACTTGAAGATAAAAACAAAAATAACTAGAATAGTGATCGGATAACAATCGAAGAACAAGGCTTTATCACTTGACAATGAAAGCCAATTCACCAGGAAAGTGATAGATAATCATGACAGTGTAATCATTAGACAAAATAACCTTAATTAACAATACAACATGAGAGAATACGAGAAATCGGTGGGAGGCAAATAATTCCATGATTATAATTAATCTGGTCCTTTAAGGTTAGAGAAAGATGAATATATATGGATTTTGTTAGGGAAACATGGAGAGATTCTTATCCACGCTAATTAATAAATCATCCATTTGAATAACCAAGCAGGTTCTTATTAGTACGTAGCAATAGTCCAATTCCAACGTCTCTTACTCCGTAATTTGCTTTTGGCTTAATTAGTAGACCTCCATATAAGATATAACTTAAACACTAGATTTTTTGACTCTAGTGTCAAAAAAAAAAAAAAAAAAAAAAAAAATCAACTATGTTTCTAACCGTTTCAAAAAGTCTTTTCTTTTGTTTTATTTTTCTATAAAAAAAAAAATTAAAAAAAAAAAACTTTCTTAAAATATTTAACAAACAAAATTCATTTTCAAAACTCAAAATACTTTTACAAAACAACATAAAATATTTTCCACTTGAAAAATGGGAGTGATTCGGGCTCTATGGACTGAGGCCCAATGGTTTTGGCCACCCCATTTTGCACCATGATCCAGCTCTTCGAGGTTTAAATTGGCAATGGCAATGACTTCACATGCCAATGTTTTTTTTTTTTTTTTTTTTTTTTGAGGCGTGGTTTTGAAAAATAGAGACAAATTCATGAGCTTTGTAAACCCATCTGGCCATTTACTCTTTTAAGCCAACAAGTCTGAAAAATCAAACTTTTCTGGACTTTCTTTGTAATGTATGTTCTGGTCTTGCCTTGTACATTAACTGGTTAGGAATTTGATCGAGGTTCCCTTATACATTAACTGCTTTATTCCTCTCTGTAATATGATTTGAATTCTTTGTTGAAATCTTGATGTAATCAAATTTACTCTTTTTAAGACCACAGAAGGCTCCATCGAATCATTTCATATCTTTTAGAAAGCACAATGAACTCAGTTTTCTTTCAACTCAATCTATTAAATTAATATTTGTCGTTAGAGCTTGTAATTCTCACATACTCCTTAATCCTTATCCATAAGATTATGCTCTTAATTGCTATCATGGCTTGATCCCCTCATCATTGGGAAGGAAGAAAAAAGCACTAGAACATGATATCCTGAACTAGCTACCAGCTGTAATCATGGAGCACCATTGAAGCTGTGTATTAGTTTATATCTGTCCTTTTCATGCATGAATTGGGATGTTAAAAGGTGATTTTTTTAATAGATTTATCTCCTTTTGTGTTTTTTATATTCACGATTTTGCTATTAATTAGATATAAATTATAATGATTGATTGATGTAACAATTATTAGATCTGTTAAATTTAATTTTAATTATGAAATTACTCATCTCCATTTCACTTGAAATTGAAATGATTATTTTTCGTCTAACCTATGCTTGTAATCATACTTTTTTAAATTGTCATTCCATTTATCAAAATATATAAATTTTGTTCAATATATTGTCAAGTATACTAGCAAGGTTGCAATTGACAATAAAATTAGATTTCAGCCTAATAATTTTCCTATTGTTCAAAGGCCAAATACCCTTAAATGATTTTTTTTTTTTTTTTAAGAAACTCGAAAAAGTCTGAAACTTGATATAATTATTTTTTTTTTCTTTTTTAGTTTTCATAATTATTTTGTATTATGTTTAAACTCATTAGAGGATTTCAAACTAAAAATAATTTTTTTTAATCATTCATTACTCTCCAAAACAATTGATGGGAGCACTCAACTACCTCTAAAACAATTGACAAAGTAATTAATTAGCCACCTCGAAAACAACTTAAGGGTGTGGCCAATCTCCCCTATTGATTCCAATAGGCATGTCAACTACTTTAATCGGCTGCAGTAGGCATGAGGCACTCTCAAAATAATTAATGGGATATTCGATCACTCTCACAATAGTTAAGAAGGGTGGTTGGACCATCTCAAACGTATTTGAAGTGACCAACTACAACTACTCTCAAACAATTCATGAAGTGGCCAGCCGCTCAAAAGGGTTGATGAGGTGGCTTATCACTCCGTTTTTTTTTAAAAAAAAGTTTGAATGACATGGCATTATCCCAACCATTGATTTGGTTACAAATGAAGGGTTTAGAATGTAAGGTATTGCAGGGCCTTGGTCAATGTATAGGCATTCCCAATGAAGGCATAAGAAGGGGTCAAAGGGCATCTTTTAATCCACCCAATCCACAATCCTAGGCTAGGTTGTTTCATCTTATGTATATCTATGTAAGTTGAGCTTAACTAATTGAAAAGCTCTCCTCGAATCTTGGTCTTCGTGGAAGCTTGTGCAGGAGTGACCCTCACTGTCTCGCCACCTCTCTCTCTCTCATATTTTTTCACTGGAACGTTCAGAATTTCGGATCACCACATGACCATTTCCTTCTCTGTTTGAACTTTCCTAAACAATCCATCTTCTCTCCATTTCCCTTCCTTTTCTTGGCGTCTTTTCTTGCTATCCTTTGTGGGTTTTCTTGATTTTGTTAATTTGCTATCTACCTTTCTGGGATTCTCTGACCCAACCAACGACCCTTTCCGAGCTTTATTCTCATTGTTGTTATTATTCTTATTATTTTTATCCATTTTTCTATTCCGCTCCTCAATTTTTTGTTATTTTTGTTAAACTATGATTAAATGATTAAATTTACCTCTTTTTATTAGCTTAAACTTTTAAGACAAGTGGTGGTTTAACATGGTATTAGAGCCAAAAGTCTTATGATCGAACTTTGACTGCAATTCACCCCATTTAAAATGGAGTTTTAGCTCACACGTAAGAAGAAGTACACGTAAGAAGAAGTATTAAACTAATGATTAAATGATTAAATTTACCTATTAAACTTTTAGTACAAGTGAAGGTTTATCAGTTTTCGTCAGAGAGATTCTTCCTAGTGGGATTTTTGCTTCTCTTTGTGTTCCAATTCTTTACTTGTGAACAGCTTCTGCTCACCAAACATTATAACAAGGATTCGTTTGCACAAACGTACACACACACACACACACATATATATATATATATATATATATATATATATTGTTGATAACAATTGTACGCTATAAGGAAATAGCTATAGGAGCCCAGGAAAAATTGAAGAATTGGCATAGCTAATTATTATACTGTTTTTCTTTTAAATTAATTATAGTGATCACTTAAAAGCCCATTTCATATTTTTGAGTTCATCCTTAAAGATGAAAATAGAACCCTAAAGATAGCTAAAACACACTACAAAAAAAATAAACTCTTGGAATCATATTATGTTATGTACACTATAGTACTGGAAACACTAACACATCAAGAAACCCAAGTGCAAGGGGAAAATGAGATTCTGTGAGATCATTTCTGTATTTCATCCTTTTAATAATTTATTTTTTTCTATTATTTACTTGCTGTAAGTAGCACAGATTCTTGTATAATGGAATTTATAATCTGCGAAACATGAAATTGTCTTAATAACACTTAGCTTTATTCACGAATCATATATCTAAATTTAAATATAGTTCACTTTGCACCAACAGAACATACATAGAGAGGAAAAAGATGGCTTTTAAATCTTAGCGTTTTTAACAAGTACCCCCACCAACCAACGTATTTTCATTCCACAACCATCTCATCGATCTCACTATGCTGACTCTAGTTGAAACGTTGGCTGGATCCAACATGGTGGCGACCACCACGATACCGGATGAGGCATGAACTTTTTTATATTTTTTCTAGTAGACAGGAACTTTAATACACAATTTCGCTGAAAGCTTCCATCTCCCAAGTTAAAGATGCTCATGTCATAATTAGAAGCAAAACAAGTGTCATTTTGACGATCTGTGAAGTATATAGAATTCGGCTGGCATCCAGGGAAGTCAGAAGCCGACACATAGGTTGAAGTCTTTTCACCCAAGAACAAGGCTCCATCACCTAGACTCTTTGTTTCAACCCACTTCGGCTTCCCATCCAGAACAAATACCTCGAACCCTTCTGTCAACGTCGTACTTGTTGTTATTCGCTGCTTCCGCTTGTCATCATAATTATAAAAAAGACCAGTAACAACAAGCCTTAAAATTTGTAGTAGATCTCCACCCGGTGATTCCACAATATATTGATTCTTCAAAGTATAGGCATTATACAAGGTGTAGTTAGGTAAAACCGGGGTCAAGTTGGGACAAAGCAGGAGATCAGGTGAAAGCCTTGGTGCAACCTCGTTCAACTCGGGAGAATGTTCACTAATATGACAAATTTTGACTGAACCAAATTCATCAAGGGCATAAAACAGACCTGCTTTGGAATAAATAACATCAACAAAATCACAACTTTTCTCTATACATGTCCATCCTTTATCATCACCCGGCCTAATGAAAGCCAATTGACCATCGTTATAGATGACCATGACCGAATAATCATCAGGAGCCATTATTGGGTTAGCTGACAATATAACCTTGTTGTAAGTATAGCAATATTGTGAAAACGGTGAGAGCCGAATAATCCCATAATCATCGGCTCCTTTAACCTTGGAGCAAAATGGATTTGATAGGGAAATGACATACTCCTCATCCGCACTAATCATCCATCCATGATAAGAATCACCATAATGATATGTGCTCTGTGTATCACATGGTATGAATGTTTTTAACTTACATGCCTTGTTTTCGCTGACATTGTATATGCTAAATGTAGTTTCTCCTTCACTAGACGGTTGAGCACTGTGAGTTAAAAATAGCAGTGGAGGTTGATGCATGGAAAGTTTGAGTGGCCTCTCCCCTCGGTACTTGTCTAAGGCAACGGAGTGCCATGGCATGCAAACAGCAGTAAATCGAACATAGTCTGAAAGTGATACTAACTTGTCCAAAATCAAAATAAGAAGGTCTTCTGGAAGGCATGCCCAATCTGATTCCATTTCCAATATTGGACCTGTAGATATATACGAGATTGTAAAAAGAGAGATCAAATCTCGTGATCGAGCTTATGCACTGATGAACAAAATAATCTTACCAAACATATTATATGCACCGAAAGATTAAAAAAAAAATTGGAATTTTCAAGTAATATCTAAAATCCAGAATCGTGAGGCAGAAAAGAGAGACATGTTATGAAATTAAAAAGATTAAAACACAAAACGAAACAACCAAACAAAACTCTATTCTTCTCCCTCTTTCTGTCGGTCTAAACAAGAGAGAGAGAGAGAGAGAGAGAGAGAGAGAGAGAGAGAGAGACCTGGAATGGTTGAGTCCAGGACTGGTTTTTTCTTCGGCTTGCTCCGTCGTTTCCCAATCATTCTGTGTTGAGGGCTTTTCTGAGGGGAGGGTTTTGGGAGAAGTTTGATGGATTGGAGGCGCTATGTTCACCGTAAAGTAATATTTATTGATTTTTTTTTTTTTTTTTTAGGGTTTAGGGTTCATTTCATCTTGTTTCGTTACTTGGCTACATTTAAGCTCATAATTATCTAATCTTCTATTTCCTCTTTTTCAAGACTTTGTATCATTCTTAGCTTTTTTTTTTTGAAACTTTACTTACCACTCCCAAACTTTCAAGCTTTTTGCATACACCCTCCCATTGTTCAAAAACTTTCACTTTGATGTATCTAATTTCGATTTTGTTTCACTTTCCTCCTTTCATTAGGATTTTGCAGTTAAATCAAACAGTCAAATGAGTAAAAGACCTTTATACCCCTAAATTTTTTTAAAATTCCAAATTTACCCTTATTTATAAATAAAAAATTAGGGAAAACTTCACTTATCTCCTTGAACTTACGCGTATTTTGCAAACACTCCCTTAATCTTCAAAGTCTCTCACTTTTGTGTATCGAACTTTCGTTTCGTTCCAAATACCCCCTACCATTAGATATTGGAATTAAATCAAACGGTAGAATGAGTAAAAGACCTTTATACCCCTAACATTTTTAAAAAATTTTAAATTTACCCTTATTTATAAATAAAAAATTATTATTATAATTATTATATTAAAAAAAAAAAAAAAGGAGGTGACCCACACTTGTGACCCTCCGATGGGTCACTTGGTGACTCACGGCGGGTGACCCATCGAAGGGTCATAAGTTGTTCAAACTGTTAGAATACAGTGCTGCTCTAATTCGTGAAAGTGTAAGAAGTGGATAGAACACCGATGAACCCACGGGTCAAGAGTTTTTTTTAATAAAAATAAGGACATTTTAAGAATTTCACACCCCTTCGTTAAGATAGACTTTGAAAATTGAGGGGTATTTGCAAAATGTGCGTAAGTTCAGGAGGGGTAAGTGAAGTTTCTCCAAACATTATAATTATTATATTAAAAAATAAATAAGGGCAAGATTGGAATTTCACACCCCTCCGTTAGGATTTCACAGAAAATCCTAACGAAATGGGCAAAGTGGAAGGAAACGAAAGTTAGATACATCAAAGTGAGAGTTTTTGAACAATGAGGGGTGGTATGCAAAAAGTGCGAAAGTTTGTGGGAGTAAGTGAAGTTTCTCCTTCTTCTTTTTTTTGGTACTATAGGCACATTAATTCTCATACACGCAAGTGGTATTATATGACGGTGAAAATCTCTCGCATATTAGAGGAACACTTGTTTTTCATTTTTTAGAAGTGCTAATCCAAAGGTTGTTGTATATATGGCGGTTACAAGAGTATACTAAATAGCATTAATCAGATACCTACTATTATTAGTCCTTTTTAAGATGACTTTATAAAAAATGTTGAAAAAAAGAAAGAAAAAAAGATGACTTTATAATAGAGTTCAATAAAATAAAAAGAGGGTCGTCCCTAGAAAATTAAGGACCTTCAACGAAAAAGATTATTGACCTTATTCTTGTTCCTGGCCCTTCATTTAATTAAGCCTAGAATCCGAACTGCATGCATGATGATAAGATATTTCCCTCGGATTTGATTTGATTCAACCTCTTTACGACCAGCACAAGTGAAGAAGAGAAGATGTCCCATTTAATTTGGATAAATTAACTTCTTTTTTTTTTTTATGATTTCTAAAATATTGTTTAATTTTATATTACTAGAAATTATATATTATTATGACAAAATACTAATTTTTTAATACAACTAATAACATAAAAGTTAATATGAAATACTTTTTTTCTGAGCAAATTTGTTTCCACTGACTTGATGATTTGATCATGATCTTGTGTGCTTTTTTTTATTAGACATGACATGGCATCACCATTAATATAAACTTAATGCCGTAATGGAATAGAAACGTACGGATGAATTTATTCGATAAATGTGCGAACCTAAGATGACTTTTAAAATTTAAAAGAGAAAACGTTATCAAGAATAGATTAACATGCAGGATAACAGTAACAAGCTAGTATATAAATATCATAATAATTTACATGTAGCCGCTCCTGAAAATAAAAAATAAAAGAAATTGCCTGCATGTTCACAAATAAAGTTAGCTTTTAAAGCTTAGGGTTTTTAACAAACCCACCTATTTTTTTCCCTTGAAAAGTTGGCTCGATCCAAATTGGTGGCAACATCGATACCGGAGAAGACAAGAACTTTGATACACAATCTCGCTGAAGAAAGCTTCCATCTCCCAAGTTAAAGATTCCCATGTCATAACTATGAGCAAAATAAGGATGAGGTGGACAGTATTCCGTGAAGTATATAGAATTCGGATGGCATCCGAGGCAATCAGAAGCCGACATATAGGTTGAATTATTTTCACCCAAGAACAAGGATCCATCACCCAAGTTCTTTGTTTCAACCCACTTTGACTCCCCATTCAAAAATAATAGCTTGAAAGCCTTGAACCCTTTTGTCTCCACATGCATTATTCGCCTCTTATTATCACCATGAACAACAGTAGTCCAGTCCATAAACCTTAGAAGCTGTAGTAGATCGCCACCAGCCGATTCCACTATATAATTCTTAATCTCTTGTACTTCTTCATCAGGTGAAAGGTTAGGTGAAAGCCTAGGTGAAACCTTGTTCAACATGGGATTATGTTCACTAATATCACAAGTGATTACTGAACAAGTACCATCAAGGGCATAAAATAGGCCTTTGGAATAAATAACATCGTCAACATTATGGCATTTTTTTATGCAAGTCCATTCTTTATCACCTGCCCTAATGAAAGCCAATTTACCATACATGTTAAAGATGATCATGACCGTGTAATCATCGGGAGTCATTGTAGGGTTAGCTGACAATATAACCTTTTCAATACAATAGCAATTTCTATATGGAACCGGTGGGAGGCGAATAATTCCAACATCACCTCCTTTGAGTTTGGAGCAAAATGGATTTGATAGGGTAATGGCAAAATTCTCATCCACGCTAATCAACCATCCATGTGAAGAACCACTCCATCTCTGGCTACAAATGGGTGTGAATGATTCTAACTCATATGTCTTGCTGAAATTATGTATACTAATTATAAATGTAGTTTCTTCTTCTTTAGACCCGCGAGTGTGAGGTAAAAATAGTAGTGGAGGTTGATGGGTTGAAAGTTTGAGATGCCTTTCCCCATCGTACTTTTCTAGGGCAAAGGTGTGCCATGGCTTGCAAACAGTGCTAAATCGAACATAGTCTGAAAGTGTTACCAACCTGCTCAAAATCAAATCAAGAAGGTCTTCTGGTAGACATGCCCAATCTGATTGATCCATTGAAATTGTAGCTAGTGTTTCTTCTCTTGTTTGTGTTGACCAATAAGAGATTATGCCCTAAATACGAGATGGTGAAAGGAGAGATCAAATCTCATGCACATGCAATGAGAACAAAGTAATCTTACCAAACATATGCACCGAAAGATCAAAAGAAAATGGATTTTTCAAGAAACACCCACAAACCCAAATCGTGAGGCAGAAAAGAGAGACATGTTATGAAATTAAAAAGGATTAAAACACAAAAAGAAACAACTCACTCTGAAACAAGTCATGTGCTTTTTGAAGAGAAAAAGACGAGAGACAGAGAGAGAGAAACCTGGAGTGGTTGAGCCGATTGAGGACTGGTTTAATTTAATTTGGATGGATAAATCAAGGTCAGTTGAGATAGATAAATGGGTTATCTTTTCCTATTTGGCATGCTCCTTCAGTTTTTTGTATTGGAAAGAAGATCAAGATAAACTACAAGTCGTGTATAGTAGTTGCTTGAATATATAGTACCTCTAGTTATTAGAAGTTGTCTAGTGTTTTATGTGAACTTGACTCTTGTAGCAGTTAACGTGGGACTTCTTGTAATTTATTTATTTAATTCAAATTGGGAAGATGGTTACATTGGATCAAAACACTGAAAAAGTGGGAGGCTTTTCAACCAAAATAAAAATAATAGTATAGAACTACAAAACAATTAGGAGAACCGGGACGATCCTATCTGAAGGGTTGCATAAATAAAACAGTTATTGAAGCAAAGAAGGCATGAAACTCGAGAGTTAGCTGCGGACTTAATATAAGGATTTTTTACTTTCTTTAAGATCTATGAATCATTAATCATTTCTAAAATAATCTTTAATTTCTCAACAAAAAAAAAAAAAAAAAAAAAAAAAATCTTTAATTTTATATGTAATAAATTCTAAATTAAAATGATAAATTATTCATTATCATTTTTTTTAAAAAAAAAAATGATTAAATGTATTTTAATATTTAAAGACTCTAAAAAGGAAAAAAAACGTTAGGAAAAACTTCACTTAACCCTCCTAAATTTTCATTGATTTTCCAATAATTAATCTCCTAAACTTTAAAAACTTTCAATTTAATATATCCAATTTTAAAAATTTTGTAATGTTACTCAAATTATTAAAGTTTGGGATTAAATCAAATGGAGTATAGGTGAAATGTCCCTTATATCTCTGTATTTGTAAATAATTAAAAATTCTAACAAAAAAACATGAAACCCACGACTTGGATGTCACATGCATATGAATACACTAAATTAAGATTTTTTTTTTTTCTTCTTATTTTTCTTTGTAATGTCTGTGCTGGAATTGTTAAGCTTTTAGAGAATATAAAGCCTTTAAATTCGATAAAGGAAATCAAAATTAAATTTTGCTTACTTTTTATTAATCAATCACACTTATAAATAAGATAATTACAAAGACATGAGATGAATTCTTAGGTCTACTCGAAGATAAAGTACTCTTTTAATATAAATAAACTACTCGAAGATAACTCATACTAAAATAAAGATACCCTTTTCCCCCTCTCTCTCGCTTTGATTAAACTAAATAAATAAAGATAACTAAAGAAACACCAACTCTGCGACTTGAAGATAAAAACAAAAATAACTAGAATAGTGATCGGATGACAATCGAAGAACAAGGCTTTATCACTTGACAATGAAAGCCAATTCACCAGGAAAGTTATAGATAATCATGACAGTGTAATCATTAGACAAAATAACCTTAATTAACAATACAACATGAGAGAATACGTGAAATCGGTGGGAGGCAAATAATTCCATGATTATATATAATTAATCTGGTCCTTTAAGGTTAGAGAAAGATGAATATGGATTTGTTAGGGAAATGGCGAGATTCTTATCCACTCTAATAAATCATCCATTTGAATAACCAAGCAGGTTCTTTTTTTTTATTATTATTAGTACGTAGCAATAGTCCAATTCCAACGTCTCTTACTCCGTAATTTGCTTTTGGCTTAGTAGACCTCCATATAACTTAAACACTAGATTTTTTGACTCTAGTTTCAAAAAAAAAAAAAAAAATCAACTATGTTTCTAACCATTTCAAAAAGTCTTTTCTTTTATTTTATTTTTTTTATTAAAAAAAAAAAACACTTTTCTTAAAATATTTAACAAACAAAATTCAATTTCAAAGCTCAAAATACTTTTAAAAAACAACATAAAATATTTTCCACTTGAAAAATAGGAGTGATTCGGGCTCTATGGACTGAGGCCCAATGGTTTTGGCCACCCCACCATTTTGCACCATGATCCAGCTCTTCGAGGTTTAAATTGGCAATGGTAATGACTTCACATGCCAATGGTTTTTTTTTTTTTTTTTTTTTTTGAGGTGTGGTTTTGAAAAATAGAAACAAATTCGGCTTTGTAAACCAACTGGTCATTTACTCTTTTAAGCCAACAAGTCTGAAAAATCAAACTCTTCTGGACTTTCTTTGTAATGTATGTTCTGGTCTTGCCTTGTACATTAACTGGTTAGGAATTTGATCGAGGTTCCCTTATACATTAATAACTGCTTTATTCCTCTCTGTAATATGATTTGAATTCTTTGTTGAAATCTTGATGTAATCAAACTTACTCTTTTTAAGACCACGGAAGGCGCCTCCATCGAATCATTTCATATCTTTTAGAAAGCACATTGAACTTAGTTTTCTTTCAACTCAGTCTATTAAATTAATATATGTCGTTAGATCTTAATCCTTATCCATAAGATTATGCTCTTAATTGCTATCATGGCTTGATCCCCTCATCATTGGGAAGGAAGAAAAAAAGGCACTAGAACATGATATCCTGAACTAGCTACCAGCTGTAATCATGGAGCACCATTGAAGCTGTGTATTAGTTTATGGGAAAAATTACAGTTTACCCCCCCCCCCCCCAAAAAAAATCGACAGTGTTTTTCAATTCGAACACCAAAGTTTTAATTTTTGCAATCCACCCTCCACAAAGTTCTAATTTTTTCAATTCGACCATTATTATCCCAAAATTTTCATATTGCCCCTAATTTTTATTTTTTTAAAAAAAAAAATTGGGGTACAAAAATGGCCAGATGGCCAAACCGAATTTTTTTAAAAAATTTTTTATATAAAAAAATAAAAAATTAGAGGCAATATGGGAAGTTTTGGATACAATTAGTCAAATTGTAAAAATTTGAAACTTTGAGGGGAGGATTGCAAAAATTGAAACTTTGGTATTCGAATTGAAAAACGCTGTCAACTTTGCAGGGGTAAACTGTAATTTTTCCTAGTTTATATCTGTCATTTTCATGCATGAATTGGGATGTTAAAAGGTGCGGTTTTTTTATGAGATTTATCTCCTTTTGTGTTTTTTATATTCACGACTTTGCTATTTAGATATAAATTATAATGATTGATTGATGTAACAATTATTAGATCTATTAATTTTAATTTTAATTATGAAATTACTCATCTCCATTTCACTTGAAATTGAAATGATATTTTTCGTCTAACCTATGCTTGTAATCATACTTTTTTATTATATAAATTGTGTTCCATATATTGTCAAGTATACTCGCAAGGTTGCAATTGACAATAAAATTAAATTTCAACCTAATAAATTACCTATTGTTCAAAGACCAAATACCCTTAAATGATTTTTTTTTTTTTTTTTAAGAAAAAAAAACTCGAAAAACTCTGAAATTTGATATATATATATATATATATATATATATATATATAGTCTTCATAATTATTTTGTATTATGTTTAAACTCATTAGAAGATTTCAAACTTAAAATAATTTTTTTTTTAATCATTTATTACTCTCCAAAAAAGTTGATGGGGGTACTCAACTACCTCTAAAACAATTGATAGAATAGTTGGCCACCTCGAAAACAACTTATGGGTGTGTGGCCGATCTCCCCTATTGGTTGCAATAGGCATGTCAACTACTTTAATCGGCTGCAATAGGCATAAGACACTCTCCAAATAGTTAATGGGATATTCGATCACTCTCACCATAGTTAAGAAGGGTGGCTGGAGCATCTCAAACGTATTTGGAGTGGCCAACTACCACTACCCTCAAACAATTCACAAAAGGGTTGATGAGGTGCAAGGGTTATCACTCTTTTTTTTAAAAAAAAAAAAAAAAAAAAAAGTTTGAATGACATGGCATTAGCCTAACCATTGATTTGGTTACAAATGAAGGGTTTAGAATGTAAGGTATTGCAGGGCCTTGGTCAATGTCTAGGCAGTCCCAATGAAGGCATAAGAAGGGGTCAAAGGGCATCTTTTAATCCACCCAATCCACAATCCTAGCTAGGCTAGGTTGTCTCATCTTATGTATGTCTATGTAAGTTGAGCTTAACTAATTGAAAAGCTCTCCTCGAATCTTGGTCTTCGTGGAAGCTTGTGCAGGAGTGACCCTCACTGTCTCGCCACCTCTCTCATATTTTTTCACTGGAACGTTCAGAATTTCGGATCACCACATGACCATTTCCTTCTCTGTTTGAACTTTCCTAAACAATCCATCTTCTCTCCCTTTCCCTTCTTTTTCTTGGCGTCTTTTCTTGCTATCCTTTGTGGGTTTTCTTGATTTTGTTAATTTGCCATCTACCTTTCTGGGATTCTTTGACCCAACCAACCCTTTCCGAGCTTTATTCTCATTGTTGTTATTATTCTTATTATTTTTATCCATTTTTCTATTCGACTCTTCACTTTTTTGTTATTTTTGTTAAACTAATGATTAAATTTACCTCTTTTCATTAGCTTAAATTTTTAGGACAAGTGGTAGTTTAACATGGTATTAGAGCCAAAAGTCTTATGATCGAACTTTGACTCTAATTCACCCCATTTAAAATAGAGTTTTACTGTTTTAGCCCACATACGGAGGATTGTTAAACTAATGATTAAATGATTAAATTTAACAATTAAACTTTTAGTAAAAGTGAAGGTTCATCAGTTTTGTTGAGAGATTCTTCCTAGTGGGATTTTTGCTTCACTTTGTGTTCTATAGCTTTGTAAGCATTTTTGTTTTGTTTTCTTACGTTTCTTTTTATATTTGGTAGTCTGTTCTCTGTACCATTTGGTTCATTTCGTCTCTGTTCGGGTTGTTGATGTCTTTGGCCGTTGGAGTGGTTTCAAGTTCCAAAAGCATGGGTTACGATGAAAAAACCAATGAGGGCGAGGAACACAGTGAAGCTTCTAAAACACAGACAACAGCAAAAACAGCTACAGGTGAAGAAAATGCAGCCGCAGGTGCCCCAGGAGGGCTGGTACGGCGAATGAGTGAGAGTTCTATCTATGCAACTGATCAGGAGGAAGAAGATGACGAAGGAAGGAAGATAGAGTTGGGTCCCCAGTACACGCTGAAGGAACAATTCGAGAAGGATAAGGTTTGCTTCTGCATGCGTTTGTTTTTATCATTAATTAAATAATCAAATACTCTGTTTTTGGGCCTTTCGATTATGACAATTGTTTCTGTAATCTTTCCTGTTTCATGATTATATTTGAGGATGTAGGATGATGAGAGCTTGAGGAGATGGAAGGAACAGCTTCTTGGGAGTGTAGACTTCAATTCTGTTGTAGGTAACCATTTTATTTTTTTCCTTATTGTTTATCTTTAAACTTTGTTTGATTGCTGAGAAAATGGGGGGGCGGGGTGGGGATTCAAATTTGGAATCTTTCATTTTGGAAGGTTCTATTTTTCCAATACTAATTGGATGCCTATAGAATTAACAAAAGGTACTGACTTTTAAAGAGATTTCGCTTCCAAATTTTGCTAACCTTCTGCTTTAATTGCATCCTCTCTTCTTCAATATCCAATACTTAGATTAGAACTGAGGGATCCATCATCTAGTCCAAGTTTTTTTTCTTTTGTTCATTTTCTCTGTCTAATGTAGAAACTCTAGAGCCAGAAGTTAAGATCCTGAGCCTCGCAATCAAGTCCCCTGGAAGAGCTGATATCTTTCTTCCCATTCCCGAGAATGGAAACCCCAAGGGCTTGTGGTTTACTCTGAAAGAAGGAAGCCGTTACAACCTGGACTTCACTTTTCAGGTCAGCAACAACATTGTTTCAGGTCTCAAGTACACTAACACTGTGTGGAAAACTAACATCAAGGGTAAGCTCTCTCTCTCTCTCTCTATCTTTCTCTCATGCACACAAACACATGGACTTTATGCTAAAGAATCTGTCTTGTGAATCCTTGCACCAGTGGACAGCTCAAAAGAGATGCTTGGAACCTTCAGTCCCCAGGCAGAGCCTTACACACATGAGATGCCTGAAGAGACTACACCGTCTGGCATATTTGCCAGAGGATCGTACTCAGCTAGAAGTAAGGTTGGTTCAGCCAATGTTCTATGTTGCCTTAGCCCTTGGTTTACCTTAATTAATCAAAATAATTTGAGAGAATTTCTGTATCATTATACAAAGGACATAAAACTTTAGGACCATGTTTGTTTGTTTGTTTTATGTTCTCAAGACCAATAAATTATCAAACAACTCAAAACACAAAATACTCCTCAAAACATAAAAACTGTTTTTGCATTTATGTCACGTAAGCACACTAGTTCAAACCCAAATATATATATTAAGAAAAAAACACCCTCCAAAACACTTTAACAGCTATTACTATGCATTTGTTTACATTGTTCACATCAGTTTGGATTTGTTTCATTGATCTCCTTCACATTCTTTTCCTTTTCTTTTTCTGTGTTTTCAGTTTGTTGATGACGACAACAAGTGCTACTTGGAGATCAATTACACATTTGATATCCGTAAGGATTGGCAGTTGGTTTAGACTGGGAAGTCTCCTTTCAGTGTTTCTGTTTTCACTACCTGTTAATTGGTTTTCTAAGCATTAATCTACTTCAGTGTTGACATGTCTCATTTCCAGTATCGTATCTATTTTCAATCCTGTCCTAGATTAGCACCTAAACAATGAAGAGGGAATTTTTGTGGGAAAAAAAAATGAAAAAGAAAATTATATTCATTCAGTAGGTTCTTGTTAATAAAGTTGAGCTTTTAATGGCATTATCACCTCTCTCTCTCTCTAATTGTTGTGAATGTCAGCATATCCATGTAACAGGGGACTCGTTAATTTCTGTTATGTTTAAGCTTTATTTCTGTACTTTGGGCTTGTTACCATTCCTGTAGTAAAGGGCATGTTTCATAGTTGTCTTTTGTCCTTTATTCTCTATGAATTCCAACTGCTAAAGCTCGCCAAAGCATGTTCCTTTTACTTTCTTCTGTATTATGTTCTGTTCTTTTCATTTTGAGTGAGCCCCCCCTGTTCTGTTCTGTGCATGTTTCTTTCTCTCTATCTTTTTCTTCCTTTCTTCCTTCTTCATCTTACATTCAACTTAATCGTTTTTTAAGACTTGTGTGGATCTGAGGTGTTAAACTGGCCAAACTTTTAGCTCGAAGAAGACAATAACAAAGGACAAAACCGGCACTAATGTAATGGAAAAAAAGAGTGTTTTATGATACAAAAGAGCACTAATGTAATGGACTTACTTTTTGAGTGCAAAAGTACTTGTTAATGAGCATAATAGAGGGCACAAACAATTGATAATTATATATAACGGAAAGAGAGCATTGCGAGAGGTACTACAATTTTTATCACAAGTCTCTTGCAAAATAACTTGACTGTCTACATAGCATTACAAACTGATGTAACAGTTCAAGTTGCGTTTATTACGTCAACCACTAAAATGTAAACTATCAGGTAACATTCGTTTTCATAAAATGTAAATTGTTGAAAGAATTTGTAAAGAGATTATAATAAAGGTTATACTATCCCAATTGTTTACTATGCTTCAAAATCTAGAGTTTGAGCTTCTACGATAAAGAATTCGTGACTATCGTAAATGTTCCTCAATGGCCTTTCCTATTCAAAATGTTCCTCCCCACCATCCTTTCTACACCATTGCTGGTGACTCTGGCAGCTTATCATGTTCTTCTGCAAGGAAGCAAATTATGCTTCCAAAAGCTACATGGATCTAACCCAATTGGTGTTACCTAGTTGGTGCCTAAATGTAATGTCATGACTTCTTTTTTTTTTTGTTAATAATACCATGAACACCATTAGTCACTCTATGATTTGACATTAAATTTGCAGCGAAAAATAGTGGACTATAAACTGTATTGATGATACCAAAGCTCTAATTGAAATCATAACTACATTTATTCATATACTTCCCACAACTCTGTTCCATATGTACAATCTACTATTACATTTTAATTGTTTCACCCTTCTATACAATCAAAAGATGCTATCGCTAACTAAACTCAAACTTGATTAGTCCTTAATTAAAGCTTTGTTTGGGTCATCAAAATACAAGTCTGCCTCAAACTTATGGATAAAAGTCCAAGTAGTTTCCAAGCACCACAGAGTCCCTCTCATATATAGCCGTAAAATTTAACAATTTTTTAAGTGAAAATGAAATTGTAAGTTCACTATTCAGTAAGTAAATACAAGTGCTTAAAGTCCTCTTTAAAAATTCACTCTTTTGTTAATGTAAAAATTATTTTTCCTGGAAATTAGAAAATGTGTACTTACCTTTGGAAACTTACAATAAAAACATATATACTTTTATTGAAAACTGTCTTTAACACGCACATAAATAGTTAGTAGATCTTTGGATTGTGGATGTGAACGTTATCTTGGCTTTTGGGTCGAGGAGGAAGAGTTTCGGTTGGGAGTTTGTCTATCCTCAGTTTTGATAAATAAGTACTACCTATACATTAGTTTGAATCTGTTTAACACATATATGTTTTTTAATATGTAGATTAGTCATGGGTTAGTAGATTGGTTTTGGGTCTAGAATGTAATACGTCATCTGTGACGCTTGTAATCTCGTAACTTTGGCTATAGTTGCTTGTAAGAGCTTTATGCTCATGATTTCTATGAATGAGACTGATATAGATTCCGTTTAAAAAAAAAAGCTAGTAGTTTAGAATTATAAAAAAAAAAAAACGGCCCATCTTACTTGTTGCAGGTTTGGGGTGACGTGTTACTATGGAGACGGACAAGTGGACAACCACCAAACCCCCTCTGCAAACTAACGGGCCATGCTCGTCTTTCTCTCCAAGCCCATGAAAATAACCGCCCGAGTGCAGGCCCAGATCCAAACTTTACCGGGTGTGGATCTCTTTTCGAGCTGGCCATTTCTCATTGGGTAACTCAGCGCTGTCTATAGGCTTCGTCTCACACAGTTGAGAAGAGCATTCTCGAGCTCCCCTCGAATATATCCGATACGCGACTCGCCACTTCTTCCGAGTTACCGGTGACCGAAACTTCACATTCAGCTTCTCAGTATCACTCTCAGGTTCGTCAATAAATTATCGTCAATTTCTCCGAATATATTTTTTATTTGGTTGCTCCCTTTGCTCTGTTAAGCGCAAAACCCTGGAGATTTTAGGGAGAGAGATATAGGCAGATTGGTGAAATTTTGTTTGTATAAGCAAAGTGAAAATGTAACAGAAATGAAATCCAAGAGAGAGAATGATGACTTGGTGGAGGAGGAAGGGTTTGCTTCGGAATCGAAGAGGCGGAAAGTGGTGGAGGAGGAGTCATCTCCCTCGCCGCCTCCTCTTCCCATAGCGAATCCTCTTGCCGGACTAGCGAATTATGATGACGATGAGGAGGAGGAAGAAGATGAGAGGCATAGGCGTGCTGAGCAAAATAGCGATAGAAAGGAAGGTGGTCAACAAGATGATGATGACAATGACGACAACGACGATGACGATCAACATGAGCAAGCATACAGTCAAGGAAAGCGAAGCCGTGAGGTGGAGCGCCGGAGGGACTGTCCTTATCTTGATACCGTTAATCGACAGGTATAAAACTCGTCTTTGGATACTAAAGATAATTTAACAACATTATTGGTGTATATCTATGTGTAAGTTCTGCATATGCGTCAGTGTAATTGCTTTACTCGATGCATAGAAGTGTCTTATTTTGACTTACGTGTTT